>NW_026294514.1:50494171-50974171 GCF_007827085.1 Peromyscus californicus insignis
CCAAAGACTGAAAATATGAAGTTCATGGATTCATTTGTAACCCCACTCATAATTTTGTAGCTGAATTAATCAGTATCTCCATTTTTTTCTTACAAGTTTAGCATGGTATATGACTGAAAGCTACACAAAACACAATATATTAAAGAATTATTTTAAATTATTTTGAAGTTAACAAATTGATATTAAATAAATACTTTAAACTTTTATTCATATGATCATGTCACTTTTATATACAACGTACTTTTAAATGATGCATAGCTTGTTTCCTAGTCTCACCATGCATATGGAAGAACCAGGATTTCAGGCATCCTAGCAGATATAGAAAAATCATAAACTTGGGTGGATAGGGAAGTGGAAAGAAACTAAGAGGACCTGGGAAAAAGGAAGAACATGATCAAAATATAGTGTATAATATATTAATAATTTAAATATTTTACATTTGATTTAAAAATAAAAATTAAGCCCTAATTGGTTAGGCATAAAAAATTTAGTAACATATTCCACATATTCCTTACACTGGATAAAAGCATGTTTATCATAATGTGTGCTCTTACTGAATTCCCTGTTTTCACAATTAATGGAAAATTTAAGACCATCGCCAACACGAGAGAAAATATGAAGTAACTATTTGTGGTGCTCTCAAGACACTTTGAAAACATCATTTTGCTCGAGATATTTAAAATATTTGAAAAATAATAATGGGAAATAAAAACAATAGGAAGTTTTTTTTAGAAAATTCCTAGCTCAGTATAATTTTTTTAAAAAGGCATTTATATGTGACTAAAAAAACTATAAGGTAACTCCTAGATCACCATGTGTCTATTGACAAGCCAGGTGGTTTCACAGAACAACTCACCTCTCAAGTGGCTCCATATTCTGAATGACTTCAATCTTTGACACTTGCTGTGGATATCGCTCTGTATGCTGTAAATGTGTTGCTCTGATTTGGCTGATAAATAAAACGCTGATTAGCCAGTAGCCAGGCAAGAAGTATAGAATAGGAGGAACAAGCAGAGTGGAGAATTCTGGGAACAGGAAGGCCGAGTAAGGAGACGCCAGTCTGACGTCCAGGTAACAGCATGTAACGGCATACGGGTAAAGCCATGGAACATGTGGTAACACATAGATTAACAGAAATGGGCTGAGTTTAAGTGTAAGAGCTAGTCAGTGGTAGGCCTGAGCTAAATGGCCAAGTAGTTTTAATTAATGTAAGCCTCTTTGTGTTTACTTAGGTCTGAGTGACTGTGGGACTGCAGGGTTGCAGGGCCCAGGCAGGACCGGAGAAACTTCAGCTACAGACACTCCATGTCAAATCTGCCTCTGTATTCATAAAGGCAGGATAAATGCTCTGACATGACACTAACAGTTATTACCACTACAATGCATTGTCATAACTAGTCACACACGTCTACTCAACTTTAGACATGTGAGAAAGTATAATGTACGCTCTCCTCCTCACAGCCCCTGTGTGGACTAACAATAATAGACTGGGTGACCATTTGCTGTCCCCACCATACAATAGAACATTTAGATTTAAAAACATGAATATCACACTTATCTGACAATGAGATGATGAAGCCTTTTTCTTTTAAAAATCCTTTTATAAACTTACTAAGTACCCTAAACAATTTTACTTTATGTTTTGTTTCTATTTTAACACGTATTAAATCTAGAGATTTTGATGACATAGCTCAGTGGTAAAGCATTCTTCTTGCATGCAGGAGGTCCTGAGTACAGTCCAACACTGTGAAGTATATATTGCCATATATGAAATTAAACTCATGAATATTTAGTGGAGATAGGGAGATGATTCAGTGGGTAAAGAATGTACCACATAAGCATGGGGACGAGACTTTGGAAATGGCTTGTCTGTAGTCCCACGGATCTCCTTACAGATACAGAGGATCCTGGGGAAAGCTGCCTAACTAAACCAGTTGAATCAGTGAGCTCTGGGCTCAGCAAGAGATCCTGCCTTTGTAAGTGAAATGAACAGTGAAAGAAGAAGAAAACCCACAGCAATCTCTAGCTTAATATGCATGTGCACACATCTGTACATATGACTGCACACATGTGCACCCACCCACGTGTAAACACAAACATTTGCAAAAATAAAGTATTTCATGAATTCACATAAGAGCAAGATATCTATCATGAATTCGAACAAGTAATTGGCTTTTAAACAAACAAGAATACCCATTTTTAAATGAAACGATAAATAATTAAAAAAGTAGAATCACTTCTCTTTTTTTTAAAACAGGAATTTCTTTTCTTTAGTGTCCTCTGAGTATACAAAAGATGTGTATATTCACAGATCGGCTTCCACATACAGCGAGCAGTGATAACACTTCAGAGTGAGACTCCTGTATTGTGTACTTGTGAGAAAATGATGTGATAAAGCCAAATAACATTATAGTATTTTATACAAGTAATTTTAGACTCACAAAACCTATGAAAAGTTGTTGGAGAATGTTCACAATCTTTACCATGATGTTCAGAACCCTGACTAAAGACAACTAACACAACTGCTCAGTGGCATTGCCAAATGGATGGAGGTAAAATGTTGGCCACTTAGGATGCCACTTTCTGTGTGGTTTTTCTTTTGTTCTGAATTTTTTTTATTAAGTGAAATGATTGTTCATTGATTGAAAGTATTTAATAAGTCCATTAGGGATAAATTTGCCTTCTGGTTTTCCTAAAAATGATTTGTGAAAAATATCTCCATCATCTCAAATAAAAGTTTTCTTCTTCCTGTGTGCCTAGTCAGCATTCGCACAGAGTCTACATGTCATTTTCTGATCATCAGCTGAATAGAAACATCATATCCACAGCATCTTTAGTCTGCTTTATCCATTGGGACCCTAAAGCTCATAGCACTAAGACCTTTAATCCAAGAGCTCCAAACTACTAGTGAGTTCTTTGTTTTTTATTACTCCTTTGGTCCATATCGAATATGGCATGAGAATGTTCCTTCCTAATTATCTTTTAAATAAAATATTAAAATCATGGCTGGGAAGATGGCTCAACTGGAGAAGGTCCTTTCCTCCATGTCTGATGACCTGAGGACCTGAGTTTGACCTTTAAATCACACATGGTCAAAAGGAGGCATCACTCTCCAAGTTGTCCTCTGAGCTCCACATAGGCATTCTAGTGTGTGCATGGGAAAACATGCACACACACACACACACACACACACACACACACACACACACACACACACCCTAAATATATTTAAAATTTAAAAATCAGCAAATGGTTACCAATTAACTGTTGTGCACACACACAAAAATCTCCTAGAGTAAGTGATATTCTGCATTAAGTCTGATAAAATGGCTGGATGCTGATAAGATCTCAAGGGATGCTCAGCTTTGTCTTCTCCATTCGCCAGCTCATTCAACCATGGTGATAATTCAGTTAACCATAGTGGATAATTCTTAGCTATTTAAGTAAGAGATTTTTGTTTTGTTTTATTTGGGATTTTTTGCATGCTTCCTTGTTTTGCATCTGAATCAGCAGTTACTAAACATCTATTAGTTGCTAAATACACACTAAGATCTTGTTTGACATTTGCTAACCTGTAGCATGAATCTTAAAAGTTCTTATTCATAAAATCAAACCCGAAGCCAGTTATTAGGGTCAATGCTGGTAGATCAGAGAGACAGAACAAGCCACAGCTATCTCACCTTGCCAATCCCTCAGCTGGTCCTGTTTGCTCAGACTGGAAGCTTCTGTGTCCTCATCCCAATGGCTCTCAGCTGAACTGTGTTGCTCCAAAGCCTGAATGCTTAACCAGCCAAATGCTTAACCAGGCAAATGCTTCTAGTTTCTGGTCCTCACGCCTTATAAACCTTTCTGCTTTCTAACACCACTCCCTGGGATTAACGGCTGCTTTCTGGGATTAAAGGTGTGATTCACCATGCTTGGCTGTATCCTTGAACACATGGATTTCTGCCTCTGGAATGCTAGGATTAAAGGCGTGTGCTACCACTGCCTAACCTCTATGTTTAATATTGTGGCTTTTCTGTTCTCTGACCCCAGATAAGTTTATTAAGGTACACAATATTTTGGGGAACACAATACCACCACACTAACCATCATCAGCATTCTAATTTGCTGCCCCTCCTTGGACAGAGAGGGGCAATGTAGGATACATTTTGTAGGATACAAAAAGTTAGGATTGTGACACAAAAGAACACAGCTTCCTTTTCCCTGGGTCCAAAAGCTATATTTCTAAAGAGATGTGACACAACTCAGTGAGTATAAAGTCCAAAACTGATCAGATTATCTGCAGACAAAACAGTGTATGTGTGTGCATACACGAGAAAAAGACAAGAAAAATATGAGAGATACGAGAGAGAGAGAGAGACAGAGTCAGAGAGACAGAGACAGAGAGACAGAGACAGAGAATGGGAGAGAGAGCCAGAGAGAGAAATGGAGAGAGGGGATTTCCTCTTGTTGTTTAATACAGTCATTAACTCGAAGTATATTTAAAAAAATAATAAAGCTAGGAAATTTTCTCCGGCCCTTTCATTCTGTATTTCCATATCTTTCTAATGAGATTTCTGGGATCTGGAAACTATTTTCAGTTACCTATCAAGTAGAATATCTCCTTGCTTCTTCCCTCCATTTGGAGAATCCTCTTAAGAATATCATTGTTTAAGTCCTCAAGACTTAGGGGTCAGGTAGCAAGGTAATCAACCAGCCAAAAGGGGACTGTAGATCACCAACCCACCCACTAGACTTCAGAGTCTGCTTCTGCCTTCCTCACCACTGTCCACCCAGCAGGTAATTCTCTGAACTGCAGGGGATGGGGGCTTAAAAGGGAGCTTGTGTTAGCTTGGAAAGAAAGTGAGGAGGATGGCACAAAATAAGATAACAGAGATGAACACAAGCAACACTCAGAAACATGACGATCAATATACTCTTCATTTACTAATTTTGGCCAGCAGCTCCAAGTCATTCTTTACAGCAGCTCAGTTCTTTCCTGGCATCACCAGTGTCCTTTGTCTTGATAGTGACATCCTTCCACCTTATCTTGGGCATAATGTGCTATGTCCTCATGATATACATGATGCCAGGCAAAAAGGAGAAGGCATTGCTGGCTTGTCACTAAGAGCGCTCGCTGCTCAAGTATAGCAACTAGCATGAAAGGGATGAAATTCAAAGCTTGGAGATAATGTCTTTAATGCTATTCATGAGGACCCTACTTCTGTGATGTAATCCTTAAAGTACACATCTCTCAATCCTACCACATTGATTATCTAGTTTCAACATTTGAACTTTGAGACACAGTCACACCACAGCTCTCTTCTTATACATCTTTTTAGCTCCAAGACAAGACTCACACCTTTATAGGCTCTCTTAAACAACACATAAAATTATATCTCCAGATATAGTACATTAATGTTTGTTAGAAAATCAACATAGGAGTTTTGGGAGAATACAATTCAGTACACAGCAATATCCTTTATCAAATAATGATGAAATAATATCTTCTAAAAGTTGACATAATTTTTTCTGTTCTCACCATAATTATGTGAGAATTTAAATGGAAAGATTTTTATACACACTTAGTGCCCCATAAACACTCACTAATTCATTTTATCTCCACCTCAACTACCTATATATGTGTCTGGAATGTGTTCTTTACATTCTGTTATTTTCAATCTTTTGAAATCATGGGGATTTGATGGGTGTAAATATAAAACACTGTTAATTCTCTCACATTCATTTTAGTAATAACTATATGACCTGCATCAAGTTTCATCCCTGCTCTGAATTTCACCATCCTTGTTGGCAAAAATGGAAGTATCACATCCTCTCCTAGTTTATCTGAAGAGAAAAATGACTATTTCACTCATTCCCTTCATCTGCCAAATGGATGTTAAAATCTTGGCCTTATTGAGAGTTGTAGTACTGGTGAAGGATAAAGAATTTATCAACACGATGACTCACGAGGTACCCTGGAGCATGATGCTGAACTAGGAAAGCCACTGACATGGAGAAATCTTAGAAGAGGAAACAAGCCACTAAAGGTTACAGACCTGAGCTTGTCTCCAGATTACTCTATCCTCATAATTGTCTCATACTGTCAGCCTCAGCATGCACTTTACCACATTGCAGAAAACTCTTGGATAAAAGTGTAAGCACTAAAGATCTCACTCCACACCACGTGGAATATTATTTGAGGACAATCAGATGGGGCAAATCCCACTTAACCTGTGTCTCAAAGTTCTAAACTGCTCCTCAAGGAGATGTATGAGCAAGATCTCCCCTAAACATCTGCCCAATCCCTACACAAAGGCAGGCATATCCCACCTAGGTCTACAGTGAATGGTGGGACATTGATTCAAGAGGTTTGTGTTCAAATCCTCAGTATTCATTGATTAACTTTATGGAGAAGTTGCCTTGACTCTGACATTAATTAATTATTCCTTAGACTTGTTTTCTTCAACCACATGACTTTTAACATTATAAGATTCAAGTCATGATCTAACTGACCAATGTATCATCAAATCTCATGATATGTGTGAATATTCATCATTGTCACAACATGCCTCATGGAAGTACTGATCAATAATTAATAGTCAGTCACCAACAGAAATTCATAGCAAATTCTGAAGCATGAATGGTTTCCTAAAAGAAAAAGTAAACTATACTGGGAAATATATATGGTGACTACTCACTTTCATTATTTATGAAGTAGAGTGAATTGGATGTTCCAAGTGTTAGTCAAGAACTAAAATATTAACAATCATAGAAAATATTTTTGGAAACTTGAGAACATGAAATTTTGTTGTCACTGTGTCAAAGCATTGTTGCTTATGGAGAAATGGTTTTACATGATGGGATAAAGCTTGAATTTTGAGCTATATAAATGTTTATTCCTTTCTTTCAAATTATTTCCAAGCAAACTATTTATCTTCTTGATACTTTAAGACACATTAAAGGAAGTAGAAAAAAGTCTGCCATAGAACATTGAATTCTAAAGTTCAGATTCGGCATATATATAGGGATTTGCATGATAATCTTTAGGTATGTTTGGAATGACCTGGCTGTTCTAATTCCACTTTTTTTCTCACTTAAAATTCTCAAAATTAATTACCAAGTGTTCTGGGAATACAACATGTTGGGATAAGGAAAGACTGACTACAATATCTAAAACTATCCTCTAGTCTTTCCTAAAAGCAACCATGTCCTTCAAATTTTCCTTCAAGGAAGTCTTTAAGTTCATGTACTAATTGACAACACACACCATCTCAGATAACTTTACTATGCATTGAGATATCACAACTTACCCCTCACTGCTTACATATAAGAAGTAAATTCACTTTCTGTAACTTATTGTAGGAAAAGAATGGGAATTTTGTCTTAGTGAGCTCAGAAAGAGGAGTAGCCAGAGAATAGTCAATTAGTTTGGCTGAGTTACTAAGTTTAAAACAATCTCCTTAGACTTAGGTAAGGAAAGAAAATATATAAACGTCTAAACTCAAGATTCAAAGGATTACAACTTTGTATTCCAAAAGAAAGGGTAACGTTTTGACCAGACTCCACTTTTGTCATCTTCAGCATTCCTATGGACAAGCTACTCAAACTTTGTGAATCTCAGTGTCTTCATCCATGTGGAGACCTGACCTAAATAGTTAAGGTAACTTAAAAGTACATGGTCAGCTTTAGGAATGCAAAGTTATTAATTAGCCATGTCTTCTTTTTGACTAGATTATATGATTAACATAGACCTGCAGTCTAAATTACACAAGTGGGCAATTTTAAAATACACCTTCTGAAACATTTACTTTGGAATGTTCTCTTTTATACTTTTCATTGAAATCTGTATAAAGTTGGACTCTTCAAACAAAGGGGACTCTAGGAAGGGAATCAAAGTCTGACCTTCGCTTTGTTGGCTGGATGATTTCGACAGAAGTAAAGAGACTTTTACTTCTTATTTCAAAAGTGCTAACCGTAAGATTTAGAAGCGTGTTTTTCGAAAGGAAACTTGACATAAGGTTTAACCAGCTTCACAAATTAAGTTCTTGATAAAACTCTTAAGTTCATGCAATACCAATATAATAATAACACTCTCAAGTGTAATATCATTTATTATACACAGGAACAATGAAATGGAGTATCTTAATCAGCCTGGTGCTGGGTTGGATAAGTACAGTGTGCTATTGAAGATAATTTAAGACTGAAAGGAAAGATTAGTCATGCAGAGAATTATGCAAGGACATTGAAATACTTTAGAGAGGTTGAATTAGTAAGACCTCCAGCTTCCCTGAGCAACAGGAAAAAGATTCAGAGGAATGAAAGAGGAAGGTACACCTATATGAAGCTGGATTTAAAAAAAAAAAAAAAAAAAAAGGCTCAAAAAGAACATGATACGTGAAAACAAAACCTGCATGACAAAGGGTAATCTACATTAGTAGGTCCTCAAAGTGTTCAAAGGGGGACTAGGGTGATAGATAGCATGTTAGATAAAGTGCTTCTGTACAAACATAAAGACCTGAGTTCAGATTCACAAAATCCACGTTTAAAAGAAAAAAAAAAAAAAAAAAAAAGCCTAGAAAGGTAGTGGGGCCTGTAATCCCACGGTACAGTGGGGTGGGGGGTGGGGGTGACAGGATTTAGACAGCCAAGCTAGCAGAATCAATGAGCTCAGATGGAAAGTGTGCAAGGTTTCTTGCATGAACCTATGGTCTCCACATGCACATGCATATAACACCACAGACTAACAGACACGCAATCATCAGTACACATACTACACACAAATAAAACCATCCAACACACAAAATCATTCAAAAGAACAAGTGTGGGGTCCTGCCCCACCCGGAACTTAGGTCACCTGTGAAGAGGTGGCCTGGAACTGAGGAAAGGTTAGTGCATGCTGCTCACCCTTCCCCAGCCTCCCTCTTACCAGGAGACAATCAGAGGCAGCTGGGAGTCAAGTCAAGCAAGAACTCATTTATTGTTAGGCAGTAAGCCTCAGTTATAGCAGAAAACCTCAGAACCCTAGGAGGGGGTGAAGGAACCAACCAATCACTTTAAAGGTCACCCTATTTACAAATTGTTTGTGCACTGATATCATCTCCTGTTTTTAGTGTCTTATCTTAGCCTAAATAACTTGAGCTAACATCCTTCCTCACCATTTATATCTAATCTCCATACAAACAACCCAAACTAACTTCCTCTTAGCCATCCTTTGTATCTATTCTCTGCATAAACAGTTTAAGCTAACTTCCTCTGTCACCATTTGTATCTACTCTCTTCCTAAACAGCTTAAAGCTTAAGCTCTATTTATCTAACTTCCTCTCAGCACCCTCTTTGCAGCCCATGTATGCCCCACAAACAAGCTTATTCACTAGGCAAATCATGAAACACATCTAACATCTTTAAATCTGTGGAAATCAATCAAAACTTGTAGGTGAAAAATAACAGGAAGTTTTCATTTACAAAAAATGAAGTAGGTTTGAATATCCCTCTGTCCATAAACTTTGTATAATACATGGGACATTCTCTGTCTTACTTTACTACATATGCACAGTTATATTCATATCCCTACTGTAATGACATCCCTTAGAACAAGTTTGCTTAGCTAAAATATCTCTAAGTCTACATTCACAAATAGAAGAATTGTTCTCCCAAATCTCTGGCTAGAAGTATTTTATGCTATTTTCACGCTGTATGTCCATATCCCTCAACATTTCCCTATCTGTATTTGTAAGAACAAAAATTATTCCTGTAATTTTTGAGTCTTAAACCAATGAAAACCTGTATAAATTCACTGCAGGTTCCATCCCCCCCCCCCCCCCCCGAAAAAAAATAAGCTGCTTGGGTAGTGGTGAGCAGGTAGGATTTTGCTCCATGTTTGATTTAAATCAAATCATTTCTGACATAGTTCAAATCCTTAGGAACCTGTCGATGGCCAATTCAAACAAATAAATACTCAAATAAAAAGTAAAGTGAAGTCCTGCTGTCACACATTTCGCTTAATAGTTGCTTTGCCAATGGATCCAAAGAGAGTGTTTGAAAGGACAGTATGTATTTTCCTGTGATGTCAAAATGTCAATTCAAAACCCATCTGTTTTAGCAGAAAAAAAAATAATACTTTGTCATAATTCTGCACTACCAGCCAGCATTCTTCCTGGCACCCAGAGGAGACTGCAAAAATCCTCTATTGTCCTAGTACAATGTTAGTTATTATTTATAGGCTTTGTGAAAAAACGGTTGTCTGACATTCATATAGGTTTTTTTTAAAAGAAATATTTCCCTCTTCCAACAGTTTTTAAAATATAGCCAAGCAACTAAAGGTATGGTTATTTACCTTGATATTGAATTATTTTTCTAAAGACTGTCATTTTACAGAAAGATCTTAAATATTGATAAGGTTTGGTTGGTTCCACAGCTCCCATGCCAAAAAGCAAGAGAAAATAAGAAATAAACTAAAATTTTTCTCCCACTGTGCTGCAAATATATTTTATTCAAACCTGGTGCGATGCCCCTTGAGTCTGCATCCCAAGGAATTTTAAGATTGGAAGTATATCAAAGCTAAGATTGCCAAATTAGTATCAATTTAGTGCAATTTAAAGTTGTGTAATCTTGTATCAGAAAGTATAAGTGGAGATGCTCTTATATACCTGTGACATTTCTAGCTGTCTTTTCTGCTTCGCTTTTGTAGAAATACCAAACATCTTTTTTAAAAAATCTTGTGGCTGGCCTACAGAAATCACTCGGTAGTCTACTGGAGAGTGATACTTTTCAATGGGCTAACTGAGGCGATAGGTTTCATTTTAATAAATGAAAATGGAGTAGTTTCAGGTATAGCATTGTATATGAGATGTGTTGAAACTATGGTGATACTGCTTTTTTAAGAGAGGTTAGACAAATAAAAACATGAAATATATTTGAAGAATGCTAAAACAGGAGGGAGTAGGCTAATGACCTCTCAAACTACACAATGTTCTTGAACTTACTTTGAATATGCTCAAATCTGGGAGATTTCTTCCCATCCTCTCCCCAAGGCATAATAAAATATCTTGCCATTTTAGGTAAGTATCTCTAGAAAGGTCAACCTCATCAGACCCTAAACCATTACACATAAAGTAAAAGATCAGATCATTCATTCATTTTCATGCTCCTTCTTAAGTTATTAATTGATTCCCATGTACCCAGACTATGCTAGGCACTGGAGCATCATCAATGAATAAAACAGGCATGGGTTTTGGATGCTGTAGCCTACATCCAAGGAAAGAAGACCTGTAATGTATATGCTTATTCACAGACTTCAATTTTAATCGTTATTTGTGTGCTAAATAAGTGGTACATGGTGCAAAGGAAGCAGTTAGTAAGGAAACCGCTTTGACCGACTTTATTTTTGGAAGGGAACATATTCTAGACAGAACACTATTTTAAAGGCCTTGAAGTCGGAAAGACAGGTCAAACAAAGAGACTATATGGTTGGAATAATAAAGAGAGTAGAGTAAAAAGAGTACTGAAGAGCTGTGTGAAACTATATCAGGTGGGATCTCAGGTCATATTAAGGAGAAAAGCCTTCATCTGAAAAGCAAGGATATTCAAATGTTATAATAATCAAGCAGTATAATAATATTGTTATAATATTCAAACTTTTTAAGAAAAGAAAAGTTGTGATATGATCTCCACCTTTACTGTGGATTTTTGACTCTAAAATTCTATAAGAATGTATTTTTTCTATTATTTAAAATTGAAGTAAACAGAGTAACAACAATAATCTTACTATCCAAATTATTAAATGACATAGACATACAACAAAGATCGATAAACTATACTTTTATTGCTACATTGTTAAATCTGATTTAGCTTATTTGCCTGAATTTTTCTATGGAAGATGATGGCAGTATAATTTTGTGTTGGCAATTTGTGTTACCCTAAATCACTTCTACTTTAAATTTTAATCTATTGAGGAGAACTCATCAGTACAAATTGAGCTTTATGATTCTTCCAACAACTTTATTCCCATCTAGTAGTCTCTCCTTCTTTCTTAGATGTAACTTGTATTCTAAAAAACTATTTGCATCATGGATCACGTGGCTCAGGACCCTTTCATTTGGCATGTTGTGTATAACTCATCTGCTTAACTGTCTTCATAAGTGTTCTACTTTGCACATGATTGTGGTGGTATTGTGTTTCCCAAAATATTGTGCACCCTAATAAACTTATTTGGGGTCAAAGAACAGAACAGCCACTAGATACAGAGGCTAGAAAATGGTGGCACTCACACCTTTATTCCTAGCATTCCAGAGGCAGAAATCCCTCTGGAGATCTGTGAGTTCAAGGCCACACTGGAAACAGCCAGGCATGGTGACACACACCTTTAATCCCAAGAAGTGAGCCTTTAATCCCAGGAAGTGAGGGCAGAAAGCAGAAAGGTATTTAAGGTGTG
This sequence comes from Peromyscus californicus insignis, assembly GCF_007827085.1. Lineage (NCBI taxonomy): Eukaryota > Metazoa > Chordata > Mammalia > Rodentia > Cricetidae > Peromyscus > Peromyscus californicus. The sequence continues at coordinate 50,506,587 of NW_026294514.1, forward strand.
AAGACCAGAAACTAGAAGCTTTTAGCTGGTTAAGCTTTCAGGCTTTGGAGCAGCAGTTCAGCTGAGATTCAGAGGTTTCCAGTTTGAGGAAACAGGATCAGCTGAGGAACTGGCAAGGTGAGGTAGCTGTAGTTTGTTCTGCTTCTCTGATCTTCCAGCATTCACCCCAATACCTGGCCTCAGGTTTGATTTCATTAATAAGAACCTTTTAAGATTCCTGCTACACATGATGGGGTGCGTCTTCCTCTAACCCAGGTCATGCCTGCCACTGTTATTCATCCAAAGCCAGGGTTCTCTTATAGAATTTCTTTGCCATTTTTAAGAAACCAATATTTTGAGCAAGATCCATAGGACCAGTGTTTGATATATGCTCTTCCTTTATTGAACTTTTGCTCTGCATTTGTTTACCTAAAGAGGCTTGAATTCTTAAAATATTGCACTCTGTGAAAGAGGGCACAGGCCTTTTCTGCTTTCAGATTCCCAGAAATGCATCAATGTTTTTATTTATTCCCCCCGTCCAACTCTACCGTCCTACCACATGGACCATGAATCTGGGCTGCCTCTGAGTTCCAGGCCCATTTTCTCTGATCTTCCAACTGCCCATCAGGTCTGGCTGCATTTGAATGGCATACTGCTTTGCTTTTGTGTGACTCACATGGTCTTCCAGTCTACAGCTTATTGTGTGCACTGTGCTCTGTATCCTCTAGGTTCCACTCTATATTCAGAGCCTATCTTTTGGAATTCAAACAAAACTGTTCTCTCTGAATAAATTCTATTTATCACCACTCAAAAAAGCTTTGACTTTCAGACACTGTCTTTGCCATGGATTCATAAAAGTCTACCCTAGAGATCAAAAGCCAAGAATTTTCACTCTTTGTTCCCTTTACATTATTCTATGGGCTCCCTTCAGTGGGGCAATACACCTTCGCCTCTCAAGCTGATACTATTAGCAGGGAGGCTCCAGGATACAAAGAAAAACTATGTCAAAAATAAACAATATCTGACATGTTTTCAAATTTTTGACAGTAAATAAGAAGTGAGATGTTGAAATGAAATATTAGTATATCTAACCTCCTGTGTCAATTTGGAAGGGCAGAAAAAAAAAAAGATTCCTTTCCATTTGCTTTACTGTCTAGTACATTTATTGTTCCAAATATACAATCCCCAAAATTAAGTTCCCCTATTGACATGGCTTAATAAATTGACATGGATTAATAAATGTGGAATGTCTCTTTGCTGTAAAGATGACTGGCATGGATTATAAAATTAACCCTTAAAAGTTCACATAAGACAATTCAAATTATTTCATCATAGGTCCTGGAACTCAGAGCAGCGAGATTTCGACAACAAAGACATGCTTTTCCAATATTTAAGTTACTTCCACTAATATATATGCAATGTTAAAATGTCTTCTTAGGTGTCACTACTTAAAGTCTTGGGCAAGAACCACAGGCAGACTGAGAGCTTGTTGGAGACTCAGCATTACAAAGCCTTCTTCAGATCTAATGAACCAGAGTCTTCACAAAGTTTGAGAGACACCAACCTAGGTAGGATATTTCTTTGATACCTGAAGTATGGAATATTTTTATTAATTAATATAAATAATTAGTAGTTAATAGAAGGCTGTATTTATATGTCATTTAATGCTGAAAGGGTTACATTAACAATCATAGCATTTAGTGATTAAAGAGCAAAACAAGGGACAAATGAAACTGTATTCTCTGTTCTAATTGTATTTCACCCATACTGACATGAAACAAGCCCATGACATGGCAGTCTCTCTCATTTACTAAGATTCATTAAGTCTGCTGTCTCTATCGCCCCACTGTGGCAGAAATAAAGTGATCCTTAAATATTTTACTGAGAAGATTCTTCATGGTTTCTCAATATGTGATGTGCATCAACACGCACATGAATCTCTGTGTGCCTGTGATTATAAAGCTGTCAATAAAACTAAAGACTATACAAGAATATAAAAAAGAAGCATTGAAGAAATTACTGTTTTCAAGATTTTTAATGTGTTGATTGTAACTCATAATATACTGGTGCTTATGATTAATGCTAATTATTTTCATTTGCTCCATCAATCATCTGATACAATATGGCCTGTGTGTTTTCCAGTCCTCAACATGAAATTTTTCTGTGATTTTTTCCCCCAAATCCTTCCCCTATGTGCATATGCATGGTCATGTCCCCAGAACCAAAGTGAAACTCAGTGAAAAGCGATCACTCGATAATTTCTTGTGCCAGGTATGGTCTTAGCTCCAGCTGAGGCTTATAAATGTTTATTGATAATGATGCCTTATACACCTGCCATGATTTGCTATGAATTACTTAGATTGCCTTTTGGAATTGTGTATGTTCTCTGAATAAAACCAAGGTTCATTTTAATTCTTCAATCCTGACATATCTATCTTGAGTAAGTTCATAGAAACTGCTCTAAAATACCAAATTTTGACATATTAATATGGCATTCCTCTTTCAGATGTCTAATCCTGTCTAATAAAATGATTTAGTATTAATGAATTGTGAATATTGTACCTCAAAGTCATTCTTAATCACCTCTTAGGCAAAGACAATGTCTTGTTCCAAGCCATTTTAACATCTATCTTTGCTCTTACAGCCAGTGGCACATAACAGCAAGACAGATATTGGGATTGGAAATACAAGGAAAAGAGTTCCCCCATCATCACTACCAGCCTTTTCACAAAACTTACTAATCCTAAAGGAATTACCTGATGGTTATTCATGATTTATCATGCACCAAGTACTATGTCATGTCTTTCCAATTCATTATCTCACTTAGTTTTAAAATGCCCTATGTGGGAAGTCCTACTGTCACCATTATTCATACTTTACAGATGAAAAAAGAGCACCTAGAAATCAAATATCTAAGAAGAATTAAATCCAGGACTGAAAGCCAAGTGGTCCTGTTAGAATGCTTCTCCTTAAGTCTTTCATTACAGTGAAATTTGCCTGATGTAGTTCTCAGAAGTTGACTATCCTATACTTACGTAATTAGCACTGTTCAGGTGACTCTAAACAACATTCATCATCCTAAAAATATAAAAATACAATGCACATTTAGCCATAAATAGAAACTTAAATGGAGCTGTCTCTGAGTCATAGTTACTGCACACGAAGTAACACAATTCACACACTTGATACAAAATACAAAAAAAGAATGAAATTATATCATGTGTTTGAAAATGGATACAACTGAAGATAATCATACTTCACAGATATGGAAGACAAATATCACACTTCTCATTCCTGTGTCCTAAAACACACATATACTCACAAAATCTCTCTCTCTCTCTCTCTCTCTCTCTCTCTCTCTCTCTCTCTCTCTCTCACACACACACACACACACACACACACACACACACACACACACACACACACTTACACACTGACTCTCTCTCACACACACATTCATACATACACCCAAACAAAGAAAGAAAAAGAATGCTAAGAAAACAAGCAGGAGGAGGGAAGGAAAGAGGAATGGGATCAAAGAGAAGGAATGGGGTCAGTGAATATGGCAAAAAAAAAAATATTTGCTATACTTGAAATTATCTGGATGAATCCCAATTCATGTACAATGAAAGTATTGCAATAAAATTTTAATAAAGTATAAATAAGATGATAGTTAGTTACTTCGTCATTCCCTTGAAAAATATCTGACATCATAGATTTAATGGAAATAACCAAACATAAAGTGATGATCTACATTCCACACATAGGACAAATGCATTGCACGTTGCAATTTCTAGCTACACATGGGACTTTACCCAATGAAGACACACAAGCAGAAGACAGATTTTGAAAGAGGATATCCTTGGGACTCACCGAATACAAAAGTCCACTTCAAGAATTTGTTCATTCTACGCACATAGACATCATGACGGACTGAGAGCTTATTAACTATCATCAAAAATGTCCTTTTGGAATTATCTTCCTTTGCCTGCTTCCAAGGGAAATTATTCGTGGGTTTCTTCAGGGCAATGGTTATCAACCAAGTTCCCAGGCTCATCTTCAAATGTTCTGAACCAAATTTACTGTAATAATGATAACTGCTCCTTCAGCATCCTGGTCTTTTTAAACTGCTGTACATCTTTTCATCTATTTCCATTTCCCTTAGGTAGAGTGCAGGCTAAGAAATCATCAGGCCTATTTTTCAATAATATATATCATCAGAAACAATTTTGATAATCATATTATTAGTGTGCATAACCCCTTCCTTCAGAACTCTGCTAAAAGGCTCACCTAAATATCCTGCCTCATTCAGATGCTCTATTTATATCTGGAAATGTCAAAATTCTAAGAGAATCATATGACTTTTGCTTGATATAAAGGAATATGGTTCCTTTGTAGCAAGGAAAAAATAATTAACAAAATCTAAACACCTGCTTAAAGTTGATCTTCAAGATTATTTAAAAATGTTCATTAGCTAATTCGGGTAAAACAGATTTGTATTCTGGCTCAGGAATAGATTTTTAGCACATAATTATTTAGGAGAGTATAATAAATGTATTGCTTTTGATAATGAACATTTAGATAAAAGTGGTATTCTCAAGATAAGTATTCCACTGAGGTGAGTTCTGATTTTCATATATGAACTTTTATTTCAGTTCAGAATTATGTAAAGAACGAATGTGATGGCTTTTCCAAGTAGATGAATCCCTCAAAAACACACTCTGCAGCAATTCTCAAGTGTCCCCAGTCACTTTTCTAATACCTTATATTAGTAGAACTAGAAATCACAACCTTGCAAGAAATTCCTGAGCTTTAAGAAGCAAAGGATAAGAAGACTTAATTCTCATGCTTCAGCATTTAATATTATCTCCATTATCTCTAAGTAGAACAAGGATGATTGACCTTAAATTAAGGAATGCTGTGAACAAGAGAGGTAGTCTTCCCCTGGGAAGAGAACACCAATATGTTGTCTAGTGCCGAATGGTCAGCCCTGAAAATATTCATACAAGTATCATTTATCAGAATGAGCAGGTTATATTTAGGAATATATGCATGTACACCATAACAATTTGTGAAAAAATGTAACCCATAAATTTGAAGAAGAGGAGGGAAAGGTATATGGGAGGGCTTGAATTGAGGAAAGGGAATGGAGAAATGTAATAATAATCTCAAAAAAGAAGGGTCACATGCAGAATATTGTATTTATCTGCTCTTTTTTCCCATCTAAGTTTAAGAGACTCAAATATTATGGAGGATTCTTTGAGGGCTCTAAAGTACAGAGTAGTCATGCTTTACAAGCTCAATACTTAAGACAACACCACTTCTCGATACCTTCAATGTCAGAACTCCTGAAAGATAAATCTTTGTCCTGGAACCTCAGGCAGATGGAGATGTTAAAGAACCAAAATAAGTGGAATGCTAAGAAAGAAAAAGTTTGATCATACAACCAACTTGACTGGAAGAGAGGAAAAAAACCAAATGCATTCACATAAACTGAACAACTCTTGGTGGCTTAACTACAACAAACTGTATACAATTTGTCAAATGGGTGGTCTGATGGACCCAGTAAATAATTTAGGACTCTAGAATGGATACTACAGAGAAATGGCATAACTACATGTTTAATTAATACCTTTGTATTTAATATTTTTATTCGGTGTGTCTTTTTTAAGTATTTCTTCAAGACATTTTTTTTTTGGTACACCATGAGCAAAATTTGGATTAAACATTTAATTCTTTTTGCTATATGTCACACACAGAAAAAAAAAATGCAAAATGGAGAGTATAGAGAATTATCACAAAGGAATCACACCAATGTAAGAAACCACATAAATTTAACTTTTAAATTATATTTATTTATGTATTTATTTGCTTGTGGGTGAAGGGAGGCATACTTGCCATGGCCTACGTGTGGAGGAAGGAGGACATCTTGCATCATTGGGTTCTCTCCTTCTGCCATGTTCATCTAAGATATCAAACTCAAGTTAACAGACTATGTTCAAGTACTTTCCCCACCAAAAATAAAACACCAGACACATCTTTCACCTTGTTTATTTTCATTGTTGTTAACATACCTTCCCAACAAAGGTATTGATAAAGTTACTTAAAAAAGTGAAATGTACGAACTTGTCCCACTCAATGTTTCATTAAGATATGGCTGCTATTTAAATTCATTTCATGGGATACACTGAACTATCAATGGCCTACTTAAGTCACAGAAGAATTCTTGGTGCACTCACATCATGATAAAACAAATATGTACTGATATGGTTTTCGGTGCTTTGGTGTATTTCAGTTCTCCTTTTTATTAGGTCATAAATTTAGCATAGGAAATAATCAGTTTGGTCACAGAATTTTTATACGTAATTTGTTTTCTTGTTTATTTTTGAGGTTATAATTTAATTAAAGCATTTCTCCTTTCCATATCTTCCCACTAACCCCTTCTATATACCTTTCCTTACTCTCCTTAAAATTCACGGCCTTTTTTTTTTTTATTACTAATTGTTCTTGTATGCAGTTTTTTCCCTAAATATAACTTGTTCAGTCTGTATAATGTTGCCTGTGTGTATGTTTTCAGGGCTTACCATTTGGAACTGGATAACCAATTGTAATCTTCCTTGAAGAAGACTTCCTCTACCACTCCAAACTTTTCTCATTTGCCTACATTCTTTGTCTAGGGTTGAAGCCTTATGTGCTTTTCTCCATCCAGTCTGGCATGTTCACTGGTGTCAATTAGAAGTATGTAGATGAACACCAAAACAGGGAATTTAAAATAACAATCATAAACCTCATCAAAGAATTTTAGGTGTTTAATGAAAATATATTTTGTTCTTATCTGTCATCTTCCTGCTTAATCCTTCTTTATCCATCTATCTCTCTCTTGATGCACACAGATATACAAATACATACATGCACACATACAGACATACACACACAGACACATGCACACATAGACACATACACCCACATGCACATGCAGACACACACACACACACACACACACACACATGTACACACATAAATAGAAAAAAGAAGGGAAGTAAAAAGGAAGAAAGAAGAGAGGGGAACAGAGGAGAAGTTAAGATATGAGAGACACCTTGAAGAATATCAATCTTTTATTTAAAATAGACATTAGAAAATAATTATCCAGCCCTGCTGAATCATATGCCATTCCTTAATATAACTGAGGTAAAATGTCATTACAATCTTTTAGCCACCATATATTAAGTGAACACTCAGAAACATTGGTCTAGGTACTGTGAATAAAGAGCTCTTGTGAGGTTACTTGCATGTGAGATAAACGATAAAACACAATGAATAATAAATAACATGCATGTCATTACTGTGTATCACCTTGAAGAAAGGGTAATACATTATTTTACAATGCAAATCATGATGATAAACATAGTTAGTTCCTAAGGAGATTAGGTTTATTTGGGCTCATCATTTTAAAGGCTAAATGCAGGATTGGTTGGCTCATTTCTTTTGGGCCTGTGTTTAGATCATGCATCATGGTGAGAGTATGTAGCAGAGATATCCTGCACATCCTAGAGGCTGAGAAGCAAGGGGGAATGGAGACAGAAAAGGTATATGTTCCTACCACCTCCTTTGGGGGCACATTCCCAATTACTTAAGACGTCCCATTAAGTTCCACCTCTTACATGTTCTACCACCCCCTGACAGTGCCAAGCAGCTACCAAGCCAATTAACACATTGGTCTTGGAGGAACCCCCTCAATCCAAACACAAAAGAGGGACAGAGAAAAGGATGATGGGAAAGGAGGCAGTTTTACAGGGGAGGAGTCAGACAGGTTCTCTTTGAAAGTAAAAATTTTGCTTTGAAACATAGAAACGTAAATGAAGAATTAAAGCAGCGTTAGGACAAAGCCCGGGGAAGAGCACTTCAAGCTGAGGAGAAACACGGAAGAGACTGAGTCACGTGACTGTGTTTATCATTTTGAAGAACTGCCAGGAAAGTGGTACAACTGGGACTGGGATCATAAGCAGAACAACAGCGCGGGCGTGAGTTATCCAGAGTCAGACTCTCCGGGCATTTTACGCCAGTTTAAAGAGTTTGGAATTCAGACTTTAGTGTGCTCGGAAGTCACTAGTTTCTAACACAAGCCAAATAACATTTCTTGAAGCTTCACTCTAGTTCCAGTGAATTTAGTAGAATAACAAGAATGACACAGTTCAGGATCCAAGAAGAATCAGGAAGTCATTCCGGAAATGGGGTTCTGATATAGTGCACTACAGTAGTGTGCGGTAAGGGACAGAGAGGCTATATAATGAATAAAGAGCTACATAAATTTCAAGTAGAAAAATAAAACAAGAAGTAGCAATGAGAGTTCAATAAAAGCATGCTCATTAAAAGTCAATTAGATATCCAAGTAGAGGTATTGTGAGTAGCAACTTCCCTGAAAAGATGGAGCCGGGAGAAATATCCAAATCAAGAGCTGGCATGTGGTAAGCACAGACCTAATAAAATCACCTCAAGGTTGACTGGAGGATCCAGAGACCTTTCCCATTATAGGCCATCAGTCTGTGGTGACAGTGTACTCAAACTGGAAGCCTTAGGCTGCTGAAGTAAATCAGATTTTTTTTTCTTTTTTAATCTGTAGTTAAACAACAACTTCATAGATGGATCAAGTTTCACATTTTGGCTCTGACACAAAGGGAAACTTTTCTTTTTTATTTATTCTAAGTGTTCCTCAAAATGAAATAATCTCTCCAATAAGAAACTTGACATTGGAGGAAGTCGGCCCTTTCTATGTAGTTGTTGGGACCATTACTGTAACTGATCAACTACCAGATAAATTCAGTGTATCTTTGAACATTTAAACTAAGGAAACTGATAAGAATATTAGTTGTGGTAGTTTGAATGTAGTCGGCCCCCATAATCTCAGGGAGTGGCACTATTAGGAGTTGCGGCTCTGTTGGAGTGAATATGGCCTTGTTGGAGGAAGTGTGTCACTGTGGGGGGGCGGGCTCTGAGGTTTTCTATGTTAAAGCTACTCCCGGTGTCGCAGTCAACTTCCTGTTACCGACAAGATGGAGGACTCTGAGCTCCTTCTCCAGCACCATGCCTGCACGCACGCTGCCACGCTCCCCACCATGATAATGGACTGAACCTCTGAAACTGTAAATGTTTTCTTTATCAGAGTTGCCATGGTCATGGTGTATTTTCAAATCAATGGAGACCCTAAGACAGTAGCCTAACAACAGATTTGGACTGCTCTTTCTAGCTTTTAAAAAGCATCTGAAACCAAAAAGCACAAAAGAAAGAAGGAAGAAACAATTTTTAAGTATAAATAAAACACAAAAAAATAGGCAAAGGGGGGAGGAGGAAGAGGAGGAGGAGGAAGAGGAGGAAGAAGAGGAGGAAATCAGAGCCACAAATCCTCCTCCTATTCCTTAAATTAACGGTTCTAGCTATTTCTTAACCCACCAGGATCACAACATTTAAAATGGGGATAAACTTTCAGTAATCTGTTTAGCTTGGGTTGTTCAGACACTTGATTAAAAGGATTTACGCATCTCCATTTACCTGTGGAAATTAAGGGCAATGAAACTTTTAAGACCATGTGTTGTCTCACTGACTTCCAGTACAACATTCTTAAACCAGGTACTATTCCTAAGTTTTATGTGTGTAAAACACTGTGAAAGAATGCTCAAGGGATCCATCCCAGAGCTCCCTGGAACCCAATGGTTTATGTGGGGAAAGCTTTGTCAATCTGTTCTGAAATCTGAAGAGAAAGGACCACAGAATTTTTGTCCTTGTCATTTAAGGCAGTATCCTCAAATGTCATTTTCAAGGAAGTTGTAACAAAACTGTGGAAAAATGTTTTCTCAATCTATCTTCAACTAAAGTACAATTAGCATTTCCTAATGCATAGATTTTGAATAAATACTCCAAACAATAGGAAACCATTTCAATTAATACAGTGCTAATTCCCCTTTGAAGGAATGAGTAGGGCATTATAAGGTTGACTGTCTTTGCTATTCACCTGCACTTTGCCTCACTGTTTGTCAGATGCAGGAAGAATAATGGAGGATTATGTTTATCCTTTCTGTTGACAACTGGCAAAGGCCCCAGGCAAAAGTCAGCAGCCATTAATTCAAATAAATATAGTTCTTTTGATAGTACAATTGAACATCTTTCATTTTAAAATGTGAATCTTCTCATATCCTTCATGTTCTCATGATATCTAAGAATTGCCACATAGTAAACATATTAGAAATATGTTAGCATAACAAATAACATTCTAAATATATCCTCCATTTCAAATAAATATATAGTTATGAAATAGTAATACTTTATCAATCTAACTTTGATTTCATTCCCACATACCAGAAACACCTGCCATAACTTCCACGGGTGTCTTGATGCTTACACTGAATATTCTAAATATTGAAATATAGTGTTCATTAAGTATCTTATTTTTTTTTTTATTCAGAAAAATCTGAATTGGTTTCTTGTCAAACACACAGCACTGGTGAAGTGTTACACAGGGTAGCCGAAACCAACGGAGGGTTTTTTATTATGGTGACGATTTAATTGTGTATTTGTTAGCTTGGGAAAGCAATGTTCCATCTTACCTGGGACCAGTGATTTAAAGCTCCCATCACCTGAAAGGGCAAAATGTTCTGGCCACCAAGCCTGTCAGAAACAAATCCAGCTTGCTTTTAGCAAAGTTCTTGTGACTCAACTCCCTGTTATGTGACTAAGAAGAAAGAGAGAGGGAGGCAGAGATGAGGAAGGAAGAAGGGGATAATTACCACGGCAACTGCTTAGTAATTATTTCCGTGGTTAATTTTCATAGTACTATGACAAACAGTATTTTAAGGACCTAAGACCCCACATTTTAGTCATTTGCAAATAAAAATAAAATAGTTTGGTCTTTTCCCTGCAAAATAAAATGGCCAAACATAAACTACTTACACTGTGTGAATGTTTCTAAGAATCTTGATTATTTGGATTATAAGGCTATAAAGCAAGTAGCCGAGCACTCTCAACATACTCCTGAGGCATCTACAGACATACTTAACCATCCATTGCCCAAGAGTCCAAGCTTATTAGTAATTCTTATTACACAGAATGTGTCCTTCAATACTGTCACTAAGTTCCTAACCATCACAAATGACAACACTATCTACATCTCTCTATAAGTATGAGAAAGTTGACTGTTTGCGTACAAATATTGATTAATCCTGCATGCCTTTACTTAACTATGATATAGTCTAATTACTTTGTTTAAAAAAAAATCCTAGAATGTTTTGAAATAGATATAAAGGCAAATGACTCAACGTGTTTTGTTCTCATTGTTTTTGTCTCAGCAATGTGCCTTTTTACTTTATAGTAGTGGGAGGGAGAAAAAGAGAAGAGAAAAATATAATCTCAAAACAAAGATTTAAATAAAGCATTACTACTCAATAGTTCAATGGTCTGCCATTTCACATCAGAAGTCATATTTTCCAAAAACAGAGATTATAAGGTCTTGGAAATAAAAAAGCAATGCCATTTTATACTCATGGTTTGACACTGATTCTGTTGAGCTTGTATTATTTCTGAGCCTTACTATGAGAAGTCCTCTGATTACCTAAAAGGTGCTAATCAACCTAAGCCATCAGACAACCTAGTCTTGGGCAATGGAATTCTGCCCAACTAGATATTAAAGACACTGAATCTAGCATGGGATAAAAGGAAAAAGAAATAGAATCTGACTTTCAAGTAGAAGAAAATAATAAAATGTGGATGCAATGCTTCATTTGTGAAGTTCGAGTGAGTAAAAATAAATGTAATGTACTAGTTTCAAAAGAAATTCCTGTTGGGAAGGATGATATTTGATTTCAGTCTCCTGTAAATTCACACTAAAGTAATGAAAGACAGTTTCTTCATAAGAAGTTGTCAAAGGTAGTTTAACACATTATCTTTAATTATTATTAATTATCCTAGCTCCATAACAATTGTCGACATTATAGCTTCTGCCATATTTAAAATAAGCACAATATCCATTTTGAAATAAAAGACACTTCTTTGTTTATTATAGTCTAGGAATATTTTTCTAGAGTATTTGAGCAGCATGGCTTTAGGTGTCTATTTAGTTATGATGATAAAGGAGGTTGTTTTTAGTTCCCAGTGGAAAGGGCCATGTCAGGATCAGAAGAAGGATCCTTCCATCCTGCCTCAGATCCAGGATTATATTAGCAAAGGCACATTCCCGTAAAACATTGTTTTCTAAGAAAATTAAAATATATACTTTATATATTGTATATATATGTACTATATATAATATACATTAGTCATGTAAAAGCTATATTTAGTTTGCAGGTGTCTTTAACAAAATGTTTGTTTTAAAGAGGGCAAATATGCTTATGAGAAGGTATAATATACATGAACACACAAAAGCAAATGCGGGAAAGAAGAAAACCGATGTATACAGACACTTCCTAAAGTATCCACTTTCATTCACACAGAAAAATCTGACACTTGTTTCTTAAAAGATATGATATTAAAACTATTAAGTCTGATTAAATTCAAGTCCCATTTCTGACCACTGTTTTATGACAAGTTACTTATCATTTCCTATGCTTTCAATCATGTATATACATGCCCTGCTTCCTTCATGAATTGTTTTAATAATGAGAATTGCAAATAAATGTGAAACTAATTACAATAATACTCAGTTTATATGCAGGGCTACATAGAAATATTAGCTGTGATTATCATCAGCATGTACAGCAAGTTAATTACACACCATATATTAATAACTGGGAGATCAGGATGAGAAACACATTTTGCAAATAAAATGTTATATTTGTCATTACCTAATGTAAAAAAAAATTGTGTGTGAACTTAAAATCATTATGATACACTTACATCATTACACCTACATCTTATATGGATGTTCTAAACTTCACCAGTTTGAACAACTTTATATTTTTCTCACTATTCTACTTCCAATGAGCTTTGAAAAAGGAAGTAAATTGTGAATAAATAATCATTATTATCAAACTGGAGACTTTATTTCAGCAGGTATGATTATAGAAACAGCTATGACAAGTAAACCACCTCATGGCTGGATGAGCAGCCACCCCACTGAGCTCAACAGCTACATCTGCAGAAGGAAAGCGAATAGTGTGTGCAAGGAGTGATAGAAAAGATGCCTCGCTGGTGCACACCCTGAGCATTGGGAAACATCCGTTTGGAAATATATATAAATAGAGAATCTAATGTCCATGCATACACATGTGCAACAGGTAGCATACATGCTTCCCTAATGTGGCTCTAAAGAGGCATCAGGTTTTTAAATTAGAAAGCAGACTCATAAAATTATAAGCAGGCGTTTCAAATTTCTGCTTCAAAAGAGCAACTTTAGGAGTTTGCTTTATGTTCAGATATTTTTCATTATTTTCCATTAAAAAAGAAACTTCATACAACATATTTTGATCATGTCCCTAGCCTTAATTCTTCCCACCACCCTGCCCAGACAACTTCATGTTCTTTCTCTCTTTTTCTTTAAACTAATCACAAATGAAAGCAATGCAAACAAACAAACAAAACAAGAAAACCACAAAAACAGAAATCAAAATACACAAGCAAAAGAAAGATCAAACAAAAAAAAAAATGCCCAAACAAAGCAAAATGAGATAAAGAAAGTCTATTAAAAAATAACATTGAGTTCATTTTGTGTTGGCTGGCTATTCCATCATCACAGACACTTGTGCATACTGGTTAGTTAGAGTATCTCTGTTCAGCTCTTGTCAATATGCTTATGAGTTCATTACCAAAACCTATATCTGAGGACTCATAGAAAGATAACTTTTTTTTCCTAAACATGGTTTGTCAAGCATTTTGGAATTTATATTTAAACTAAAACTTCATCTATGATATATATATACATATATTATGTTAAATTTATATATTATAGTATATATATATGTGTGTACACACAGATATTAACTTAATATATATGTACTACATATAATATACATTAGTCATGTAAAAGCTATAGAGGGAAATTAAGGTATTAAATTATTTGATTGACTAAGTCAGTAATTTATGAACCCATAATTGATTATTTCCTTAGCTATAAGATCGATGCCATTTCCCAATTTCCTAATAGATGTTAAACACATCAATGTGGCAGAAAAGTAGTATTTTTCATTTTTCTTTCTTTTTTTTACAATTATTAATTTACTGGGTGGGAGGAGTGCATGTACAATAACATACACATGGATGTCAACGGTCAGTTACAGGAATTGATTCTCTCCCTCTACACTGGAAGGTCTCTAGAATGAAGTCAGGTGAATAAGCTTACCTGCAAGAGCCCTTAATCATGGAATCATCTTGTCAACTCTTTCATTTTTCTTAATATTTCTTATTAATATTCAAAATTTAACATTTTCAGTAATAATTAAACACCAAGATATACACGTTCACTCTATCTTAATACTGGTTAATTTAACCCAAACAGATACGCCCTATGCTGAGAACCTCCTTGATGTCATGGAGAAATTACCCCCAAAAGCACAATGATAAATGTATAACCATCTTATTTCTACACTGGGAAATTAAATCAGCTGCCAAACTCAGATGTTCAAGCACAGCATTGTTAAACCTTAAAAGCACGCTAGATGAAAGAAGTCAGTTACAAAAGTCACAGTGGCTTTCTCATTATTTGAAATACCCACAAGCCTATGCAAACCCAGAAACACAGCCTTGGGGCAGAGCTGCTGAGGAGAGTTTCTGGAAAATAAGAGGGAATCATAATAAATAGGAATAGTTTTCATTTTATGCCATTCTAAAACTAGTTTCAGATGTGGTTGATCAAGTCTGTGAATACACTAAAAAATACACAATTAAAATTTATCTATTTAGCACAAAGATAATATCACAACAAACCTAACTTTAAATTTTTTATATTTTTTTTTATTTGTTGGTGCTGTTGATTAAGCCCAGCTTTGCACATACTAGATAAGACCCACCTGTTGCAGAATACTTTTTTACTCTATGTGAAGAAGTGTCACTGTGATTGGCTTAATAAAGAACTGAATGACCAATAGTGAGTGGGACTCTTGAGGACAGAGAAGACCCAGGGAAGAAGAAAGACAGGGTCACCAGCCAGATGCAGAGAAAGCAGCATGAGCAGTATGGAGAGATGAGGTAAGGAGCCACACCAAGGAACATAGATTAAAATAAATAGGTTAGTTTAAGTTACAAGAGCTAGTTGGACAAGCTTAAGATAAGGCCAAGCTTTCATAATTAATAATAAGTCTCCATGTCATTATTTGGGAGCTGGCAGTACAGAGATAGACTTGCTACACTCACAAATAAAGCAAATTCTAAATAGGACTGACACTTTACTTGTCCTTAATAATATTTTATTAATTGTTGAGGAATTCATACAATGTCTTTTGATCATATTTACGGACACCCATGCCTCCTATATCTGTCCCCTCTATCCTTATTTCCATACCCACCCAAATTTGCATTTTCCCTTTATTTCTTTCCCCATTAAGTCCACTTTGCTTTGACCAACAACTCTTTTTTATTTAAAAATTTGTTTTATGAACTATAAGTTAGTGTGGCTTATTAAAATACATATTTTTGTAAGTATAGTTGATGTGTCAGTTGCTTGTCTTGTTTCTATGATTAAAATATCTGAAAGATGGGCAGAAGCACTACTGTTTGGTTCATAGTTCAAGGGTGCAGTTCATAACATCAGGGGAGTAACTGAGGGAGCAGTCACATTGTGACAAGGAAGGGAAAAGAGTGATGGCCAACTACTCTTAAGAGTAGGGTTTCCCCTTGAATGTGGTTGACCATCAGAGTAATGTCATTGGAGAAAGCTGACCCTCCTTGTCTCCTGTCTCAGCTCTTCATCGAATAGTGAGGTCTGTGTCACCTCTCCACTTCAGTTCTTGAATTTTTCTGGCAAGACTTCTGTATGCTTTCACAATTGTTGAGTTCTAATGTGGAGCTGCTTTGTTGTGCCAAAAAATAAACGTTTCCTTGATGTCATCCTCCACTTCTGGCACTTACAAGGCAGAGATGTAGATAGTGTTGTAGATTGTGATGGTCAATGATTTAATGGCAGTGTGAAGGAAACATTCCATGAGGTAGGAATTTGTAATATGAAACTTCTCTTGGAGTCTTGGACAATACATGCTTAAGTATGCCCTTGGTTGTTTCAGGAATATGCTAATAGCCCACAGCTATTTGCTTTACATTAAAACATTGTAATTAGCCGGGCGGTGGTGGCGCACGCCTTTAATCCCAGCACTCGGGAGGCAGAGCCAGGCGGATCTCTGTGAGTTCGAGGCCAGCCTGGGCTACCAAGTGAGTTCCAGGAAAGGCGCAAAGCTACACAGAGAAACCCTGTCTTGAAAAACCAAAAAAAAAAAAAAAAAAAAAAAACATTGTAATTAGTCCAATTGATCAATACTCTTAGCAACCACTCACACCTTGCAAACAGTATGTGTTTGACCATTCTTTAGGGAAAGACCAAACTATTATATTTTTACTACAAATGACTAAAATGCAGGGTCTCAGATCCTTAAAATACTGTTAGTATTAGCTCTATGAAAATGTAACTACTGAAATACAACTAAGTAGTTCCTGTATAGTAATTGTTTCACCCTCTACTCCTCCTCACAAGATGTAGAAATAAAGTCAATAATTAATTGAAACCCACATACTATTTTTTACATTAGGTAAAAACAAATCTAAAATCTTATTTGTAAATTGTATCTTTATCCTGATTTCCAAGTTAGTTCCAATATCTAGTGGGTTAAATAACTTGCAATATATGCTGCTGATAATCAAATCTACTATTCCTATATAGGTCTGAATATAAGCTGAGTGTTGTTATTATTATTATTAAAAATTAGGAAGTTGGATGTGTGTGAGAAAGAGAGAGAGAGAGAGAGAGAAAGCCCCCTTGGTTGTTACAAATCAATGGTCATAAATGAGATTTTAATTTAATCAAAGTTAAGGCATTTTCTTTAATGTTCCTTCTTCTGAATAAAAATGTCACAGCTTGTTCTGTTGGAATGAAAGTATATGCTTTAGGAAATAGCCTGTACATAGATCTACCTTGTTCACACACATGTGTTTGCGTGCGGGTGTGTGTGTGTGTGTGTGTGTGTGTGTGTGTGTGTGTGTGTGTGTATGTGTGTGTGTGATATGTTTAATGTACATCACTGTTAACAGAGTCAAAAATGGGGTCCATCTTATGAAACAGTCTATCAGAAGAGTAACAAGGGGTCATGTTTTGGCTTTTCAAGCAAGGGGGAGACAAAACACAGTGGTACAGGTATACAGAGTTAAAGGAGATTAATGGAATAGGAAGATGTAAATTGGGATGGGGTGTTGGGAGTGCACTACATACAGGAGAAGGGAATAAAAAGGAAGATAATTTACGATAATCTGTCTTTTGAAGAATCCACATGGAAACTTGCTGTTGTAGATGCTTTCTAGCTGTGTACATATGAATACATAGAGATAATTTTAATGGAGTTATGTAGCAGGAATCTTAAAATGTCTTATTAATAAAAATCAAACCTGAGCCAAGTATTAGAGTGAACACTGGAAGATCAGAGAGACAGAACAAGTCACAGCTAACCTCACCTGGCCAACTTCTCAGTTGATCCTGTTTCCTCAGCCTGGATGCCTCTGAGTCCTCATCCAGAATGAATCTCAGCTGAACTGTAGCTCCAAAGCCTAAAAGCTTAACCAGCCAAATGCTTCTACTTTCTGGTCCTCACGCCTTATATACCTTTCTGCTTTCTACTACCACTCCCTGGGATTAAAGGCGTGTGTCACCATGCCTGGCCGTTTCCAATGTGGTCTTGGACTCACAGAGATCCAGAGGGATTTCTACCTCTGGAGTGCTAGGATTAAAGGCATGTGCTACCACTGCCTATCCTGTGTTTAATATTGTGGCTGTTCTGTCTCTGACCCCAGATAAGTCTATTAGGATGCACAATATTTCAGGGAACACAATACCACCTCAGGGTTACCCTACAACAGAAGGACAATACCCAAATAGACACCACACATTAGCAAATGAAAACCTCACTACCAGGAATGCCTCTTTGGAAGTTATTAGGCAATGGCATCCTAGAGAGCCTAAAGTATTATAGGCAATTGCTAGTACTCTTGTTATCAAACTTGATGGTAAAGCCCTATTAAGACACCACATACTGGACTCACAGATCATGGAGACAGCAAGCTGGTGCTCCCCTGAAAGATTTATCTCATACTGGCTAGATTTCATGGTGATGGGTGGGGAAATAATACTATTAGAGAGAGAAATGAAACATCAGACTCACACATCTATACACCTGAAAGCTACAGTAAGGACTGGCCTCACAGGATGTACCCACTCGAGAAAAATGGTGACACAGATGCCATTGGAGTAGCCAACCACTGTCTGATTGAATCTAAGAACTGTCATTTTAAGATTAATTGTTCACTTTTTAAATAATAATGGCAAATGTAAGCAACACTTCAGTGTTTTTAGCATGTTGACCCTCTCTTTAGAGGGTGTTCATTCATGCTCTGCAATCCTAACCAAGTCTTTTCCCATTTAAAGATTATGCTGAGGGACAAAAAGGCTTGCTGACTGTTACATAGCCAACGCTAGAATCTATATTCACTTCTCTCACCAAGCTTGCTAATTCTAGTAAGGTTTCCTGATAACTTGATTAAACATATGTTTTATTAAATATGCAGTGATCATTCTTTTCCTTATATCTATATAATTTATAAATATACAGCTATGTATATTTTCTAATAGATATGTCTTGGTTTTTAATTGTTTTATTTCAGTATACATTTTAGTTACTTTATTACTGGTCTATGTCGTTTCAAAATGGAATTTTCTCACTCTAAATTTGGTAGTCAAAGAGGGTGAGACTGCATTGCTTAAGAGAACACACATTTTGGTTGTAGGACATAAAGGATTCAAGCTGTACTGAGCTGGGAGGACCCTGTCCCCACTGGATCACTTTCATAGTGCTAGAATGGAAGTAACAGCTACTGGGAGAGAAAAGACAACAGTTTATGGAGGTGTGAACCTTATATTCGCAGTGAGCAGTTAGGCTCACTGTGTGCACATTACTGAAGAGTGGTATGACTATTGTGGTCATAGTGAATTTGTCCTCCCTAGTATTATCTAGCTATGGACCATGTATACCACATATCATTCACCTGGGAGTCAATATGTGTACAGGGTTGCTATAGTGGCATGATTTTAATGGAAATAACCAACCTCTTCCTGGCTATATTTATCCACTGAAAGACAGGATCTATTTTACCCTGAGTCATCCACCTTAGTTTCTACTTTCTGTTTTTGTTTTTTTTTTTTTTTGGTTTTTTGGAGACAGGGTTTCTCTGTGTAGCTTTGCGCCTTTCCTGGGACTCACTTGGTAGCCCAGGCTGGCCTCGAACTCACAGAGATCCGCCTGGCTCTGCCTCCCAAGTGCTGGGATTAAAGGCGTGCGCCACCACCACCCGGCCTAGTTTCTACTTTCTACACTATTTTTTGTGAAAAATGCACGATGTTTTTTCTCCTTTATCTATTCTATACTTTGTATTTGATCATCTAACTTTTCTTATTTCCCTCTAACATACTTCTCAAACACTCTTCTTCAGCAGGTTTTTAACATGCATCTTAATTTTAATCTAAAGTGTATCATGAATTTCCCTAGGATGTTGAATATGAACTGTAACTGTACCCAACACTTAAAAATAATATAACTGATATATAAAGATCACTGAGAAAGGTATCATGATTAGACAATGTTAGGAGTAAACCCAGGCTAGCTCCTATTTGACACCTACCATTGATCCCAACTTAAACTGATTAAAACATTAGAAATCAATCTCATATTTCAAACCAGAAAAGTTAAATGCAACACCCTAGACTTTAAAGCCTATTACAATAACTGCCTTCAAAAATAACATTTCTTTAAAGTTGTAAAATCTACTCACAATTAAATGTATTTTTAATGTTGATTGAAAGATTGACTAATAATAGTATATTTTGATACATTTTCTCAGGTAGAAGACATGTCCTTCTCCATTCCCACCATATTACATTGCCTACAAGCTAGCACTGATCTGCTTTACAGTTTATATATAATCTGTAACTTCTACTAAAACAATTTTCCTTAAGTTCTTAATCCACATTTGATTTTTATTTCCTTCATCAATGAGTCTGGGCAAGTTATTTGAAATTCCTCCAGCACAAAGTAAGATATAGTCTGAGCAGAAGAGCCGAATTATTACTGTGGGTGGAAGTCAAATGCCTCCAACATGAGAAGACAAAGGCAGATCTGTTGGTTGACTCTCTTCCTGAAATGGAAAACCTGTCTGGCAGAATACTGAGCACAGAGGAAAAATACTAGCAGCATCTAGTGGCATACCTGAGTAACTGTCCCTAGACCCTATATTATATAGTAGAGTGAGACCCTGGACGTGATGAACTATTGATGGGATATAATGGATTTCTAATTTCCAAGAGAATGACAATAGGTATAAAGACAACTCTTCAAGACATCAAGGAATTTGCCATGTGAAAGTATCTTCAGGAACAAGAAGCAGAACATTTCTAAATAATACTTCATTGAATTGTTCTACTAGTTTGCAGTTAGAACAAATCAACCACGTGTAGATGAACTTTTTATGTACTGAACTTTTTTTGTGGAGGAATGGATACATAGATGGACAGACAGAGCATAGATAGATACAGGATTAAAGTAATCAAGAATTAAATTAGACAGAGGAACACAGGGCATGCTTCCATCCATTAAGAACAAATATGGTTATGAGGCTGACTTGGATTCTATGTCTATATCAACAACTAATATTTTTTTTCGTATTAGTAAGAAGTTTTATTTTGCATATACAGATGTAAGAAATATCCTTAATACCATAGAAGCAATGTAATGTAATACTTCATCTAACACATGTACCTGTGTTAGTGCCCAGGCAATATGGAGCTTATCCTAAGAGTAGCTCACCTCTGGCATTCATTTCATTCTTCAAATAACTGAACATTGATTCTTCTCTTTCTTTCTTAGGATGTCTGGAATGGCTGGTCTTTTTAGCATCTCTGGCAAGATGTGGGTGAGTACTTTTAAACAATTATTATAATTGAAGATAGATTTTTATTGTTGTTGGTTTTTTCGAGACAGGGTTTCTCTGTGCAGCTTTGTGCCTTTCCTGGAACTCACTCTGTAACCCAGGCTGGCCTCGAACTCACAGAGATCCGCCTGGCTCTGCCTCCCGAGTGCTGGAATTGAAGGTATGCACCACCACCACCCGGCGAAGATAGATTTTTGTTTGTTTGTTTGTTTATTTAACTTAATTTTACATATCAGCCACGGATTCCCTTGTTCTCCCCCCTTCTGCGCCCCCAACTTCTCCCCATCCCACCCCCCATTCCCATCTCCTCCAAGGCAAAGACTCCCCTGAGGATTGAGTTCAACTTGGTAGATTCAGTCCAGGCAGGTCCAGTCCCCTCCTCCCAGACTGAGCCAAGTGTCCCTGTATAAGCCCCAGGTTCCAAACAGCCAGCTCATGCACTGAGCACAGGACCCGGTCCCACTGCCTGGATGCCTCCCGAAAAGATCAAGCTAATCAACTGTCTCGCTTATCCAGAGGGCCTGATCCTGCTGGGGGCTCCTCAGCTATTGGTTCATAGTTCATGTGTTTCCATTCGTTTGGCTATTTGTCCCTGTGTTTTATCCAACCTTGGTCTCAACAATTCTCGCTCATACAAACCCTCCTCTTTCTCGCCAATTGGACTCCTGGAGCTCCACCTGGGGCCTGGCATTGGATCTCTGCATCCGGTTCCCTCAGTCACTGGATGGGGTTTCTAGCACGACAATTAGGGTGTTTGGCCATCCTATCACCAGAGTAGGTCATTTCGGGCTTTCTCTCGACCATTGCCAGCAGTCTATTGTGTGGGTATCTTTGTGGATTTCTGTGGGCCTCTCTAGCACTTTGCTTCTTCCTATTCTCATGTGGTCTTCATTTTTCATGGTCTCTTATTCCTTGTTCTCCCTCTCTGTTCTTTTTTTTGTTTTTTTTTTTTTGTTGTTTTGTTTTTTGAGAAAGGGTTTCTCTGTGTAGCTTTGTGCCTTTCCTGGAACTCACTTGGTAGCCCAGGCTGGCCTCGAACTCACAGAGAACCACCTGGCTCTGCCTCCGTAGTGCTGGGATTAAAGGCATGCACCACCACCGCCCGGCTCCCTCTCGGTTCTTGATCCAGCTGGGATCTCCCACTCCCCTAAGCTCTCTTTCCCTCGAACCTTGCCCTTCATTACCCCCACTCACGTCCAGGTTGTTCATGTAGATCTCATCCATTTCTCTGTCATTGGGCATCCCTATGTCTTTCTTGGGGTCCTGTTTTCTAGGTAGCCTCCCTGGAGTTGTGAGTAGCAGTCAAGTCATCCTTTGTTTTTCATCTAGTATCCTCCTATGAGTGAGTCCATACCATGTTTATCTTTCTGAGTCTGGGTTACCTCACTCAGGATGATTTTTTTTCTAGATCCATCCATTTGCCTGCAAACCTCATGATGTCATTGTTTTTCTCTACTGAGTAGTATTCCACTGTGTATATATATATCACATTTTATTTATCCATTCTTCAGTTGAAGGGCATCTAGGTTGTTTCCAGGTTCTGGCTGGAACAATACTGCCATGAACATAGCTGAACAACTGCTCTTGTGGTGTGGTTGAGCATTCCTTGGGTATATGCCCAAGAGTGGTATAGCTGGATCTTGAGGGAGATTGATTCCCAATTTTCTAAGAAAGCGCCATATTGATTTCCAAAGTGGTTGTACAAGCTTGCATTCCCACCAGCAGTGGAGGAGAGTTCCCCTAGCTCCACATCTTCTCCAGCATAAGCTGTCTTCAGTGTTTTTGATCTTAGCCATTCTGACAGGTGTAAGGTGGTATCTCAGAGTCATTTTGATTTGCATTTCCCTGATGACTAGGGATGTTGAACAATTCCTTAAATGTCTTTCAGCCATTTGAGTTTCCTCTGTTGAGAATTCTCTGTTTAGTTCTATAGCCCATTTCTTAATTGGACTGTTGGGCATTTTGATGTCTACTTTCTTGAGTTCTTTATATATTCTGGATATCAGTCCTCTGTCAGACGTGGGGTTGGTGAAGACCTTTTCCCATTCTGTAGGCTGTTGCTTTGCCTTGTTGACTGTATCCTTTGCTCTACAAAAACTTCTCAGTTTCAAGAGGTCCCATTGATTGATTGTTTCTCTCAGTGTCTGTGCTACTGGTGTTATATTTAGGAAGTGATCTCCTATGCCAAAGGTTCAAGACTGCTTCCTACTTTCTCTTCTATCAGGTTCAGAGTAGCTGGATTTATGTTGAGGTCTTTGATCCACTTGGACTTAAGTTTTGTGCACGGTGACAGATATGGATCTATTTGCAGCCTTCTACACGTTCATATCCAGTTATGCCAGCACCATTTGTTGAAGATGCTTTCTTTTTTCCATTGAATAGTTTTGGCTTCTTTGTCAAAAATTATATGTTCATAGGTGTGCAGATTAATGTCAGGGCCTTCAATTCAATTCCATTGGTCCACATGTCAGTTTTTATACCAGTGCCAAGCTGTTTTTATTACTGTAGCTCTATAGTAGAGCTTGAGGTCAGGGATCGTGATGCCTCCAGAGGTTGTGTTATTGTACAGGATTCCTTTGGCTATCCTGGGTTTTTTGTTTTTTCCATATGAAGTTGAATATTATTCTTTCCAGGTCTGTGAAGAATTGTGTTGGTATTTTGATGGGGATTGCATTGAATCTGTAGATTGCTTTTGGTAAGATTGCCATTTTTACTATGTTAGTCCTGCCTATCCATGAACATGGGAGATCTTTCCATTTTCTGAGATCTTCTTCAATTTCTTTTTTCAGGTACTTAAAGTTCTTGTCATATAGGTCCTTCACTTGTTTGGTTAGAGTTACCCCAAGGTATTTTATGTCATTTGTGGCTATTGTAAAGGGTGATGTGTCTCTGATTTCCTTCTCAGCCTGTTTGTCAATTGTATATAGGAGGGCTACTGATTTTTTTGAGTTGATCTTGTATCCTGCTATGTTGCTGAAGGTGTTTATAAGCTGTATCAGTTCCTTGGTGGAATCTTTGGGGTCGCTCAAGTATACTATCATGTCATCTGCAAATAGGGAAAGCTTGACTTCTTCCTTTCCAATTTGTATCCCCTTAATCTCCTTATGTTGTCTTATTGCTCTGGCTAGAACTTCAAGTACTATATTGAATAAGTATGGGAAGAGCGGACAGCCTTGCTCGTTCCTGATTTTAGTGAAATCGCTTTGAGTTTCTCTCCATTTAATTTGATGTTGACTGTTGGCTTGCTGTAAATTGCCTTTATTATGTTTAGGTGTGTTCCCTGTATTCCTGATGGCTCCACGACCTTTATCATGAAGGGGTGTTGGATTTTGTCAAATGCCTTTTCTGCATCTAGTGAGATGATCATTTTTTTTTTTCCTTTGAGTTTGTTTATATGGTGCATTACATTGACGGACTTTTGTATGTTGAACCACCCTTGCATCCCTGGGCTGAAGCCTACTTGATCATGGTGGATAATTGTTTTGATGTGTTCTTGGAGTCTGTTTGCCAGTATTTTATTGAGTATTTTTGCATCAATGTTCATGAGGGAGATCGGTCTGTAGTTCTCTTTCTTTGTTGTATCCTTGTTTGGTTTAGGAATCAGGGTAATTGTAGCCTCATAGAAGGAGTTTGGTAATGTTCCTTCTGTTTCTATTGTGTGGAACAATTTAAAGAGTATTGGTATTAACTCTTCTTTGAAGATCTGGTAGAATTCTGTGCTGAAACCATCTGGTCCTGGGCTTTTTTTGGTTGGGAGACCTTTAATGACTGATTCTATTTCCTTAGGGGTTATTGGACTATTTAAATAGTTTATCTGGTCTTGATTTAACTTAGGTATGTGGTATCTATCCAAAAAATTATCCATTTCTTTTAGATTTTCCACTTTTGTGGAGTAGAGGTTTTTGAAGTATGACCTGATGATTCTCTGGATTTCCTCATTGTCTGTTGTTATGTTCCCCTTTTCATTTCTGATTTTATTAATTTGGATGCTCTCTCTCTGTCTTTTGGAACAACTAACATTTTAAATCCCTCACTGAAGGAGCAGTCTCCTGCAATCTTAAGCAGAAGGAGATAATTTTACTATTTACTATTTACCTACCTGCTTAGGCCATTTACCCTTATCTATGGTGACCTAAATATTTCTAAGGAATTGCTAAGCAAATCATTTGCATTAATAAGTCTATTGAGCAGGCAACTCTTGACAATCCTGCCAAATGTGTGGGCAGTATAAAACATAACTACTCTTTTATTTCCACAGAATGTACATTCAACAAAATTGTCAAAAAAAGTTTTATACTTTAAGATTTAAATGCATAGGAATATCTAGGGAACAAAGTGTCTAATCTAATTGAAATAAAAAAACCTCAATTTGTTAAAGTCTCCTTTAAAGATAAAAAAGAAATGGTTGCCTGAATTTTCATTCACATTATTGCCTGCAACATAGAGCTGGCTAAATCTTGCCTCTAATTTCTGCACTAGAATTTACCTTTGCGGCCAGTGAGATGGGTAAAGGCATCTACCTGCCAACCTGAGTTTGATCTCTGGAACCCACATGGTGGGAAGAGAAAACTCATTCCTGAAAGTTGTCCTCTGATCAACACAGGCCACTGTGGTGGCAGATGTCCTCCTTCCCCAAGCATACAACAAATCAAACAAAATGGCTTTTTAAATACAATTTTAAAAAGAGAAGAATTTAGGTGTTCTGAATGAGAATCAGTCCCTTTCTGAATTTAGCATGGTTGCAAGCTTATCCTGAAAGTCTTGAGAAGGCAGTTCTTTTTATTCACAACTCACTTCTTTTCTTAATTAGTAGTTTCAATGTCATTTTCTCTCTTTTAAATTGAGCAGGCTGTGTAGCTAAATGGTGTTTTTTTTTGACATCCCTGCCCTGGGGACAGATTCAAAACAGAGGCAGAAGACAATAGAGATTGACTACATACTTCTTGGACCCAATGGAGGCAAATGCTGGTAATTACAGGAATTCTGCAGCACTTTATCTCTTGGCATCTGCACTCAGAGCGACAATGAAATAATCATGGACAAACATGATGTGCAGGGTGTTTATGGAGCAGCATGTTTTATTAACACTGAGTACTGCAGAGAGTTAAGCATCACTTGCTAATTTTAAAATTTCTATGAACTGTGGCAATTAAGCCTAATAATTATTTAAAGACTACAGTCATGATGAGTCCACTTTGTCCTGCATTTTAAACCAAAACAAAGTAAGGAGGATGCTCAAACTCAGTTTCTGTGGGGTGCTTGTCACATGGAAATTTTGTCCATTCCTACCAGGTATGATTCGAAACTAGAAAATTTCCTAACATATTATTCTCAAAGTAAAGGACCCTTCAGTTCACATTTTGCTTCCTTGCTACCGTTATGCATCTTTCTGCTGTTGTGGCCACTGTTGGTTGGAGGTCTTTTGTTACAAGGTGTACACACTATAGAGCATCGCTGAACACCCTGTGTGGCCACCAGAAAACAGTAGGTCTAATTGAAGAAAATGTTGAACATATTAACTGTTTCTTAAAGAACAGTCACTTTTCCCATTATAGATTCTTCTAAATAACAACCTAAAAGAGCCATTTATTGTTTTAGGGCTTTAATGGAAAGCAATTTTCTAAAAAGAGGCTGATTAGAACCCCAGGCAGAGTACAACAAAGTCTTCCACTGTGTTAGCCCCATGTTAACGAATACAGACTGAAAATCAAAACAGCCAGAACTCACAGCACTAGATTGAAAACATGAACAGACAAGAGAGGGGAATTAGTAATCATCAGTAAAGATCTATGTGAAGGAAAATTTTAATGTATTTAAGCTTGATGTCCAATGCGGAGGTGAAAACTTAATTAATAAGCATAGCCTCTACTTTCATTGTTGCATATTCCTGTCCATTTTTTTTTTATAATTTACTTTCATGTCTTCAGTCATTTTAAAAGTTAAGTCTGAATATTTACTTTGCAGACTGAGAATAAAGTATGCTGAGTATCAACTCTTTAAGCATAAACTGAGAAATACCAAGCTTCATTTATCTCTTACTTTTCTCAGCGAGCCAGTTATTATTGCATTTATTCTGGAAAAATATGTTTGGAAAATAGAGAGAATATTGCTGATAATTATTTGTGCACCAGATTTGTGTTATCAATAATGAAACACAATTGCCCCACAGTATTCCATAGCAAGAGACTACATGGGATAAAGAATATATTCTATAAATGCAATTTATCTGAAACACGGAAGAAAGTGCTACTACAGAAGAATATGGAAAGAAAAACTATTCTAGTAGCTTATTTTTAATGACAGTCTTTTTTATTTTATTTGTTTCTATGTAACCAAACCTTTCTTTGAATGTCTAGAACCTCCCTCCTTCACACACACACACACACACACACACACACACACACACACACACACACACAATTTCTGTTGTATAATATATAATCAGGCATGTATGTACAAATAGACAGACAGACACTATGCCAGATACTTTTATCTCAGTTGACAGAGCTGGAATCATCTGAGATGAGAGAACCTTAGTTGAGAAAATATTTTCATGTGCTCCAGCTGTAAGGCATTTTCTTAATTAGTGATTGATGGGGGAACATTCAGTCCATTGTAAGTGGTGCCATTCCTGGGATAGTGGTCATGGGTTCTATAAGAAAGCAGGATGAGCAAGCCATGGGGAGCAAGCCAGTAAGCAGCACCCCTCTATGGCCTCTGTATAAGATTCTGCATCCTGGTTCTGGCCCTGTTTGAGTTCCTGTCCTGACTTCCTTCAATAATATACTGTTCTGTAGAAGTGTAAACCAAGTTAACCCTTTCCTTTCCAACTTGCTCTAGTCATGGTGTTTCACCACAGCAGTAGTAACCCTAGCTAGGACAGATACCCAATTAACAATACTGAGAGAAGGAAGTATTTATTTCCAATGGAAAAACGTAAAGCTGAGTGTGGAAACAAGGTAGAATTAGATTTCTTGTAAATAGGTAATGAAATTCCTCTTGGTTTGTTAAAGAATTGTTCCAAATACCTCCCTCACTATTTCTGAAGCTAAACTTGACTTAACCGTATCAGAGAGTAGAAGAAAAATATGGAGAGAAGTGGGAAGCATGTGAAAGACCCATAGACTTGTTGTCATGCTTCTGCAAACCCCATAAACTGCCATCAACAAATGAAAAGAGAAAGTCTGTGATAATAGGCAAATCATCAAACTAGGTTGGGATAGATAGACCTGTTCTCTAGCAAGGCAGATTCCAAATTTGATTACAACATACTTAAATAACTTTGCCACCCAGTCCACTTAGTTATCTTGTCCACAGCATAGTTTAAAATAAAAATCCACCTTTTCTTCAATTCAGTTGCCTCATGTATTATAGATTGCAGACACATTATAATACTGCGAAGAATCTTGAAGGTCAACTTGACTGAATCAATCAAGAGAGATACTCAGAGTAGATATTTCCAGGAAATATTAAGCAAAGAGTGGACCTTCTCCAGAGTTTGTGGTCCCTTCTCATGGTAGCACAAACATGAAGAGGTCAGAGGAAAAAGCTGTGATTCATGCTTGCCAGACCTCTCTCCTTGCAGGAAATGCATTTATCTCCTCCCTGTCATTCTCCAGCTTCTTCAGATTTCAGTGTGAACTGAACATGAGTGGTTATCACCATGTCTGCAGAGTATCAGTACTGGTTTGGGACTGGTGAAGCATCCAGCTCTAAGGACCAATAAGCTACTGGGTTCTCAGTCACTCTAGCATGCAGATGGCTATTGTTGGACTATGTATTCCCCATTACATAAGCTAATCCAATAAATACCTTTTACCATACATCTTTCGATGACTTCTGTTCCTCTAGAAATCTGTGACTAGTACAAGTAGAACTAACTTCCTTGAGGTTTTACTTTAGGAAACAGAACCTTGGGTTATAGTCTTAGAGAACTTCTGAGATGAAATGATGCCTAACAGACAATAATAACAAATAAGAAGAAGACAGGCACATTGCAAAATCCTAGGCATCAGATTTTAACTAAAGCACTAAAAGGCATGAGGACTTGCAGTGTACTGAGATGTAAGTCTTCATGTTTTAAAATGAATTCCTATTTCTATAAAGATTTAAGTGATGAATAATATAGTAATTAACTGTCAACAGCACAGTTTTGAAGCATTGATCAAATAAACAAAAATTAGCAAATTTCATTTTAAAATCAGTAAACGGCATAGAAAAGAAACTTTCACAACATTCATTTGTTTTTGATTACACATTATGACATGTTTACTGAAAATATTTGATAGATGACCATTGTTTTATTTTGTTTCATAAAATTTCAGAGACTTACTATATCTTCTTCTAAATATTCTGCTCACTATTAATTTAACCCAGATTATTTCAAATGTAAATAGCTCACTATAACTAAATATTCATTTGTAAGACTTTCATAAAGTTATACTTGAGTATCACTTGGATAATTAATTTGACCTCATTAAATAACCACAAAAACCTCTTCAAAACAAACAAGCTCCTATGATTGATTTCTTTTTGTTTGTATGTTTCTTTGACATGGAGTCTCATATACCCCAGGCTGGCTTTGACTTGGCTATGTAGTTGAGATTCCCCTTGATCTCCTGGTCCATCTGCTACATTTCAATTATTGGAATTACAAATGTGAAGTGATATTTCTAGTGAATTTTATATTCCTAAGAAAACATGTGCAAATATTATGGTTTGGAGATTGCCAGCTTGATACCTTTGGTGTGAAACAAACAATGCAGTAGTTCTTTAGAGCAACACTGACATACCTTTGGCAAATGTCATCAGCCTAGGACGGCAGAGCTTTATTTCTCATAAATAATCTTAGAAGTTGAGTACAAAGGTCACTATCATGAGAGCTACCTTCTTCTGTGTAGTGCGTTAGGAGTCCAGGATCCATGTGACTCGCAGCTCGTCTATACCTTGGGACTTTCTGAACGTCTGTATCCAGCAGGTGGAAAAGTCATCTCTATCTGAAAGAGTGTCTTGGAAATGACAAAGTATGACCCTCCCAGTTCCATTTGTGTGGTCATATTTGAATGCAAAGGAAGTGCAAACATTTAGTTTATGTCAGATAGCCACATTCCAGAGACATGACTGACTACGGTCACTTGTAGGTAGCATGATATTTTCTGAGCACTCAATTACCTTGGTTGCAGTGTGTAGCACTTTACAGACCATTGTTTTAGTTTCTGCGTTGTACTTAAATATTACCATTCAAAGATTAACTGTAACTAATACCGCTCTTATATCTTTTGTGCTATAAACCATCCTTTTCTCTCATTTCAAATTAGGACAGTAAGAACACAGGTAGTGAGGACTGTGGAGGCTCACAATGGTTTCCTAGTGAGATCTGAGCTGCAGAGCTGCATTAGAGGATTGCTTGACAATGTGCATGGTTACTAGGTGATTGGAAGGGTCTACTCCTGGCTGAGCTAGGGGGAGGTCTTTTGCTCCACCCCTTGGTATTCCTATAAATAGTCCTTTAGAAGAGACAGATGGGGCCAGTGGCCAAGGATCCAGGCCCTCCCAAGCTATCCTGTGCTTCTGTCTCTGTCTCTGTCTCTGTCTCTGTCTCTGTCTCTGTCTCTGTCTCTGTCTCTCTCTCTCTCTCTCTCTCTCTCTCTCTCTCTCTCTCTCTCTCTCTCTCTCTCTCCTATATTTCTATTTAAATATTTCTCAATTCTCCCTCCTTAAGAGTACCCTGGGGTAAAACTGGGAGCAGGACTTCCACAGACAGCCACACAGGATAATAAGATAAAATAAAGTCACTTCTTGAAGTTAAAATGTTAATAATCAAATATCAGAGAATTGTGGTTGAGGGAAGGCTTACTGCTCCTATGTCTCCTGTTGCAGAGGCATCTTCCCTTTAACCTATTGGGAGAACTCAGAAGATTGTTTATGTTCTGTGGAATGGTTTTTCTACTTATAACATAAAGGACTATCAGGTCATTGGCTTCTAGCCCCTCTACCACAAAAGACAATGTTATAAAAATGAAATTTGAGGTTAGAGTTTAATAAAAGACTACATTGATTAAACAATGTCCTGCATGATCATGTCACAGGTATAACTTTATTCTTTTTTGCAATACTAAAAATAATTTAGAGCATTTATTACCAGGTTTGTACTACCTCTACAACTATTACTACTACAACTTGAATTAAATTGACCATTCACTGAGTATGGACTGTCCTATATTCCATACATTCTGAGTGGTTGTGTTGGTGGGAGGGGCTGTTGCATTTGCATGTGTGCCTGTCTCAAGCTCAAACCTAGAGAAGAAGCAGGACCCTAAGACACAAAACCCAAACCAGCTTTTAAATAAGAACTGCTAGTGGCTGTGCTATTCAAGCCTCAGAAGCCACTGAAAGAAGCTACTGTATATGATGCATCCTAATTAGGTCATTCTATTGCATCTGTGCATCTGTGAACTCAGACCAAACAGTGAAAAATCATCATTCCCTACTATTCCACAAAACGCCCTCCTTCAGCTTCAATTCCCCATGTCTCGGTTTCCTTACTGGAAAAGTGAAATTTATATAGCTTACTCAGAGCTCCCTAAATGTCTTAAGTACCAATTAAGCCATTGCACCAAAGCCATAAAATACCCAAACTTCTGAGAACTAACCATATGGACATAAGGTAATGAAGTCAATTCAATTATCCATGGTAAGAGATGACATGGAAAAGTAAGACTAAATTAAATCTACAGGTATCCCAAACCACATTTTCCATTCACCTACACTCTTAACTAGCACTGCTAATAAGCTGCAGTGCAGATAGATTTTAATTTTATCACTTTCCCTCTCCACCCACTACTCTTGTGTGGTTTAAGTGCTAATGGGCAGTCAACCACCCTTTAAAATACAAGAAAAGCAGAGGCTGGACCATGCAATCAATAGACTGGATAATTAGCCCCTGAGTAATTGAGAGTTAACTGTCTCATATTAACTTCACCCCATTACTCCCAGAGTATGAACAAGCCAGAGCAAGATGGACATGATATGAGAGAGCTGGAACAAAAAGGAGAAAAGAAACAGAACTCTGTGCCTTAGGGTTATGGCGTGATGCTAATACTGATGACATGAACCCAGGTGACAGTGGCAGCTTAGTAAGGCAATAGGCAATTCAAAACATGACAAGATGGTCTGTAAGAGCTGTAAAAGAGTTGTTTCCCCCCAGCACCAAATTACTTCTCTCCCTCTCTTTTTTTTTCCCCTACAACAAAGATTCACTCTAGGCATTGGCTGGGTTCCCAAAAGATTGGGTAATTAAGCAGGTATGATTTCCAAGGAGAAATAAATATTTTTCAGTTACTAGACACTGTCACTGGGCTTTGATTCAAATGTGCATAATTTTTGAACAGGAAACATAATGAAAGGAATGTTTCACAAATTAATATAAAGCCCAAAGGCATACCTGGCATTCTTTTACATGAAGTCATTGTCTTTCATAAGCCAGGAATGTCAGCTGAATGCCGGTCTTGGAAAATGCTTTTCTCTTTGTAGTATCAACACTTGTTTAAAGAAAAAAAAAAACCCTGAAACCACACACACACACACACACACACACACACACACACACACACACAAACTGGACCCAGCAATTTGTATTTTGCATACATGTACATCGCAATCATATGTATGTGACAATAATGTTAAAGAAAAATGAGTCTATAAACCCAAAAGTTGGGGAGGGGTGGGAGAGTTTGGAGAGAGGGGTAACTGGGAGGTTGGGGAAGGAAAGTGAGGGGGCAAGTAACATAATTCTATTTCAGTTAAAATATTTTTTAAACTTTTAAGAGAAAGACAAATTAAACTTAAATAAAAGAAATATAAAATATGACACAGTTTTTTTTCTAGATCTGAAGATCTGTTACTTTTCTTAAAAAAATATTTATTATATAATTTCCCCCTTTCCTTTCTTCCCTCTTAAAGGTCCCATATATCCCTTCTTGCTCTCTTCCCAATTCATGAACTCTTTTTTTATGTATTGTTATTACATATATATGTATAATAATTTAACAATATATGTACATATGTATATATGCATATATATATACATTGTTAAATATTTAGATAAAATCTGCTTTTTGAATAATTTTCCTTTTTAATATGACTGACAAGAAGAAAGTAAAGGAAGGAAGGATTTATTCAGGCTCAGCATTTAAGGAGACCTGACCATTATGGTCAGGAAATGACCATGGGTAACCATGAGCATGAAACAGCTTTCTAAGACCTGCAGACCAGAAAGCTCAGTTCAGGCAGAATCGGTGCTAGACAATAACTCACAAACTCCATCCCTGTGCCCCAAACTTGTCATCTTGGCCACATGTCCAAAAGACAGCACACCCAAAATGGCTTGAGAAGCTAAGGAATCATCTCCACGCATAATTTTAATTATGCCAATAAATTTTAATGACAATTCAGGGTGTCAGAAAGTTACCGAAGTTATCATCAACTTAGAATATTAAACAAACTTGTTCCTTTTTAATGGTAATTGGTTGAGAGCACCCATTCTAGACTTTTTTTATTAGTTGTACCAATAACAAAGGAGAGAGTAATCAGTGAACAATTGTATGAAAAGTATGGTTACTAAGTTAATTTTTTATAAGCTTAACCTCAGAAATGTGAAATAATGGTATAAGCATAATGTAAGAACCTATGTTATCATGTATCAGAATCTTTATAAAAAATGTATATTGAGAATTACTTAATTTGAATAGTGGTAAATTTACTGATATAATTTGCTTATCCTAATAAACTTCCATATTCTATGAACAATGAATTTTTATCTTTATTATGATTTTATGCTAATTTGAGTTTATACTGTGTTTAATATTTACCATACTTGAATAAAAATATTAGCAATAAATTGTCACTAAGCACAGTGAATACATGCTATCTATAAATAGCAATGTATGTAAAATAAATGAAAAACGGTATAGTATTTGCACATAACCAATTTAAAATAACAATAATAATTTCAAACTTTTTCAAGCAGCCATATCCATGTTTAATATCACAGATAGCAACCTTGGAAACCAGTAACTTGGTAATGAAAAACTGGGGTAAAAAATGGAGACAAAGACTGTGTTATTGTCAGCTTACTACCTTTTAGTTCCAAACACATATAAAAAATGGACAGGGTCCTTTATATATATATATTCTTTTCCTCCCTTTTTTTGGTAGGTAATGCTAATTTTGCCAAGAGAGCACTGGGGAAATAAAACCACTTGAGTCAAAGATGTCCTCTCTGTATTCCAGCGTGCTCCCTGGGGACACCTGTGGGGACAGCTTCTCCAGCATGGTAACTCTGCAGTACAGGAAGCTGCCTCTGTACCAGGTGCCTACAGCGTCCCTACTCACCCATCTCAGGCAGTTTATAGTTGAAGGTCTCTGGAGTGACCATTTATAGTGAGCACCTTTCTCTACTACTCTCCGAGTGGATCCTAGAAAGTAGAAAAGAACCTGTTTTGAGAAAATTCTGCCAGCACAGAACTACAATGACTTCTCTGCCATTCAGTGAGTCATGGCTGTACCCTCTTGGCAAGGTCTACACCTCTACCTTGGAGTGGCAAATCTTTCGTGAGTTTCTGTCTAATTTCCAACACAATGTGTTACCCTTTGCACTTCAGCCTCTGAATCCTTTTTATTCCCTAGACAACACCTCATCCGTGTAGTCCTCTGTCAGCAACTTACTATCTTTCCATGTTCTTACCACTCAGCATATTTTGTCTTTAAAATGAACTCTGGCTGATACAAACTATGAATCAGCTACTATGATTCTCCACGGTTTTAACAACTGAAGATACACACACACACACACACACACACACACACACACACACATCTTCAATTTATAGTGAGCATATTTTTTATATATATATGTAGATAACCATTTGATATATATATATATATATATATATAAAATCATTTGAGAGAAAATGCTGTGAAAATTTGTGCTAGAGTTGAATGTATATACTTTTCAAGGTATTTGCCATTTACATGGATTTTTCTAATTTTGTGATAATTTTAAATTATGCCTCATCCTCAAGAAGTCAGTCCTTTTGTATGACTTTCCTACATAAATGCATACATTTCCTAAAATATGCTCAATGTTTTGTGCCAGTCAAAAAAACTCTCAACAACTTTTTAAACTGGAATTTTTTGTTTAAATATAACACCAAATTGCAAATGCACACTTAATTATCACAAATATTAAGCCACACTGCCCCAAAATATCAAATGTTTAAAATTTTCTGAATTGAAATGAAGTACTATTTTATTTTCAAAGCAATAACACTCTTTAATGCATCTCTACCATGACTTGCTTCATGCTTATCCTGTCTACTCAGTCAAGTAGCTTTTCCTTTGCAGGGAAAAAGACCCACAAGGGGAATAAACTGCTAGTCAGAACGGATCAGCATCCAGCTTTCAGACCACTGTGAATATTTATAAAGCATTTGTGCATTATTAGCTGGGTTTTTTTTTCTCAAAGTAGTCTTCAGTTTAACCTGTGACCAGAATAAAATATCTGACAGTTGCAGCATTTGAGAAAAGAAAGTCTGTACGTGTGTATGTGTGAATGTGCATGCATGCATGCTTATAGTTGCATAGGTATGACTGAATGTTTCAAACTTATTTTTAGTTCTCTTCTTACATATAGTTCTGTGATTCATGTCTCATTTTAGCCTTTTAGGGAAAAGCTAGGAAGGGCCATCCCCTGCACATTCATTCTCTTGATGCACGACAAAGAGAAGCTGAGTTAAGTTATTTCACTAAGTCAAAGCAGCTCACCCCAGAGGAATCAAGAAATACAGATAAGCAAAAGAGTAAATCAGATCCATAGTTCCTCAAACTTCAGAAAGTCGATTTTCATTGTCTTCTTGAATATACAGGAATATATTTTCATATTCATATGCAAATCATATTCCTTAGACTATTTTACCTAATACCCAATATATGTTCCTACTGATTCTCTAATCAAAAACGTTTATTTCTGCAATGTGCTTCATTTCACTAACACCACACTTAATATTGCACAAAATAAATTAAAAACTGGCTACAAGTCGAACATGAAATGCAAAAGGAGAAACAAAGGGGCCTGAGAAAAACTTAGAATCAGGAATATTAATTTTCTATCAATATTTTGTGTTAACCAAACTGCTTCTGACTCAGTCCTTCTTACCCTTTTCTTCAAGGAAAATCAGGGCTATTTATCCTTAGGACCATTACAGTGGAACGAAGATTGCATGAAGTATGTCTGGATATATCAAATATTGCAACCATGCTAAAGGATTCACAGGCTGAAACAGGTCATAGTAAACATCAAAGTTGACCTAGCTGCCTCGCTTTTAATGGATTCTATATCTCATTTTAATGTCCACACAGAAGAATTTCACAAAATAGCTTCAAAGTCAGTTGCAAAAGGGCACTTCCTCAACTACCTTTCTTCTATGGAAACTACACATAACGAACTTCACAAAGCAAGAACTTGCGTACACAGTGGGTATGTGTATCTGATGTTTTATATATAAATATATTCATGTGTGTATGTGTAACATATATATGCGTGTGTGTATGTATGTATACACGAGTTATGATATACAAAATATATAATAAATTATGTATATAAATTTCTGTAGAAAGCAATAATTAAAGTATCATAAGTAAAACCCAATGTTTGTTGTAAAATCATAGAAAAGTACCTCTACAACTGTGAAACCACAGCATAAACTTCTGTTCTGCCGAGACATCTAAAGAGATTAGATTTTTGTCACTATTATGTAAGAATAATATTCGTTTCTACATTATTCCTGCTAGAAATTTTGAAAAATTTGCTAGCATGCCGCTCTTTCTTTTTGATGCTAAGCAAGTCGTTTGTGGAAATTGTGACTAGATTTAATGAGTATCTCTAAAACTTTTTTTTTTTTTTTTTGGTTTTTCATGAAAGGGTTTCTCTGTGTAGCTTTGGATCCTGTCCTGGAACTCACTCTATAGACCAGGCTGGCCTCCAACTCACAGAGATCCGCCTGCCTCTGCCTCCTGAGTGCTGGGATTAAAGGCGTGCGTCACCACCGCCTGGCACTCTAAAATGTTTTGCTGGCTTCACTAAAATGAATCCCCTGTCAAAATTAATTCATGAACTTACAAATGAACTTAACTTTAAAACTTTAGCCAGGAATAAAAATAATGATCTTTAAATGTTTTCCTCTCATGAGAAATTTTCAAAGATATAGTTCAAGGATTACAAAATATGAAAGAATTTCCATTCTATATTTTAGTATAATTGCAGCCTATTACTTCTGCTCATATTTCCAATATGTGAAGTTGACCAAGGGCCAGCAACATGGGTAAAAGCACCCACTGCCAACCAAGCCTAACGACATGACTGCCATCCCCAGAACCCAGAATGTATAAGGATAGAGAGAGATAGAGCTGACCCCTACATCTTGTTCTCTGACCACCACATGTGCACTCTGGTGTGTGCACCCCACGTTTCACTAAATATGTAAATAAATGAAAGCAAAATTTTACATTCAAACTCATAACTTGTTTTCATTACTTTTTATTGCATGCATATATGCATAGATATATATTTACTAAATATAAACTGCTCAGTCCATATAATGCTACTTGTATGTATGTTTTCAGAGCTGGCCATTTGGCACTGGGCACCCGATTGGTGTGCATGTCCCTGGGGAAGACTCCTCTCCCATTCCCAGTTTTCCTCCATTACCTATAATGCCTTGTGTAGGGTTGCAACATAGTGGGATTTTCCTCCATCCATTTTGGAATATCCATTGGTGATGTCCTTGTTGAGCTCATATTGGTGAGATTTTATAGGTATAGCTTCTGATATTACACAGTAACACACCAAACTCCTTGATCCTCTGGCGCTTACATTTCACTCCCTCTCCTGCAATGTTCCCTAAGCCTTAGGGACGGGAGTGTTTTGTAGATGTATCTATTGGAACTGGACTTCCCAATCCATATTTTATTTATTGGAGGTAGAAAGGAGGAACATGGCAGCAGAAAGGAGAGAGGTAGCTAAAATAACAATAAGGATGACTGAAAAAGCTACAATGAATCATAATATTAACAATGTACCTAAGGGAAATTTCTACAATACGGTCAATTCTGACTATAAATATACATATACAGCTTTAATGATTTTTTTCTGAGTGGACAGTGCTCCCTCCAAGAGCCAAAGACAACCTAACAAATACCCCAATTACCAGACATGAGAAGCTATTTTTGAGTTTTTTTGCCAGAGCGGTCTAAGAGGCACAGGAAACACGCAACCTATTGCTGTTGCCCTTGGTTTTCCCCAGAAGTGGAAGGTAAGGTCCTCTTGCTAAAACCACCATGCACTTTAGAAACAAGGTCCAAAGATTCCTGAGCTAGAACTGACGTGAATGCCCCCTCCCCTGAGGACTAGCTCCCTGGGTACCAGAAGGAGCCATGTAAGCTTCTGAAGAAAGGAGACAACCAACAGTCCTATCCAGCTAGGATGTCTATGAACCACATCAATGACCAACACGGAAAGACAACCCTAAGTGTGAAGTAGCAACACACATAGCTTGGCAGTAGCTTACAGCTCTCTAATTCTACTTAAGATCCACTCGACAACACGGAAATCATGCCTGATACTGCAAACCCAGCTAACGACTCAATAAAGTCATGGTTATTGGAGGAGAATTTTCAACCACTAATTTGGTAAACCAGCATAATCCTTAAGAATCTATAAACGTGTGTCCACAGGTGAGGATAGTCTCCACTCCTCGTCCAGGAAACATTTATCAACAAATGGGGACC
The DNA here is from genome assembly GCF_007827085.1 of Peromyscus californicus insignis. Taxonomy (NCBI): domain Eukaryota; kingdom Metazoa; phylum Chordata; class Mammalia; order Rodentia; family Cricetidae; genus Peromyscus; species Peromyscus californicus. Next base: position 50,545,563 of record NW_026294514.1, read on the forward strand.
ACTTCAGAGAGTTCAGTTCTTTAGAGATAAATATTGAAAACTTCCAGGATGAAATTTAATAAGTTTGTATAAAACTCAGATGTTCAGACTAAACTAAGAGCGATGACTAATTAAATGATATTATGATATTATGGTAGAGCACCTCTCATGACAACCTTCCCATGATATAAATTTTCCAGGCATGCTTGAAAAAATGAAGTTAGTATAAATTATCTTTCTATATCTTGATTCTATCCAAATTCCAAATGAGAAATTTGAAAATCATGGAAACATCAGAAATGGGAAATTTTATTTCTTCTTTGGCAATTAAATGTCTACTTCCACTAAAACCTATGGATCCCATCTGTTAAGAAGCTAGAATAATATTATGAGGAGATAACATTGATAAATTTTGATAAATGAAAATTTCAAATAGAAGGCTACTTAGGCTACTAAGAAAGAGCAAACTGTAAACTCCTACTTGTTCGCAATAAGTAAACTGTGGTTTAAACAAATTATGACTGTACTTGTGAATTTCTGCATCTAAATTATTAAGCAAAGTATGGCCAGGATGTGGTATCACATGCCTTTAATCCCAGCACCAGGAGGCAGAGGCAGGTGGATCTCTGTGAGTTCGAGGCCAGCATAGTCTATGGAATGAGTTCCAGAACAGTCGGGTATACACAAAGAAACCCTATCTTGAAATACATTAATATATATTAAACAAAGTTAACAATAGAGGCCACCATTCACTCAATTATGAATAATGAAAATCTTAAAACATGTGAGTAAATATAAAGATTGGGCAATTAATTTAAATCACTGATGTATAAACTAATCTACTGCAGAATCCATTCAAAGTTTAAAAGTATGTGCAAAATACAATATAATGTAAGGATGGGTTTTATAATGGCAAGAAAGACAATCTATTTGTTATCTTATAAATACACATACAAAATAGCTAAGTCACAATAATGCCTGTCAATGATAAATGCATAGATGATACATCCAAATACTGCTGGATAGTCTATTTCCTCATATGAAGTAATTTAATATTCTCTCTTTGTGTGTGTCTCTGTCTCTGTCTCTCTCTGTCTCTCTGTCTCTCTGTCTCTCTGTCTCTCTGTCTCTCTCTCTCTCTCTCTCTCTGTCTTACACACACACACACACACACACACACACACACACACACACACACACACACACACAAAACTGTTGAAGACAGGGAGCAACAACAACATCATTTCTAAAAAGTAGAGACAATATTTTAACAGGATCCTCAAATTTTAATATCCAGTTAAGAAAAGTTGGATGTCACATTGCAGTGTGTTTGGGAAATTTATATCTGATCATGTAGTGGCCTGTGAGTTTACCATCACTGGCTCTCTGAGAAACATTCCAGACTTTTCCCAGCTCTGAAGACTGACTTCCCATGATACATTTTGAAGTGAACCATGGATGACAGTTTTATTACAAATATGTTGCACTTGTAATTGTTGCGTGAAAGAAAGTGATTGAAAAAATTTGCAGAGTTATAAAATCGGACTTCAGTTCTGCAGAGGATGGTAAAAAAAAAATGTTAGTTTTAAAAGTAATATCCTAGGAGATGTATATATCAAGACAAAAAATCTAATTTGATTTATTATTTACTTTGGGTATAGCTCTTTCTGATCTGGAAAAAAGAAATATGTGAATGTATTCCACTTTACCTAAGTGGTGACAATTCGCTACACTTAGGTTTTTCTTCCAAACCTTCACTGTCTGAGGTGTACAAATGGCTTGCAGGGTTCCAGATGTTGCTGTTTTACTGTCTCCCACTGCACTGTACAAATGCCAGTCTGACCACCTCGCCTTTGGGGATTTTCACAAAGTGGTTTCTTTAAAGGTTACAGGTGATGTTATGTCTTCTAAGAATGTCAGCTCTCTTGACACTCCATGATGTCAATACAGTTGATAGTAATATTTGAGGTAAACATGTTTAACCTGAGAAGAGATTTTTCTCATTACTATTACTATGTTTGCTCATTGTTTCATAGACTAGTTTTGTTTTTTTTAAAGAAATTCTATACTAAATGTTTTACATATCATTCATCTTCGGTCTCTTCATTAGTTTACTCCCATCTTTTAAAGTTAAAACTCTTTAGACCTACAACAAGAGATACTGTGTTTAGAATCAAGACTTTGTCCTTTCTGGGATTGAAAGACACCTCCTTAGAAATCACACCCCATCCCTCCACAAAAGGAGAAAAAGTATAAAAATGCTGAAATTCACTCATGGTTGGAGGGATTTTGTTTTGTACATTTTAGTTGTTTTTACAATATTTTAACTTGACAAACATGGAATTTTCATTTTAATGCATACTTATCAACTCAAAAATGAAGTGTATTAAGCCTTTGCTTCATCAGATGAACTAAATAATGAACTTTTTAATTAAAAGAAGCATAGAATATAAATTTAGACTGTAATAAAACAAAATCCCAAAGAAAGCATACAGCATTTTATTTTTTCCTTTTTTAATTTTGGTTTATTTTCAATGGCAGACCAACAACCTGCACTGAATCCAAAAGTATTCTAAATTACATATTATACATGTGTTAAAATTATTTTCCTCAGACCTCTTCCCAATGTAGGATGCAATACTACTACTACTATTAAAACTAATACTAATAATAGTAATAATATGTGGTCTCATCATTCAGTGATAATTATTTTTTCTTATCATAAGAACAAAATAAATTGTTATCTTTGATTTTTTTTTTCACAAAACCTGAAAGGCCATTTTGATATCATTGAATGCCCATTAAATTTTATCTTAAGTACTCCTGGTGAGAAGATAGTGAATTACCATTATGTAAGGTGGTGAAAGAGAAAAGTCAGAATAATAAAGGATAGACTTTATACCAAAGGAAGGGAAGAACATCCCATAAGGGCATGATAAGTCAGCTAAAAATTACAGAGACCAAGAGAGTGAGTCAATAAAGATGATGTCACTGATAGCTGCTGACACTACACCCAGCAGCTGCAGAATGCACATTCTTCCCAGAAGTCTAAGGAAATGTCTCAAAAACTTAAATAAAAGAATGCAAATTTATTTTTATTTTTTAATTTTTTATTAATAAATTTTCTATTCATTTTACATACCAATCACAGAGCCCCCTTCCCTCCTCCCACCCCTCTAGACTTCTCCCCCAACCCACCCACCCTCATTCCCTCCTACAAGAAGGTAAGCCCTCCCATGGGGACTCAGCAGAGCCTGGTACATTCAGTAGAGGCAGGTCCAAGCCCCTCCTACTGGTTAACTTGTAAAGAACATGCCAGAATAATGAATAAAAATGACTGGCAACTAACTTTTTCACTTAAAAAAAAAAGAATATAAATTTAGAGACCTCAAAGGCACCTCAGTATCTTAAAACAATAAGAATGAGTCAATCTTTGAATAAGTACATGGAAAGAATACTAAAGGTCAAGACAAATATTAATGAAATAGAGACTAAAAGAACAATAAAGAAACAAAGAATTAAGCCTTTGTTAAAATAAGCAATGTGAAATCCCTTAGCCAAACCAAACAAAGAAAAAAGAGAATAGTTAATAAAATTACGGTGTCCATAGCTAGGAATATTGCAACATGAAACCTTGAGGATCATTAGGGAATACTTTAAAAACATATTACAAAACAAATGAAAAATCTATACTTTGGTATATATATACGGTTTGTATATATATGTATGGTATATGGTATATATACTTTTAGATATGTAGGAACAATCAAAATTAAGTCAAGAGGGTAAAAACACAAACAGATTTATAATAATTAACAAGACTGAAGCCCTAAGTAAATATCACCCAGAATGAGACACTACAAAATTCTACCAGACATGTAAAGAAAAATCTAATGTCAATGTTTTTCAAACTATTGTATAAAATAGACTGAGAAGGAATACAAGAAGATTCATTTTCAATTGGTATCAGAATTACCCAGATGCCAAAATCAAGTAAGGAAACACACACACACACACACACACACACACACACACACACACACACACACACACACACACCGATAGACCAATTTTGCTGATAAATATTGAGAAAAGCACACATTTCTGACTGAGTACAAGAATACATTAAGATCACACATTAGGAATGACGTTATTTTATCTTAAGGATTCAAGAATGTTTCAACATACACAAATCAATAAACACTTTGCAGCACATAGATAGACTTAATCATGTTACTCACAAAATATGTCAAAAAAGACTTTTGGCAATATATCCATATTCTTCCAAGAAATAGCCCTGAAAAAACTAAGAAAGAAACCAGGAAAGAGATTTGGAAGTTTTTTGAATCAAATTAAATTGAAAACACTTATCAGAAATCTCAGCATATGGGCTAGAGAGATGGCTCAGCGGTTAAGAGCACTGGCTGCTCTTCCTGAGGTCCTGAGTTCAATTCCCAGCAACCACATGGTGGCCCACAACCATCTGTAATGAGATCTGGTGCCCTCTTCTGGCCTGCAGACAGAACACTCTATACCTAATAAATAAATCTAAAAAAACAAAACAAAACAAAACAAAAAAACACCTTGTTTAAAAAAAAAAAAAGAAAGAAATCTCAGCATACCATAAATGCATTTCCATGTATGACTTGTAGCCAATATTGTTCCAATTATAAACATTTTACACATTTTTAAAATGTATGTTTATTATTTTATGTGTACGGTTGTTTTCCTAGATATATATATATATATATATATATATATATATATATATATATATATATATATATGTGTGTGTGTGTGTGCACTACATACAAGCCTACTGCCCACTGAGGCCAGAAAAGGACATCAGATCCCTTGGGAGTGGAGTTAAAGAATATTGTGAGCTGCCACGTGGATACTGGGAATCGACCAAACCTGGATTTTTTTGGAAGAAGAACCAGTGTACTTAACAAGTAAGCCATCTCTACAGCCTCCAAAAGCACTCTTTTTAAAATCAAGAATGAAACAAAAGTAAATATTCTCTTCACTCTTATTAAATCTAGTGTTTGGTCTTAGCTAAAGCAATCAGAAGGGAGAAAAGAATGAAAGAATTGTGAATAAGAAAGGAATAAGTGCTGGGCAGCTTGGTGTTCCATGCCTTTAATCCCAGCACTCAGGAAGCAGGGGCAGGTGGATCTCTGTGAGTTCAAGACCAGCCTGGTCTACAGAGCGAGATCCAAGACTACTAAAACTACAAAGAGAAACCCTTTCTCAAAAAAGAAAAAAAAAGTTCTCCCATTCTCATGGCCTGAAAAAAATTAATATTGTGAAGGTAACTATGTAACCAAATGTGATCTATAAATTCAAAGTAACACCCAGAAAATTCCAATAACATTTTTCACATAACTAGAAAAAAATTGTATAATTCATGTAGAAACACAAAGAATTAAGTATGACCAAAGCAATGTGGAACCAAAAAGTAAACGATGGAAGTGTTATAATACTGGATCTTAAATTATACTACAGATCTATAGTAATAGAACAGCATGGTATAGCTCTAAAGCAAAAACAGAAATATGGACCAATGAAAAGGGTAGAAGATCTGCTTAAAAAGTCAAAGAGCTACAATTAACTAATTTCTAATAAATATCAAAAAACACACATTGGAGAAAAAAGATTCATTATCATATGGTGCTAGAAAAATAGATATCCATGTGTAGAAGAAGGGACCTACATTCCTAGCTCCTCCCTACTTCTAAAAATCAGGTACAGCAGTTCAAAGAACTTAATATAAGACCTGAAGCACAGAACCTGACAGAGGTAAACACTTTGGGATACAGGCATACTCAAGGACTATCTGAAAGTCTCTAACAGTTCGGGAAATAATTTCAAGAATTTGCATATGGGGTTGCATAAAATTACACTTCTGCTTAGGTAAAGACACAATCAACCAAGTGTAGAGCCAGTTTACAGAGTGGGGGGAAAAATCTTTGCTAGCTATGTATCACAATATCTAAAATCTTTAAAGAACTCTGAAAAGTAAACACCAAAAACCATCATCGACTCCAGAGTTGGGGAAACGATGAATAGAGAAAAGTTTAAAAACACACAAATGGACAAGAAATACATGGGAAATCCTTCTCAAAATCCATTAGAGAAATGTAATTCAAAACTGCACTGAAATTCCATCTCATTCCAAATTAGGATAGCGATCATGAGAAACAGAAGTGGAAATAAATGCAGGTGAGGATGTTGGGAAAATGAAACCCTTGTTAACTGGGGTTGGGATTTTAAACTACTGCAGATGCTGGAGATCAGAATAGTAGTTCCTCAGAAATCTAAAGTAAAACAACCATGTGACCCGGTCATGTTACTCTTGGTCGTATATCCACAGGACTAAATTTGCATACTGCAGACTTACCTTCTTGTACACTACTTTATTGCAGCACTGCTCATAATAGCAAGATATGAAAACAAGCCAAATTCCCATCAAAAGATTGTTGACTAAATAATCCGTCATGTATACATAAGAGTTCTACCCAGCTGCAAAGAATAATTATATAATCTCATTGCAGGAAAATTCATGCAAGGGAAGTCCAAAGTGTTAAGCAAAGTAAGTCAGCCTCAAAAAGACAAATACCTGTTTTCTCTCATTTACAGACTCTAGATATGAGATATAAACTAATGGACGCTTAATATGAACATAGAAAGATGAATGAGACTAAAGGGAAAGGAGCAAAAAGTCAATGGCAAAAAGAAATACCAAATTTTGAACTTTCTGTTTGTTAAATCTAGATATGCAAATCACATATGTACACGAGAAGAACTGAGATTGACGATGTAAAATGGGAAACCAAAGCAGGCAAGGAAGCCAAATATAAGCAAGGTACATACAAAGGTATAAAAAGTCATCCTAGAACATTATTTTATACTGTAACTAAAAACCTAATAAATGAAAATGAAATGACATATTTGGGGAAAAGAATGTTCATAGCTTAATATAAAAATTATACAAGTACGCAGGAAAAATACATGAAGTAAAGCTGGTTACATATCTGTGTACCTGTGTTGTACTGTGTGTGGTATACTAATAAATTAACATAAAAAGGCAATCTTACAAGAAGATTAACCAGGGGAGAGTTGCAGGCAGTAAAATAACATACCACAATTTTAAAGTTGCATAGGACCTCAAGTGAAAAAAAGACAAAATTTCAGCTTGTAATTTGGATATGAACACATAAGCTCATTTTCTAATTACTTATACATTAATAAGTAAATGGGTTTTTTTTATTATCCAACACTACTATGGAGTGGTCACTTCAACCTCACCTGATATTCCATGCCGTTGAACCTACCATTCCCCTTTGTGCTGAAGAATTATTAATGAATTTTTAAAGTATTTCAAAATGAATTCAAAAGAACTATAATTTACCTCGGCTAATGGGCAAAGTTTGAGAATCATGAATTGCCTTCACTTACATAATATCATAATTTAGTATTGGAATACTCTCAGAACACATCCCCAACAAACCATGACCTTTCACCAATAAATTTTGCATAGACATCTCTGCTAACCTCTAAATGCTGTAGGATATGACAAGCATGTGTCATCCTGTCGTCTGACGTTCTACCAGCAACTGTAATCAACCATCAGTATATAGTATTCTCTGAATCTGCATATTTCCAATTAGGGATTTGCTTTTATTATTATTTTTTTTTTCATTTATGATTGCCAGGACTCCAAATTCTTTGATTTTTTTTTTGCATATTTTGAAACAATGTTGCCATGAAGCCACCATAGAATTCACTGTGTATACCAAGCTGCCCTTGGACTTCCAACCTTCAGCAGTCTGCCTCTTGATCCCTGAGATTATTGGCATGAGCCAACATGCACGACTCTTAGGATCTGTCCTTACTGAAGTGTATTGCAGCATAGCTTCCACCCATGTGACTCAAATCTAAACTGGTTTGCAAGTGTTATAAGTTCATCTACTTCCAGTGCCTCCAGTTAGAGTTCATGACTCAGGGAGGGAGGAAGAAAACAGAGAAGGAAGAGGAAGTAAAGGAGCATATGTAGATGGTGGTTATGAAAGTAACATTAACTTGGCTGAATGCCAGGGTCTTTTCGGTAGTAATATAAAATTTACTACTTAGTTCATCTTTATTTTGCAGTCAGTCATTTAATTCAACCAGAGGTCAATTTCCAACATTGTAAAGATAGGTTTGGATACTCCTTCTTATCTATGGTGTTCATATCCATCTCTAAAAAAAAAGGATAAATATCTAAGGGGAGTTTACAGTCATTCTTTTGTGGCAGTCACTTATTCTTTGGAATTTTGTAGCAAATGCAAGCTATTTTGATAGAATGGGGGCAGAATGGAGTGTTAGGTTAGTGGGCAGGATGGAGTCAGTCTCCTGGTATGTTAAGGTTAGTGCTTATCTATAGAATTTGGATAAGTTGCTGAGTTCAATCTGTGCCTTGATTTTCTCATCTGTAACAGAAATAATATTACTTTTCTCATGAGACTGAGGATTTGGGGTCTATATACGATAAAATGCTTAAGCCTTTAAGATGTCCTCAAGAAATATCACTCATGCTGATCTTCATTTTTCAGAGTTCAGAGGACATAGGTAACAATCTTAAAGCACACAGCAGTCAAAGATAAAATGAATTGTCTGTCTCTGTCCCATGCTACTACTCACCACACCAGATTATTGTCTGAATGGTAGCACTGTTTCAGTGATAAAGTCACTGGAAGCAAAATCATCATGGTATTTGTATTTATTACTAGTTTATGTTTCTGACAAGCTAGCTCTTAAACATCTTAAAATAGGAATTTGGCTCCTTTGGTAATTCTATGAATGTTACTGTTTTTTAAAATGCATGCTAATGTCAAAAATGTGTCTTTTAACACTAACCCCTCTGATAAGTGTTTGTTTTATATTTATAAATCTTGGGCAAGTGGTGTATCAAAACTTAGAGAACCGCTCTTTATTTTAGAATGTATATACTACTTCATTGTTTGATGTTCCACACATTTACAGTTATTTGTCATCATTTCACTTTCCAACACATTTCGGGACTATTGTCTTTATTTATTTTGTCTCATTTGTTAGTAAAGTACATATTAAGTACAAAGGTATTCATGCATTCCTATGACTATGTTGGAATTTTAGCATTGTTTATGTTTGTATACATCACTATATTGCAAGGTGCTTTTTTTTTAATATTTGTTGCATCCTAGCAAGGTACCTTTCAAAGATATGAAACTAATTCACACGCTTATCAACAATACATGAGAGTAAATGTTTCCCTCTTCCTGTGGACATTTTTTTTAATTACCTAATTTAAGGGAAGATTTAAAGTATGTCTTCAACTACATGGTACTGGTTTGTTTCTTATTACTTCTGACTTAGTTGCTTTTCTATTGCTGTGATAAGACACCATGATGAAGGGAACTTATAGAAGAAAAGGTTTGTTTAGGACATACAATTTCAGAATAGTAGTATCCATGACCATCACGGCAGGGAACATGGAAGCAGACAGGCATAGCACTGGAGAAGTAACTCAAAGCTTACATCTTGAGACACACATTATATTTCAGAAAAAATAAATTGACATTTCTTGTAACATTAAAATATTCAGATATATTGGGATTGCCTAATTTGAAAAATATGTATTAATCCATGAAAATAACGAGATGAGCAAAAATATTGCAAAATTGGCAGACATTGACTATGTTCTATAAAACAATAACAAAAAATTGTAATTAGAGTCGTGGGTATTTTTACTGATATCTGAGGTTTATTTTCCATGAAGTTAGTAAACATTTCCTGAATAATATGGCTCTGTTTTAGGCATCAGATATTTGTCAAAGATCAAGATAAGCAAGTCCTTTTTCTTGTTTACTTATATTTAAGTAACATAAGTATAACAAATAAATTCATAAATATGTGATTTATTCTACTTAGAATTTTTTTGTATGTATTCAGCAAAGCATTTCTTCAAAGAGAGAAGTGGGTGGAGGAAAGGGAGAGAGGGAGAGAGAGGACTCAGAGGGCACAGCGCATCATTATTTTGCCCTTCTTTCTTTCTGGAAAATGACACGATGGCTGGAGAGGCAGCAATTGTCTTGGTGCCTTAAGGACAGGAATCATATGCTGAGGCTGGAGGTGACACTGAGTTCTTTCTGTCTTCTCAGATTTCACAACTCTGAGCTGACCATCTTCTGAGGTTTTGTTAAGGAAGGAAATCAGAGCTTTTGGGTTAGCCTTGGTAGCCAGATTTTCAATTACACCTCTAACTAATAAATCAGCTAATTTGGCACTCTGATCTTACATACATGCAAACATGAACACATACATGCCTAGACTCTTCCCAGAAGAATGATTGTTAAATAACCTTCAAGCCTGAGATGAGCCTTGCAATTAGTTCTCTATAATCACATGGCTGCCACAGACTTTCCTACTAAGAAGAAGATACTGATGCTGAGTCTTATGGTTGCTGCTGGCATTAAAGCAGAATTTCAAATACCAACATGCACAGTGATTTACTCATTATCGGTATTCTCTGAAAAAGTTAGTTCGCTATTTCATGTCATTTGAAAATGTAAACTCTTTCGAAAAAATATTCATAAGAACATTAGACTTGGGGTCCAAAGACAAATTCTTCTAACTGCAGCTCAAGGAACCATTTCTTGTTGACCTTGGGTGTGTCCTTCTGCTTCTGCAGACCTATCAGAGCTACATGACTTATAAGATCAGAGAGCCAAATTAGCTGATTTATCAGTTAGAGGTGTACTTAGAATGTTTTAATTTAAATAAATGAAAAAGAGAAGAAGGCTACTTTAATTTTATCTTAAACAGAACTTTTATGACTGGTTACACTTTTATGGCAGAGAATGATACAAATAAAAGCAATCAGTGGGGTTCCAAGTAAAAACTGGAAGATAAAACTCTTATGCTATGTCTACATTTAAATTATCCACTTGAAGAGTCCATGCCTTTGGCAATGAAACTAAACAGGCAGAGGACTACAGGCTGCTTTTGGCAATCAATCATTGCACCTAAAAAAAATTCCTCCCCCAAAGATGATATGTGCACCCTATCATTTTCCACAAATGATTGGAAGCACTGATTTCTAATCATCTCTCTCATATTCTGTGGGGAGACAAAAGGAATTAAATTTTGTACCCAATGAAAGTTAATCAGGGGTGGAAAGGGTAGAAAACAACCAGATGGACTGCTTTTCCATAACTGGCTAATTCAAAGAATTCCCCCATCATTCAGTGAAATTGTTTTCAGACTTATCACTCAGACCTGCAAGTTTTCATTGCATAGTAAAGAAATGAAAGTTGAGTGTGATTTCCTGAAAGTCAGAGATGAGGCAAGACAACTTGGGTATTTATGAGTCTCTTACACTGTCATGCTTGAAACTCCAGAATGCTAAGCAGACTCCTGATTCACTAGAGAGATATTCCCAGTCATCTCAGGTTTGTTTGTAACAACATACAAAGAAGATACATAGCTCATAGATCAGCATGTCATAAACCAGAGACAGCTCACTGCCAAGGGCAAAGTTAGAACTACGAAGGAAGAAAATACATTTACAAGGCAGCACCCTTTCACTGAAATCCAAATGAGGAGAAGTGAGTGACACAATTAGGATGGCTAACGTATAGTTCAGCAAATTTCACATAAAAAACAAACAAACTGAATTCTACTGTTGTTAATTAGAAATTAGTAACAAAACAAGACTAAAACATTCAGGGTAAAACCACCTCCCAGAGGGATCCAGCTGAGATGATCTGGCAAATTAATGATGAATTGTCAAAGGAACTATGCAAACAGCAACAGAAAACATTTTTTTTAATTTTATATGTACCAGTGGGAGGTAATAAATTTGTAAATATCAATGAGATGAACTTGTTTCACAAAATTTTATTGTAGTCGAAGTAGAAACCTGAAAAAAATGAAAGGCCACAGATGACAAAATTGAATTGTGAAATAAATTACAGAATTTGTCAAACGTTTACCAGAAAATTATCCACCTTCTAAGGAACAGATAATTAACATGATACATACAAGACCAGAGATATAGGAAAGAATCATACTGGATGGAAATATCTGTGGATTAACTTATATATACCCCATACAAATCAGATCTTCTAATTCAAATACTTCACAAAAGAATATCTTGCTATTAAGATTTTTGCAGAAAGAAAACTTGGTGTTATCCATAGTTATTACCCATTCCCTTCTATTTTGGATGGATATTTAGCCAAAGGAGTTGTGGGAGGATAAATTTTTCATGTCATTTTTCAAGAGTCTCTGTCCTTGCTCTTTGAAATTTTAGAGTGTATCCCAACAGCATTAAGTTTCTCATTCTAACATAAAGATCTTTATTTAACTAAATGGAACCTGGGGTCTTTGGATACTTCAAAGCCTATCTTTAGTAAAACACCTTCTCCAATAAGATCACATTTCCTAGTATTTCCTATACAGTCCAAAAACTGGAGAGCAAAAACTCAAATATAAGAGTTGTATTTGCGTTATTCTTATTCAAACAATATTCCACTCCCTGGCCATTCCTAGTTAGCTCTCTGTCTCTGTCTAATTCTTATAGGTAATTAGCTACAGATCAAGTGCCATGCCTGCCTGCTTGTTGCCATACTTCCTGTCATGGTAGTCATGGACTTTAATCCTCTGGAACCATAAGTTTCCAATTCAATTCTTTCTTTTATAAGTTGTCTTCAACGTGTTGTTTGTAGGTAGAGTTTTCCTGCCTGACCCACAGTCAGGACAAATCTCTCTCACCTGCGTGGTGGCAAGAGTTTCCATCTAAAAACTGAGAAAAAAGATTCTAAAATGGAGCTAAAAACAGCTTCCTAATTGTCTCTCTCAAATGAGCGGCAGCTGCCAGTTTGAGCTACTGGTGGGTTCCTAGCTTGTGCGCTCGACCTGCAGTATGGCGGGAATGAGGCCTCTGCAAATGACACATTAAGCTGCATGGTGGATTTAGACTTTTCTAGTACAAAACAAAAAAAAAAAAAAGAGAGATTTCTGGGCTACACGCTGCTTGGATAAAAGCATAGACCCACGATAGCTCCCAGAGCTGGTGGTAAACCACTGCCATGTTGGGAAGCTGAGGTGGGCGGAGCCAGCAGCCACAGCTGCTGCAGTTTAAGTCAATAGATTCACAATAAGACAGATTCAGATGTAATAGTTTACAATGTGTGTAAAAGATATGTAGGCTTGAAAGAGACAAAAAAGGTGATATATAGAGTTATAGAAACAAATACATAGTTTTAAAAAATAAAGTCTCTAAAGAGACAGTAAAGGTAGTATAAAAAATAAGCCATGTAGAAATGGATATTACACAGAGAATCTGGATTGTGTTGTCTTTGGGATTTTTAACTGCAGAAAAACATTTGATCATAAAAGATGTTGAGTTAAACCAATATATATATTTTAAAGATACCATGACTTCAAAATTTGGATATAAAGATATGTTGCTTTGGAAAGGAGACTCTGCTTTTGTTCCCACAGAAAGGCAAAGGCTATGGATTTGTTCCAGATTAAGATACATCAGGTTTGACCAGCCAAGACCCCCTGAAAGGTCTCCGATGACACCATGGCCCAGATGATCCAACATCCAGAATGGTTTCAAGGCAACTGGCTCAGACGATACAGCCTCCTGGACTACTCCATGATCCTAAAATTTTCTTTGTGTCCCCATAAGATACAGCGCCCCCCTCCAGTAGGAAGTAGTAAGAGAAGCTATGCCCAAATTATATGTAATTTTACTTTGTTAAGGTTAAAACCTTCCTTTTTGAAAAAAAAAAGGGGGGGGAGTGCTGTGGGATGTTCAGTATGGCAAATGTGTTGCTGATTAGTCAATAAATAAAACACTGATTGGCCAGTGGCTAGGCAGGAAGTGTAGGCAGGACAAGGAGGAGAATAAAGCTGGCAAGTGGAAGGCTGAGTCTGAGAGACACTGCCAGCTGCCACAATGAGAAACAGCATGTGAAGATGCCAGTAAGCCATGAGCCACGTGGCAAGGTATAGATTAATGGAGATGGATTAATTTGAGCTGTAGGAACAGTTAGCAAGAAGCCTGCCATGGCCATACAGTTTGTAACCAATATAAGTCTCTGTGTTTACTTGGTCGGGTCTGAGGGGCTGTGGGACTGGCAGGTGAGAGATTTGTCCTGACTGTGGGCCAGGCAGGAAAACTTTAGCTACAGTTGTTTGTGACAGCAATAGAAAGGAAAACAGAAGTTGGTACCAGGAGTGGGATATTGAATTTACAAGCCTGACCATGTGGATTTTTGAAACACTATGGAAGATACTGGGTTTTTTTTTACTAGAAAAGTGGTTTACCACTGCAAAGGGGCTTAAAAGGAAATTCTAGTAAGATCTTGGAAGATAGTAGTGCCATTCTTGTGATATTTTGGCAAATTGGTGCTTCTTGACTGATTGCCCTCACTCTCACTGGAAGTTAGTTTCCTGTTCCTGAGTCTCTCCTTCATTGGTGTTAGAACCTACTTCTTCAGGATTCTTACACAGACTGAAAAATGGCAGGGGACTGTTGAGACATCCACTCTCATGGATATAACAACCACTGGACCATTGGCTCATCCATTAGGAGACAGCCATTGTTGGACTACTGAGACCACAGCCGATCAGCTACTTGAATAAGTCATATATATATATATAATTCTTTTTATTATTTATAAAGTCCCATTCCTTTAGAGATTCTTGAATAAAGGACCATGGGATTATATGCAACACTTATTCGTACTATATATTTTAAGAAATTAATGACTCATCATTATAGTCTCTCAAAGCAGTTATTACTAGAAACAGTGGTTTTAAGGAATGAGACATACCTGCATGATTATTGTCTCATAATCTGGAATTATCAATACTATTTAATTTTTTTCTAAATATTCTAGTAAATGCAGGTGCAAAATAAAAATAAAAATATATCAGCCAGAAGCTGAGGAAATGGCTTGGCAGTTAAGAGCACTTGAATTTCTTCCTGAGAACTGAGTTCAATTCCCAGTACACATATGGTAGTTGGCAATTGTCTGTAACGACAGAGCAAGGGATACAATGTCCTTTTTTTTTTTTTTTTTTTTGTTTTTCGAGACAGGGTTTCTCTGTGTAGCTTTGCACCTTTCCTGGAACTCACTTGATAGCCCAGGCTGGCCTCGAACTCACAGAGATCCGCCTGCCTCTGCCTCCCGAGTGCTGGGATTAAAGGCATGCGCCACCACCGCCTGGCTACAATGTCCCTTTTTGATGACACCAGACACCGGGTATACACAGGATGGATAAACATATGTGCAAGCAAAATTCAAACTCATAAAATAAAAATTATATATAACATTATTTACATGATTTTATTTTCTATTTTATAATATAAATTTATTTTATGTGTTACATTTTATGAGTTTTATATGTATGTGTGTGTATGTACACAGGCATACATATATATGTATATAGACACACATCCATATATCTGATATAGATCTCAGAATGAAAAAAAGAATTTCATTGTCATTCTATATTGATAAAACCCACAAAATCTATGATTATACTTTTTTTTGTTTGTTTGTTTTTTTTTTGTTTTTCGAGACAGGGTTTCTCTGTGTAGCTTTGCGCCTTTCCTGGAACTCACAGGCTGGCCTCGAACTCACAGAGATCCGCCTGGCTCTGCCTCCCGAGTGCTGGGATTAAAGGCTGATTATACTTTTTAATTAAAATTTAATTAAGTGGAGGAGTCTCTCAGAAGAAACAATTGATAAAAGTATATAATTAAAACTCACCGTGGTGGTCAATATTGATTGCCAACTTGGTAGGATCTAAAATGACCTAGAAGACAAGCCTCTGTGCTTGCCTCTGAGGGGTTATAAAGATTAAGTTAATTGATATAGGAAGTCCCACTTTAATTATGGGGCCACCATTTCATGGTTGTGGCAGGGGCTGAATTCAAAGGAGAAAGCTGCGGGGCACAAGTCAACCTCCTGAACATGAAAGCTATGTGACCAGCTGTCTCAAGTTCCTGATACCATGACTTCTGTAACTACTACAATGAATAACAGCATTATCTGTGAGCCAAAGCAAGTCATTTCTTCCTTAAGCTGCTATTCACATTATATTTTATCACAGCAACAGGAAAAGAAACTAAGGCAGCACAAAATATGATTTAAAAATTCTCTTACAGCAAGCAAAACCTCCACAGGAGCCTTATAAAAGCATATAAAACAGTAACATTTGCACAATCTATTAGTCATTCAATTGTCATAAATAAGAAGAATGGTTTCTATATAAGTAAATGTTCTTTCAAGGTTTATATATAGATTTAATGCCTCTGCACATATTAATATAGATTATTTCTGAAATTGCCTTATTCCTTCTTAACCATACACAGGAATTAACATGCTAAAAAGTAAATTCGATAAGATATTTGAATGTTTGTCAAAAAAAACTAAAAAGAAATTAAAAATAAAATAAAAATTTGTAAAATTGATCATAATTATGAACTTTGACGTGATATAAGGACCTTAGACAGAGTCCTTGCTTCAAATGCAGAACACAAACTCAGCAAAAACAAATATGATACTGTCTTCTTATGCTCAGAAACCTTAAAAGAGGCCTATCTGAAAAGATTATGATCAATGGGCTCAGCAGCACCACTCATGTGGCTGTGGTTTAAGTTTTTATGTTTCCTGCATAAATTCTTTAAATAAAAAAATACCTCAAGGGGCAATGAATACACAGAATGAAGGGGAACGTGAATCACAGCAGAGTTCCTACTGTTGTAGACAGCCATGTCTTAAGTAGGGTTCTTTGTTTAGACTGAGTGAAGAAAGAAAGACTATGGTGATTGTGTAAATAATAAAACATGAACTTGTGCTGCAGTGAATGGCAACTATGTGAAAGCTGGAGATCTGCTAAGGGCAAACATCTTAACAGCTGATGCTTGCTTGTGCACTTCATCCCCACTTCCGTGACGTCACCTCTTTCATCAAAGAAGCACCATCTCACATGAATCCCTATTTTATTGGCCATCCTCAATGGTGCATCACCTGCCATTTAGTCACCAGATGCCTTACTTATAAACTATCTCAAATAACGAATGCCTTTCCTCTGTTGTAAAACATACACAACGGTTTGGCTTACACAACTTCAGAGAATAAAACACAACTGTGGTTCTGCCACTGTACACTCCAAAGGTGTTAACACACACACACAAAAAAAAAGATGTTCAATAAATATTCTCTTAAAGGTGTGTGTGTGTGTGTGTGTGTGTGTGTGTGTGTGTGTGTGTGTGTGTGTTATTTGCATGTAGAAACATAGTATCTATAGTAATCCACTTGTGGGTAATATGTGCAAAAACCATAGGCCACTAAATTTCTATGATTGAATGAAGTTTCAAAAACTCTGTTCAAGTCAGATCTAAAAGAACTACTGATCTAGGCCCTTTGAGAAGTGAAACTTTTCGACAATACAAAGTAGGAAATTGTGATCACTAAGCCAGAGTTACCACTGTGATGTTCCCTGTGTATAGCTTATTCAGAGACCTACAAAAAAGAACACAAAGTAAGCTGAGGGCCTCTGAAGCTCCTACCCCATGCTTCTTCAAGGCTGCAAACCTGTGAGCTATTCTTGTAGTGGCCTTTGATATAAAATACTGAAAACACTGGATTATCCTAAGAATACCATTTTAAAAGGAGGAATTTCTAGGATTGCTTTTTTTTTTCTACTGCTGACCCAGAAAGACCCAACAGTCCATGGGTAAGCAGACTGAAAGAGTGACGAGACCATCAGAGGCTCCTCAGATACAATCAAGAACTTCGAGACATGTTCCACAGCAGGGATAAAGCAATCATAGTATTCATAAGGCAAGAATCAGATAGGGAAGGCCATCTATGTATGGATGGGAAATTCCAGTGTTGATTCACTATTCCAGCTTTCCTGGTCTATCTCCTCCCCCCTGATGAACAGGGCTAGAATTCTTTTCCACACCAATACTGATAAGTGCACATAAAAACAAATAACTTTCTGGGAATATAATTTCTAAAATGTATATATTTTGACCAAAGATATGACCTACATTAGCTCAAATAACAGTGCTGTGGGTAATGCTATTTCTTAGTCACTACTCCCAAAACTTTACTAATTTAATCTTAGTCACAATAACTTTCTTGGATTTCTTATTCTAATTCACTTTGCATTATGTCCACAATGCTCTTAATCACCAATCCCAGCTCATACCACAATACGTCACCCAACACACATCTCAGAGACTTTTCCATAATAGTTTCTGGAAGTTGAGAGAGACTGTGCAATCCCTTCTGTCTACCCTGGGGACATGACCAGCAGACTGTTTCTCCACAACTCTGCAGACCCCCAGGTTACTTGAATAGTTTTTCAACTCAGCCCACATTGTCTATTCTGTGTCTACAGTTTATATGGAGAATTTAGGATACATAACTGTACATGAACACCCAGCGCCAACTTGAATCTATTTCCTCTGTCTATTTTAACCAGGTATGTTTCTTGCCTGGGCACTCTCACTGCTTTCCTTCTGCCACCACAGGTGGTTGCTCTCCTGGAGTTTGATCTCCCTTGCTGACTAAAGTACAGGATTTATTTCTGCAGTGGGAGGAAAGGATTTAATTGGTGAATAGCAGTCACTTTTGCTCTCTTACACTCAGTGAATTTACAAGCTATTTCAGTATTTCAAAAAATAGAGCTTCAGGCAGGAGCAGCATTTGAATCTGAACATCAACCATCTATCTACCCAGAGTACTCAGAGCCCGGTGAAGTTCAGTTGTTATTTAGAAAGCCTTAATGGGCACCACGGGACCCTAACACATTGGCTGTCTCACATATATAAGTAGTCTGTCAGCTTTCTAAAGAACAAAGACCCAATCCTGCAAATCTCCAGTTACCTATCAAGGTCTGTTTCTATTTCTTAAGTTTTGTGTATCCAACATTAAATTTTAAAGATATTTTCTCTACCAAAATTACAAATACACTGTTGACATTTAAAAAAATCTGGCAAGTTTTCTCAGAAATATGAGAATTGAGTTAAAGGGCAATACTATTAAAAGAAAAATGATATTGCAAACCAAGATGCAAGGAATAAACAGCTCCCACACTGCAATAAAGAGACAGCCTCCTAGTGGATGAAATGGTTCAAGCCCCATACAAGTTCTATGTCCACCACATCTTGGGTTCCCTTTAGCTGTGTGCTGGAGATCTGAGAAACAGCAACAGCGCTTTGTGCTGAACTTTGGGAAAGTCAGCTGTAAACATTAGCAGGCTGAGCCAATACAAAGTCATATCAACTGACTATGGCACATGGTTTGCTCACAGAGTAAGAGGACATGCACACTGAAACTTCAATAGGGCTTGCTGAATGCTGTGATTATGACATGTGCCACATAGAACAGAAAACACCAAGCCTTTGAGACTGAAGGTTCTCCTGCCCACAGCTCATTCTCACATTCATCTGTTCCTTCCTCATATGTAACTCACAAATAATAATAAACTTTAAATTTGGTACAAAGAATAATCCAGAGACAGAGTTTACCTCAATGATGACTAGTTAGATGATTGTTTACACTTCTTTTTCTTTTTTCTTATTGTTTTGAGATAAGTTCTCACTATGTTGGCCTGGAATTCACTATGCAGATCAGGCTAGCCCTGATCTTCCTGCCACAGTCTTGCCACTGTTGAAATCACAGAAACAAACCATCATTGGGCAAATTTGTAACATTTTAATTAAAACTTTGCTCCGAAATATTCTTCTGTTGGGGTCAAAACCTATGATAAAACTGAATACATCCTATTTGCTATTTCAGCACCAATAGAAACAGGATTAAGAGTATATAGCAATGCTAGGAAAGTCATTTTTGTGGTGATAATGCTTATTTTGATTGACTCAGTGTTTTTCTTTTTTATATGTATAATCTTAGAATAAACCAGTAAGGTGATTTTATTTTATGCATGACATTCTGATTATTTTTACAGAAAATAATTTTATAAGTGACTAATAATTAAGTACATGGATTTGGCTACAAAAGATGTGCAACCTGTTATGGGAAGACAGAAGAGAGAGTTGTGCTTCACTTTGAAAGGAAGGGGAGATATTTGGGAAATCTTTGTATGTTCAATATACAGTAGGATGTTGTGCAATGTGTGATAAGTAGATAAGGCCAGTCTTAACTGCAATAGGACCAGGAGAAAACATGAAGCATATAGTGTCTACTGATGATCTGTGTCATTATGATGTGGTTTGGGATTAGAAAACAAAACGTCTGGGAGGACTTTGAAAAAAGTGGGAAGCTCAATTTTACAATATGGAAACAAAGACAGAACTGATTCACTTTGGTGCATAAATTCATGAAGCAACAATACAAGTACAGAGGAAATATCCAGTAAATCAGAGCTATTATTATTATTTTTATTATTAAATAAAGAAGTAAGATATTTCTAGTGAAAAACAAATGAAGACTATTATTATTCACACAAATTTTATAATAAGCAAGAATACGTTTGGCATATTGTAGACATCAGTAAAACATTTGAATACATTGAGAGATGTAAATGTCTCCATAGTGAGAGATCCTGAAATTAGGAGAAATATCAGGATATTGCAAAAATGCTAAATTCTAACAACTTTACAATTATGAGTTAGGATCATCCATATGTTCAGGCTATTTCATTTGGTTATAATTCTTCTCTTCACACATACAGATTATCAACCAAATAATAAAGGAATTTCCTCAGTATGTCAAATTTCTTGGACTGCTGCCTCTTATTTGGATATGTTTGTTTTCATTTTTCATTCTTGTATTCTTCTGTTCTTATCTTTTTATTACAAGAAACATAGATTTTTTTTTTTTAGCTAAATCTTGGGGAAACAACACAGGATACATCATTGATGTCATTGGGCCATGGAAAAAGGAATGAAGATAAGAAAAATGTGTCATAAATGATCCATTTTGAGTTGCTTAGTTTTAAGTGCACTCATAGTACTCTTGTTCATCTCTTTGGAAAGAACAGAATGTCCATAATCAAAGCAAGAACTTCATTTCTATTTTGTACTTCAACTTTTATACTTCAACACAAAATCTATGTACATGTTTAATATTAAAAAAAGAAATTCACTAGAAACTGTAGGAGTACATTATTTACTTTTATGAATGGCATCATTTCACATGAATTATTACTATGCTAAAGTCCAGTAAGTTAAGTAAGATTAAAGTGTACAAATTAATTGCAGTAAATAATAGAGGTATGTTTAATGTATAGCTAATATAAGCCATCATCATTAAAATCTACAGAAGTTATTTATCATTATTCCTTAAAGTTCAGATTCTGCCATATTCCAAAAATATGATTATTCTAGAAACATAAAATTGCATGCTGTAGTACTCCCTGCCATCAGTTCCATAAAATATAAATTTAAGGGTTGACAAAAACATACAAATTTATTGCAATATTCATAAGAATAGAAAACAAATGTTTCCAATAAGTGATGCAGTCCATTAAATAAAAACACTGATTTCATTCCTTGATAAAACTAGCATATGTGTATTTGTGTACTTTAAAGAGGCTTACTTGAAAAGATAAAAATGGATATTTGATGGAGAATAAAGCCAACAATAAGAAGCGAATATGAAGGGTTGAAAATAGACCGGCATTTGAAGAGAGAAGAGAAAAGGTTCTGTTCACAGAAAATCATTGACCCTTTCCCATCCCTACACATGCTCTGATTAGCTCAATAGCAGTCTTTATCTCAGCTGAAGCCTTCAGCCTTGAAAAAGCACTCATCTCTATGCAAAGCAATTAAGAAAAACGTGTGTGCTGCACAAGGTAGGTGCTCAATAATGATGTTTTGACCATCCAGAACAACATGAAAAGGAGATAGGTATTAATGAGCCCCATATGCTGGAAGTAGCACACAGCTTAGAAATAAAAAGGCATTGTGAGAAAGGGCTTAATTTTATCTCTGAAGGCCACAGAGTCCTTCACAATGGTTTCCTTTCTGGAGATCATTTGCTGAATTTAGATAGTTCTCCTAAGCTTTCTTAGCATCTGCTGAATCAGGTCAGCCAAAAGAAATCAACTTTAGCCTGATTTGAAATTCTAATTGTTTCTACGTGGGTCATTATTTCTGTAGAAATTATTGCAAGAGCACATACTTATTTAATTATCTCTATTTAATGTTGCTTGTTGCTATTAAGCATAGGAGCAATGCTGGAACTTACCAAACAAAAGGTTTAAACTTTAAACTATTTCAAGCCATTGAATATAAAGCTAAAGTAATAGAGTCACAAAGCAAGGCTTAATGCTGTAATTTATGTTTAAGATTCCAGTCTTAAAGTTTGATTTAATATTACATTTCAATTTACTCACTGTACCTGATTGCTCACAAGTAGCCTGGTGATAGTTCTGGTGTCATATGCTCCTTCCTATTCACTTTCCAAGAACTGACTTCTACTTTACCCCCTGGAGCAAGAATTTGTGACCACCTGACAAATGAAAAGGTTTAAATTCTGTAGCCAGATATAATATAACTCCATTTCTAATGGAGCAATCTTCAGAGGCCTTGTATAAGATGCTCAGCTGCCCTGAAGCCACCACACTGTCAAGATCGATCTGTCTGTCTGTCTGTCTGTCTGTCTCTCAGAGAGAGAGAGAGAGAGAGAGAGAGAGAGAGAGAGACAGACAGACAGACAGACAGACAGAGACAGAGAACAGAGACAGAGAGACAGATACAGAGAGGGGGGATGTTTGGGAAAGTCTGTACCCATTTCAGGCCCTGGTTGCAGGTCTTCTGGCTGAGGTCATACAGTTGAGAAGCTGACCGACAATGCCTTCAAACAAAGTTTCTACATCACAGACTCTGTGCCATTAATAAATGACTGTTTTGCACAAGTGGGTTTGAATACAGTTTATTTTATAATCACAGTAAAAAGAATGCACACATACAAGAAACAGAGAAACAGATAATGAACCCGAGCATACTGTCACTCCGTGTGGCTCCCTTTTTTATAACTGTCTTGAGTTGTACTGCTACCATGTCTGTATTGATATCAGAGTCCTTAATAAACTAATAAACTCATGTACGATCAATTCACAAATATAATAGACATGGCCATTAACTTTAATTCTAGGTGATGAAAATGTCACACTATAACATCAAAAGAGAAATGACATCAAGACTAAGTAATATAAAAAGGTTAAGAATATTTATTTATTTATTTATTCATTCATTTATTATTGTGTTAGGTATCAAACTCTGGCCTCAGGCAAGCAGAATAAAACCTTCTTTGAGCTTATTCTCCTCCCTGTAAGGAAAGTGACTTTCAAATACCAAGATAAAGCACTTCTTTCACTTTCTTTCTCACAAAACTTAAAACAATTCATGAAAGTTCTATCAACACTTAGGATATGCTCATACAGATCTAATTAAAAAGCCAGGAGGTGAAGGGTAAGTCTTAAGAACTTGAAATTGTTAAAAATCAATAAGAAATAAACTACACTTGCTCTTGACAATCTCTGAAATTTTATAAAACACTTCCAAATTTTCTTGTTTATTCCCAGTGCTCAAAAAAAGACAAGGTTTTTTTGCATAATTATGTTTCCCTATGAATAGTAATGGATTTACACCTCCCAACACACACACAGGGTATCTAGTCTTGTGAACTATTACAGGGCCGAAGCAATAACTTATAAACATGAAATCACAATAAACAGAAACTAGCCCTAATTACACACAGAGCAAAATCATACCCTTGTATTTGTACAAAGAAGATACGTGGCCATGCTTTAGGACTAATTTGATCAGAAAATGAAGAAAAATAATAACATGTTGATAAATTTGACTGACACGGAATTACCTTGTTTCTTTCTTGCCACCTCTGCCCAAGCTCTCCTCACAGTCAAGCTCCAGAGGACACACCTCCCAGGTAAGGTGCCAATCAAACAAGAACCACTGCATATGTTTGACATGCTGGAAACGGAGAGTGCTCAGCACATAGACAAAGTGGGATCAAGATGCATGAATTTAAAAACAACCTCTATCTACTTATTTATAGAAAGATGTTTGGCCAAAATCTGGGAACAAAGACAACGATGTTTCTTTCCAGAATAAGAAGTGTTCATAGCATTACAAGAAAGCTCCTTCTGTGACTTCCTGGGCTCTTGACAGATTCATTTTCACTCTTTCCCAGAAGTAACTTTACAAGTAGGAAGTGCCCTGCGTCATACTGGATCTGCTGAGAGGGCCCTTCTGCTTGTAAGAAGGCCACCCACTGTACTTCCGAAGTGCAATCAGTGTCTCTTCCCGTATGGTAATAGTATCGTCATCACTCTACTACCCGAATACCATCAAAAAAAAAAACAAAAAAACAAAAACAAACTCAAACACTGCTCAAAGCCCTCTCTTGCCTACAGAAAAGTATGCTGATTGGAACTCAATTGGCTTAATCTTTTCAGTGTTTGATCTTAAGGGTCTTTATTTGGCTCCGACACTTCCATTAGGAAAGATACTTGTACATCCTCTCCTTGCATTAAGCAACTTGTTGGACTTGAATGTCACTAAGTCGATGTAAATGTATTTCTGTTTTCAAGATGCTATAAAGTTATAAAATATCCAATGCAAACTCCTAAAACTGTCTAACCCTTGATATTTTAAAATTAAACAATGGGTCCTATGTACATTTTTAATCCCCCCTGACTTTGAATACATGCATTTGATTCTTTCCTAACCGTACATCAAATATGAATCCAATGTCTATGTGCTCAAAGAACAGATTGCAGAATTTCTGAGTCTCTTATACAGGATGTTGCTTTTGTTCACAATAAGAAACATTGTGTCCTCAGAGAAACATAAATATCTTAGGTGACTTGTCAGTTCTTTGAATAACTGTATCTGCTGTAAAACCATAGTGACTGTGACAGTAGGGACAAGTTATCCAAGGATTAAAATGAAGTGGCTACCTTGGGTATCATTTATAAATGTACTTTCTTCAACAAAACTTTAAATTTATAGGAGTGCTACAATTAATTTTTGAAAATGTCTTTATTAAACATTTTTTGTTCTTTCTTTAATATTATTGACTTATTTATACATATATTTTGACATATTTTGATACCATCAAAAACTATAAAAGGTCTAATATCTTTAAGAAGAAGAAAATTGAATACCATTTTTCCTTATATAGGTAAGTGCTTCTGAAAACTCTTCCAGTGAAATTCATTAATAATTTGCTGCAAATTGTAACTTGGTTAACAAAATTAGAAACTATAGTTTTCCTTGTTGTCATGACTCAGATATCTGACAAAATAAAGTTTGTGTAAAATCCTCTATTATTACACAAGGGAGTTTTGACCCTTCAGTGTGTGGAGGATCCTCACTAAGTTCCTCCTAACTACACCCTTTTCTTCCCTCTCATTTCTCACAAGTATAGGGCCTCTGACAGTTGTCTCTGGAGTAGTTTTTAACCATGAATATCAAGCATTATGAATAGAGAAACAAGAAGGTATTGGTAAGTCAAGCCTTGTCATTTCCCTTGTGAGGACACTCTGAAGGAGTCTCATTATTTGCAGATTAGCATTCCGACATTACAATCATCCCTAAGCCCTGTTTATTACTCCTGAGATCTTCTTTGATCACAGCTTTGTCTACACTCTACCTTCTTCTCATGCTTTGAACTAAGCCAAAGTTAAATCTTTCTTCTGCTTCTCTAACAGCCATAAATATGCACTGCTCTGCCAACACACACTGGGAGAACAGTGTCCTCAGTTCTGCTATACCCTAGCTGAGTGTTGTTGACTAATTTACTTAAGATCTATGCAATATGGGAAAAATAGTAGAAGCTACATCACAAAGATCCTATAAAGATTAAATGATTAAAACTAACAAAAGATGTTTTGTTATGCCTGTGACATATTCCGAGTGTTTTATCTGTTGTGTCCCATTATCTGTACATATACACACTTGCATAATCCTCTCTGTAGGAAATGTTATTTTACTTCCTAATTTTCAGTAGAAATGTCTACTGCCTGGAGCAGGCTTTACTAAACTTTATATCCAAAGTAGCAAATGGACTCACCCTGAAAGGTTGTATCTCACTAGTTACTTTATAGTTCTTCCTCATTATTTCATTCTCATATTTCATTTTCACCTTCCCCTTCCTCATTAGGAAGTCAAGTATATGCAGGTAGAAACTTTGCTTCTTTTGAATTTTTTGTTCTTGACATAAAACTTGATAAATATTGGGCAATTGTCTAGCTATGTCTTTAACACATTAGTTAGTACCTTTGGGAAACCTGAATTCCAATCTCATTATTTAGGACACCGTTTAATCTCTCAGCATTTCAATTAGTTTTTCTATTATTGGAGATAATTATGGTTGCTCTTCCTCAGCCTTGGTGTGAAACACAAATTGAATAATTTATGGGAAAGCGATGCAAAAGTGCAAATATTACCCAAAGAGGAGTCATTGATTTAAAGAACAAGATAACAAAGTACAGTAATTACATGACTTACAATAAAGCCTGCCCACAAATTCCTTCAAATTCTGACTATAAGACACAATCTTCCTGTGTATCTGATTCTTCCTTGCAAGAGGGTAGAAATACCATTTATAACTTACTTCATTATTTTACAAAAAGTATAAAAGTCAAGTAACCCAGTCCAACAGCCTTCTCATTCTCCTCAGCTTGAGTAAACGTTAGACTGAAGTGTCTACAATAATCCTGAGCTCTCTTTTCTTAGAACATTGTCTTCAGACAATTTGGGATATAGACTCTTTTTCCGATGCTTTGAGATATAAATTTTCTCATGTCTTGGCCTCTTGTCAATGTTGTATCAATGGTATTGCCTTTTATTCTGGGACATAGACACTATCCCCTTGCTGAGAATGATGAAATCTCTATATCCTCACCTCTGAGGAAGGGGAAAAGGCTAATTTGATAAGTGACAGTTAGCAAGTGAAGATATAATAATCATATCAACCATCATTTTCTAGTACTCTTACACTAGCTCAACTTAGAGATTACAGTAGTTTCATGATTTATTTCAGTAGAATTCTAATCAGTCTTCCTAAACTGCAGTAGTCTTGAGTGAAGCCTTCCTTACCTTCTTATCTTACACAGTACATTTCTGTGACAAATTTCAATAGTTTAAACAATGATGTAGATTATATGTTGACTAAGCTATTCAGAAATTCTACCAGTGTACATTTAGATCAAACTAGCCCTTGGTAGTCCATAGTCTCCTCTGCTTCTATTGCCTCTCGCATTTTGTCTTTCCAGCATCCAGAATATCTGGAGGAAATTTACCTTAGTTTTCCCCTATAATTGAGGTTTATGTAGATTTGAGGAGAATAATTTCTTGCCTAATTTTCACAACCTTTGGAATGGTTGGAATTCTTACCATTCCAATTCTTATCACTTCTGAATCTCAGTGTCTACTTCAGTGAAATGAATGAGTTGCATTAGTCGCCTTACAGTTCTGATATTTGATGAACCTGAAATGCTATTTATTATATCTTAATATTACTCTTAAAGGTCATATGGTTGCTGATGAGGACAAGGAAGATATGGATATGACCATTCTCCCCAGAAGATGCACTAGCAACTTTACCCAGAAGTTTTTGAAGTTTGGAAAGTACGAATTATTTCCCTTACTTGTCTACTATCACGTCTGTACAGACATTGCATTTACCCAAAAATCTACTTAAACTTCCCTGGGCTAAATGTGGCTCTCTATGACATGTGGTGAGACCAATTTTAGATATCTGATGTCAAGATTAAATCAACAGGAAATTACGACACTGCTTTAAATTCCTGTAGTTATTTTAGTTTTTAGTTTTGTTGCACTTTTTAAGAGTCATCAGTCCTTTTGAAAATATCACATGATTAAGAAAATTCATTCTGAGCAAATTTAAATTTATTGATCCACTGTCTTTGGTATACATGGGTCCCTCCAGTCATCAAATTCCTGTGCTCAGAATATTCATCAGTTCTGAACTAGTCAAGAGTCTACTTCCATTAGGTACATTTGGAGTTACATGAGTAGACAAAGAGTTACCTATAAAAATCATGGAAAAGTCTTACAATAAATCCAGTTTAGGTTTGACTTCAAGGCTGATTTTTATTTAATATTGTGTCTATTTTGTTTTTGCTTGTTTATTTTGTTTTGTTTGCTGGTTGATTGTTTTGGGGACAGTGTTTTGTTCTTTGTTTTTTGTTTTGTTTTGTTTTGTTTTTTGTGACAGGGCTTCTCTGCCTATCCCTGGCTGTCCTGGAACTCCCTTTGTAGACAAGACTGGCCTCGAACTCAGAGATCCACCTGCCTCTGTCTCCCAAGTGCTGGTATTAAAGGCGTACACTCCCAAAATCACCTGGCTTCATGTATGATTTCGTTATTGCCCCATACAGATGTGTCACTGTTTAAGATCCTGATTATTGGGTTTTTTTAATGACTGAATATGATGAAACTTCCAAAACATAGATAGAAATTCAAGTTTTATTCAGTATGAATTTACTTGAAAATCATAAGAATTTTCTTTCTTGTTCCTCAAAGATTGAAGAGTACAGGTAAAAGCCAATGAAAGCCCCCAGTGTTTCACTGGCTTTTCCATTTTGATACCATTTGATAGTGACTGTCTTCATGAGGCCATATACAGATAGCAGACGGATATCTGCCAAACATTTATTTTAGAAGCAAACATTATGCATCATTTTTTTCTGAAAACTAAGGCAATGTAAGAAAGTTAAAGAAACATACCAAAAGATTCCAAACACTATAAAATGTGGCATTGAGCTATTGTATACAACCATATCCATAGAGTCAAAAAATTATTGTTTATTCCTTTTTCCCTCAATTATCTTAAAAAACTTGTAATAATCAAAATATTTTACAAAATAATATAATCATCTTTTCTCATACAGTGAGAGTTAAAAAAAAAAACAATGACTAATAAAGTATTGCCTTCCTTACCCAACCCCTCCCCCCCATAATAGCCTTTCCAGGGAGAAATATTTTCATTTTGTAGCTAAAGAAAGTAAGACTTGGAACATGTAAGAAGTACCTATCCAAAATTATGCAATAGAAATGTTAGAACCACAACTTGAAACTGTTGTTATTTAAAGTGCAACCTTACGTTACCCCCTTACCACATTGTCTTTGCCATTAAGATAATGTAGTATCTGGCAATGGTAGAATACAGTCAATCTGGTTGATACAGGTACCTGGTCCTATCAGGCTCATTAAATGTATTATAATATCAATATTATGGAAAGGAGAAAGAGACAGAGAAGAGAAAGAGAGAGAGGGTCTTACTGAGTCTTTGTAATTAAAGGACCTCAATAATGCTACTCTTTAATGATAGATAAGATAAGTATCCCTTTCATTCTTATTTTCTACCATTAGCTTTTCAAATGACTTAGGTACCAAAATTGTATTTCTAGTGCCCTCATTCTCATGAAGACTTCTGGAATAATTAACCACTTGCAATGCTTGTTTAACCCCCACTCCTTGACTTATTAACAGATACTTCTAGTAGATTTGATTTCAAAAGGCAGAAGAAGATATAATCATTTCTTTTCTAAATGACAGTAACCAAACAGTTTATGAAGGAATGGCTCTTTCTACACCACAGTTTTCATTTTCCAGAAAGCAGGCAACAAAATCTTTTGGAAACTTAAATTAGTTCTTATATTCCTCAAAAATCTATAGGACCTGAGTTCATTTGGTCACTACTCTGTCTTCATGAGCACCTCAGGTCCTATCTCCAAACACATAACCACATTGACTCAAACAAGCTGAGATTTATAAGCAAATAACAAGTTAAAACTTTCGTTATTGCCATGAAGACCTGCGTACTCTCCCCAAGAACATTCCTCTGAAACCTCTTTTTCACATGGGTGCACAGGGAGGCAAACAGACCCTTCACAAGCAAATACTTCTCTCCTCCCTAAATCTCATTCTATGGTTTTAGAGTGTTTGTTCATGACATTTTATGCTATCAAGAACTATCTTCTGTTTTTAATATGTTGCTTCTTATCTGCTAGAACTTAAGCTATTCAGGTATCTGAAACTCAGCTGGATGTGGTGTTGCACATCTGCCATCCCAAAAGAAGAGTTAAAGGCAAGAAGGACTGCAAGTCCAAAAACTGTCTGGTCTGACTCAAAAGAAAAGCAGTTAAAAATTGATGATTCTGACTTTTGAAAACAAATAATTATTTATGTATATTTAATAAATATTTGTTGTACAATCTAGAACTCTATTTTTATAAACAAAAATAAACATACAACACTGACTGACAGACTCTCAGAAGTCACTTATTAAGAAGAGGACACATACTAAAGATTTGTCTTTGGGAGTATAGCAAAAGATAAACTTGTGGCTTCAATATAAAGTGAGACCTAGAAGAGATCAGAAAGACAGTGGGCAGTAGAGCACTGAGCAGCAGATCATAGCACCATCAAGATAGGTTAAGAAAACTCAGCCTGTATTGTTTGGGAGTCTGTTGGATCACACTGGCCATTGACTCTTAGTTAACCTTCCAGAACCTGATTATGGCCCATTGCTCAAAATACCACAAACTTGAGACAGAATATGGAAAAATCAAACTTATACTTGCCTAGAGGTTTCATTTCTACTGGCTAGCTTTCATTGCCCTGGAGAGTGCTATGCACAATTTGAAGGAGAAAAATAATCACCAATCATAAGCAGCTGTGAACCCTTAGAGCTATTGACTTGCCATGCCCACTGGATCAATAATGGCATGAACATCAGGGGAGCAACCAATCACTTTATGACTGGAATTACATTTTGCTCTATAAGATGAAACCCATTCCTGACACCATTATCAAGCCAAGAACCTATGGCTAGGAAGGTTATTGGCTCTTTGTGATAATCTACTATGGTTGTTTTGCTAAAGAGATATTATATTAAACTGACTTTTAGTGACATTGTTATAACCATGAATCAGTCCATCTCTCACCTTTCATCTGAGAAGCTTCTACTTTCAGTAGATAGTGATCAACACAGATACCAATTGTTATTTACCAGGCACAACAATGGACCACACGATACAACAAAATCCACATAACGAGTTTAATTAGGCAGGGGTAGGAAAGAGGGGTGAGAGTGGGCCGGCCGGAGAGAAATGTGCAGAAGAGGGAAGGGAGTGGGTGGAGTCTACTTTTACAGATCACCTCTGAATGCTTATAGGGGCTTATGTAGCCACTCCATACATCTACTCGCAGATTATGTAGGAAATGAGGCCCTGGAGTGACTAGACATTTTGCCTGAATGCTGACAGTGCATGCGCTGCCATAGGACTCCAGAAGCAGCTAAGGTGTTGGAAAGGATAACACCAAGGACTGCCAAAGTGCCAGAAAGAAGAGACCGAAGGGTGCTCAGCCATAAATAGAACATATTTGCCACACATCCCTCTTCCCAAGGTTCAGGGGTGCATAGAAGGGACAGAAAGAGTACAAGAGCTAAAAGAAATAAATGACTACAAAAAAAGAGTGTCTTGTAAGCATAGAAGCACACCTCAATATATGAACTCACAGTGGTTGTAATAGCATGCACAAAACCTGTGCAAGCTCAAGCTAGATGAAATCCCATTATGGAAAGGAGAATTGACCACAAAATCTAGTCCCTAGTCATGGAACAATTGGAAATTTTTAGCTGCTGATAAGAAGGATAGACAGTTTTCTCTAAGAGTATAAATGGCTCCTGGTAAGTCAACCATGTTCCAATTGAAGACCAAACATCCAAGAACACATACATAGTCTACCACAAATTGGTCTAGGTGGGAAAAAAATGGAGACTCAGTTGGATTTATAAGAAATTGGAAGAGTTTAGGTCCTATTGCCCTTCCCTAGCAGACCCACCTGAAATCTGGAGAGTTAGTGACAGTTGAAAGCTGCTAGAAGAGGGAGTGTCAGGTGGTTTTGTTGATGGTGGGTTTACTTGTGTGTATGTGTGTGTGTGTGTGTGTGTGTGTGTGTGTGTGTGTGTGTGTATGTGTGTGTGTGTGTGTATTTTATGTTTAAGAATAGGTAGACCATGCTCTAGTAGAAGGTCCAACCCATACCCATATGCACATGGCCAGCACAATCTGAACTCAGTAGATTAGTGTTATATATATATATATATATATATATATATATATATATATATATGTGTGTGTGTGTGTGTGTGTGTGTGTGTGTGTGTGTGTGTGTGTGTGTGTGTGAAGGGAGAAGAAAGGACATGAAGTTAGGAGGGGGTTGGGAGTAGGCTTGTATATGAGAAGAATTAGGGGGAAATTCTGGTCAAGATGCTCAAAGATAACATTGTACATGTTTACCTCATTTACTGTGGCTATGTACTCAGAAATGGTGAAAGCAGATCATATACTGGTTCTACTTTCATTTTTTTCCCATGAAATAGTTTTCCATAATGGCTACACAAATGTCATTCCTGACAATGTGCTAGGAATCCATTTGCTTACATTCTCAAAAGCATTTATTACTTTTTTTACAGTATCTATTCTGACTATGGTGGGATAGGGTCACAAAGTAATTTTGATTTAGCCTTGGATTATCTTTTAGGATGGCTAACAATGTCAATGTCATTGGAATTTTGATGGGGATTGCATTGAACCTTTACATCACTTTTGAAAGTGTAGTGATTTAGAACCTCCTAGTGCCTTCCGTTTCTTTCCTTAGTATTGTAATTTTCATTGTGGAGCCCTTTCACCCCCCTGGCAGCTTTCATTCTCAGGTGTTGCTTTGCAGTGTTTGGGGGTAGTTGTTTTCCGTATTTTGTTGTTGGTCTGGTTTGGTTTGTTTGGGTTGGAGTTTGTTTGTTTGTTGTGTCAGGGTCCCTCTACATAGCCCCACTCATCCTGGAACTCATTGTGTAGACCAGTCTGGCCTCTAACTCACAGAGATCTGCCTGCCTCTCCCTCCTGAGTGTTGGGATTAGGGTCTGTGCCACCACCCCTGAATCTAGGATATTTTTTAATGGAATTGTTTTCCTAGTTTCCTTCTGAAAGAGTTCACTGTGATTGTATAGTAAAGTCCCTCATTTTTGTGCATTGGTCTCTATAGCCTACTATTTAACTGAATTTATCATTTCTAGGAGTCTTTTGACTATGGGTGTGTCATATGTAGATTTTAATATTTTATATGTCAAAGTATGACTCTTCTACCAGTAATTTATCAATAGTTTTTGGTATATTTTATTACTTTAGGTGTTTGAGTGTTCTGCCTGCATTTATGTCTGTGCACCTCTTGGGTGCCTGGTACCCACAGAGCCCAGAAGAGTATATCAGACACCATGAGACTGGAGTTAAATGGTTGTGAACCACCATGTCAGTGTGGGGACTGAACTCAGATCCTCCTGAACAAGAGCTCTTAAAGGCTGAGCGTTGCTCCAGCCTCTTATCCACAGTTGTTGTTGTTTTTAATGTAACAATGCTGAATTTTATCAACTGTCTCTTCTGCGTTTTCTGAAATGATCTCTTGACTTCTTTCTTCATTTTCTTTATGTGCTATATTGCATGCATTGATCTGAATATTTTTAAGCTTCATTGTATCCCTGGAATGAAACAAGTTGGTCACTGTGTATAATCACTTTCATGCCCTGCTTTTAGAATAAGGTATCTAGACAAGCATAACGGTGACTGCCTATAACCTCAGCTAATTGGGATGCTGATGTCTACAGATCACAATTTTGTGTTCACCTGCCAAAACAATGAAACTCTGTCTCACAAAAAGATAGTTTTCCTTCTCAGACTGTAATGTATCTTTTTGTTGTTTTAATAGAATTTTATGCAAGCATTTTTTCAATTTTGATGAAATCCATTTTTTAATATATTGTAATTTTTTTTGTCACACCTAAGGACCATTGACTTAGCTCTATAGCCAGACTATTCTATACCATTTTTCTAATTTTTTATTTTATGAAATATAGTTCATGTTGTGGATGTACCTCACTGGTAGACTATGTGCTTTGTTATCAAGTCCCTCGATTCCCCCTGTTCCTCAAATATAAACAATAACAACAAATATATTAATATTTACTGTTTCATCTGTTTAGTTTTATATTTTATTCTACAGTTTATTTTAAATTAATCTCTGCATTAGATGGGAAGTAAGTTGAGATTTAATTTGGGGGGTTAATTTTAAAGTCCAATTAACCTAGAACATTTTTTCAGAAGGCTATCTCTTACATTTAATAGTCAAAAGTCAGTGCTATCACTTCATTGATTTTATTTTGGTGACTTTATTGTTTTACCCATATATATATATACATATATATGAATATATATGTATACATGTATATATATATATATGATCTTGATTATGAAGTAGCTATATAAAAATTCTTAAACTCAAATAGACCAATTATTATCTTCTTTATCATTATCCTTTATCTTGAAAATTCTTCAACTTCTCCTCCTCCTCCTCCTCCTCCTCCTCCTCCATCTCCCTCTTCTTATTTGACTATTCAGGTCTAGACAGATGGCTTAGCACTTGAGAGCACACACTTCTCTTGTAGAGGACCCAAGTTAGATTCAAAGCACCCATTTTGAACTACTCATCACCATCTATACCTTCAGCTCCAAGGGATCTGATGCACCTAACCTCCATGGGCACACACACACACATAATGCACATAAACCAACACAGAGAAACATATTTAAAAAATGAAAATCTTTGAAACTTAGTTTTCAATAGCTTTGCTTTTTCATATAGATTTTAACACATTTGTGTTTATATCTCTAAAAGTAATGAGATATCAGGAATTGTATTAAAACTTTGTGGACACTTTTGGAGAATTGCTTGTTCTACTATGCCCTATTTTTACCCATGTGCCTGATGTATTTTTCATTTATTTAGATGTTTGCAATATCTTGTATCAGCATTTTGTGTAGTTTTCCCTACAACTTCTTATGTGATGTTTTGTCAGATTTATATCTAAGTAAAATTTAACCAGTGTATCTTTGTGAATTATAGATGGTACCATGTATAGAAGTTTTTTTGTTTGCTTTAGTGTTCATAGGTTCAATGTTGGAACTAAAGACACAATTGAATTTGGATTTTTCTTATACATTAAGTTTTTGGTAAAGTTATTATTAGTTTTCAGAGGTCTTTTGACTAATTTCTTGGTACTTCTGCACAGACAGCTGTATTAACTACCAATAGGACAGTTGAGTATCTGTATTTCTGCCCTGAATACCTTTTCTTTATTTTACCTACTGGATCATATTGATTATACTTCAATGTGTGTTAAAAGAAAAGTGACAGAATTTTTAGTCTTGTTTGTGTTTGAAAAAATATGGTCTCAGGCTTGTTCCGTGAACATGATTTTAGAGCTAAGAGTTTGTGTGTTCTGTTTTTGTCTGGATCACTGAGATCTTTTGTAAGACTATAATTTTGTCATTTTTTTTTAAATTAAAGTCAAGTGACTTCTGTTTTCACAGAATATACAGTGAGTTATATTAATTGATTTTTTCAGACATTGAGTAGTTTCATCTTTGGAAATAATGGCCCTCAATCATGATCCTTTTTATGGATTTCTGAATTCTATGTCCTAATATTTTGTCTATATTCACAAAGGGATTTTTTTTTTTTTTTTTAACTCACTTGGTAGTCCAGGCTGGCCTCGAACTCACAGAGATCCACCTGGCTCTGCCTCCCGAGTGCTGGGATTAAAGGCGTGCGCCACCACCGCCCGGCTTCACAAAGGGATTTTTGCTTTGGATTTAATTTAGTTTCTGTATGCCAGGTTCTTGATACTAGACCCTAGTATTATTGGTTTGAGACTTACTGTTTTTTACTCAACATAAGCATTAATGTCATACATTTTTCATACGAAAGTACTTCAGCCAACATGAAAATTTGTTTCCTTTATTTTAATTTTTGCCCAATGAAACTTTTAAAATTTCTTTTGTGGTTATTTGGAAGTTCATTGCTCAGAGTATCAGTGTTTGAAAGGATGCAGTTTGAGGAGGTGCAGCTAAAGGTCTATTCTATACCATTATATGGAAACATTCCTGTGAAACCCAGGATGGTGAATACTATACAGATATTGACACATATCAGTGGTGTCTGAACATGGAAAAGCTTCATAAGATAAAAGAGTGTAGATAATCATTTCATTTTATAATTTAATACTTTGGTAT
Organism: Peromyscus californicus insignis; assembly: GCF_007827085.1. Taxonomy (NCBI): domain Eukaryota; kingdom Metazoa; phylum Chordata; class Mammalia; order Rodentia; family Cricetidae; genus Peromyscus; species Peromyscus californicus. Next base: position 50,581,752 of record NW_026294514.1, read on the forward strand.
TTGAAGTATAGTTATGGATGGTTTTAATACTTTTAATTTTTGATGTTTGTTTTCTGCTCAGAAACGTTGTCTTTGTACATGTGCTAGGAGTGCTTGAAACAATGTGTATTCTGCTATTATTAAATGTAATGTTTAACAAATGTTGACTAGATTATTGTTGATAGATGGTGATATTCACTTCATTCACATTCTTGAAATTTTTCTGACTAGCTGTTCATACAAGAGTTCACATGAATTAAATGATACATTTTCCTTAAAGCAAGTAAGGTGAGTTTATTTTTTTAATGTTTTTTCTAACATATTTTTATTAATTATTTGGGAATTTCATACAATGCACCCGGATCACTTCCCATTCCTCCCAGATCCAGCCTCCCACACTTTTGCCCCTCCCCAACTACCCCTACAAAAAACACCAAGTCCACTTTGTGTTGCCCATACACACACAGGAGCATATCAAACTCCCAGTGGACAGCCCCTTAAAGAAACCAGTCCTTTCCCACCCTGACCCCAGCCAGAAGCAATCAATTGTGAAGAGCTACACTTCATTAACTTTATCATAGTTTTTAAGAACTTCCTTCAATAGCTTCCTGTCTGGACTGGTTTTGTTTGTTTTGTTTTGTGAATGGCGGGGGAGGGGCGGGGAGGAGGTTGTCACAGAATCCATCCATGTCACTCTGAGTCTGCAGTCATGATCTAACTGCAAAAGAAGCTTCCCTGCCCACAGCAGCCAGATCATAGACTTCTGCATGGTTTCGGGTGGCAGCACAAATCGTGAACTTCAACATGGTTCCCAGCTTGCTTTATAAGGTATAGTTTAGCTAAGTATATCAATATAGGATCATCTTGTATTTAAGGCAATCTCTACATTCAAAGTCTCTCTGTGCTTTTGTTTTATAAAGTCATCTATCAAAAGGAACATATAAGAGGCTGAAGAACATCTCTTAAATAAGACCAAGAGAGGGGTTGAGAAGGAAAAATAAAGAGAAAATTAAGAAAACGAAAATGATAAGCTGACTTCAGAGAAGAGACACAATTCTTTCAGTAGCAAAGCCACACAGCTGCAGAACACTCTCTGGAAGGCCTGACAGGGGCAGGCTATGGGAAGATAAAGCTGAACTCATTTGGCAAATGAATAAACTATCACAACCCCATTGTTCAGCTGCGCCAGCCTGGAAACGCATGCAAAGCATGGGGTTAGTATTCACAATTTTATTCTGAAGTTTTATTTCTTAAATTGTCATTAAATTTTAAATAAACTGAAACATGAGCATTTCTAGAGTAACCATGGAACTGCCCCCCGAATGAGTGCAGAGCTGTACCCCTCATGCCAAGCACTTTCACACTAAATTCTAGTCAATGTTTCTCGCCTGGGCTTTTATTTAGTTTGCATGTCTTCTGTAAGAGATGCTTAACATCACTGGAAAGGACTGTTTACAAGCACCTTATTAGAGCTATGGGATGTGTGATTTCCAGGCAAGTACAATTGACAAGACAAAGGCATGTACAGAGGAGGGAGGGAAGATGTAATGCTAGAGAGGTTGAAGATCTGTGCCAGTACTTCTCTTTCCCATAGGCAACATCTAGTCATCTAGTTGTGGAAACAGCAGAAACTGAAACCTTGTCATATCCAGATTCATCAAAACTAAAAGTAGATTTAGAATAAAAAAAAAAAACAGTGGAGTGTGGTGGTGTATGCCTGTAATCCCAGTATTTGGTAAAGTATGAGTATTAGAAATTTAAGGTCAACTCAACTATATGGCAAGTTCCAGCTCAGGTTACACGAGAAATGTATAAAGTAATAATAATAATAATACATAAAATAGTTTTTTCTTTTCAATAAGTAAATTAGATGTTCGTCATTTTACTCTTCAAAATATAATCCAGCAAAAGTAGCACATCTTATTGTCTACAGTAAGAAAATGTAATGTGGGTTTTGTTTGTCTGTTTAATTGGTTGGTTAGATTTTTCTTGCTGTTGATACAGGTTCTCACTCTGTAACACTGTCTGGCCCTATACTCTCTATGGTTCAAAATGTTATTTTAATTAGGAATGCTTGTAAATTTGATTTAGCAGAAGAAAAACTGTACTAATCTGAATTATAAGACAAGGAAACAAAATAACTACACTAGAATGAACATTATGCATTTAGTAGTCAGTGACTTCAATTCTGATTATAAAAATAATATATGCACAGGAGCCAGCCAAGAACACTCATCAACAGATGAAAGATAAAAAATCTCAATGTAGCACTGTTTACATTAGTTCGAATTTTGGAAAAACCTAAATATTTATTTAGAGAGGAAAAGTTTAAGAAACTATAGTACATCTACATGTCATGCTAGAGTAAAGGCATAAGCAAAGTTGATCTTTTTTTTAAATGGTACTAGAGACTGAAAATAATTGAACCATTTGTGGTATGTAATCAGTCTACCATTTAACTGTATCTCACTCTGGATAAGCAAAATTTTTATGAACTAATATGAGATAGATTTTACGTATGTATGTATTTATACTATTTATTTAAGATAATAAGAGGCATATACATTTAGAAACGTATGTATGTATGTGATAACTGTGTGAATATTTTAATAAAGGGTCAGCTTTGCTTTCCTCCTTGGAGGAGAATCAGAAGGCTGGAAAAGAGTGCTATAAGGGAAACTGCTACAGACTACAATGTAAAGTTTTTCTATTCTTGAGCTATGTAAGTGATTATTTATTGAATAGTGTATTAAATCTTAAATTTTAGAAATAGCTACAATATTGCTAGTGTGTTAAAATTTGATAAATATCTTTGTTATGTCCCATTGTAAATCATTAATTTAGAGCTGAATACATAATGTATCATACTTTTGTAAGATCAGTAAAAACTTCATGAGATGAACATGATCATATTCTGTTAACCCAGATGAGCCCTACCACTGAAGGTTATTTAACAAAACTGAGTGTATTTTTGGAGGAAGTATGTAGTCGGTTGTTTTTGCTCTTGGGCAGGGGGGCTGCCACCTAGCTTCCAAATAAATCACACAGGGAGGCTTATTCTTAATTATGAATGCCTGACCTTAGCTTGGCTTGCTTCTTGTCAGCTTTTCTTAACTTAAAATTATCCTGTCTACCTTTGGCCTCAGGGCTTTTATCTTTCTCTATTCCTGTATACCATTTCTTTCCTTCTTGCTCAGTATCTGGCTGTGTAGTTGGGTGCCTGGGTGGCTGTCCCCTAAAGTCCTCCTCCTTCCTCTTCATCCTTCTTCCCAGATTTCTCCTCCTATTTATTCTCTCTGCCTGCCAGCCCTGTCTATCCTTTCTCCTGCCTTGCCATTGGCCATTCAGCTCTTTATTAGACCATCAGGTGTTTTAGACAGGCACAGTAACACAGCTTCACAGAGTTAAACAAATGCAACATAAACAAAAGTAACACACCTTAAAATAATATTCCCCAACAGAAGTAGGTCAATAAGGATGTGACATGACAAGCTGGGCAGCGGTGACACACGCCTTTAATCCCAGCACTTGGGAGGCAGAGCCAGGAGGATATCTGTGAGTTTGAGGCCACCCTGGTCTACAGAGCAAGATCCAGGACAGGCACCAAAACTACACAGAGAAACCCTGTCTCAAAACAACAAAACAAAACAAAACAAAAGCTGTGACATAACATGGAAAACATGCACATGCTGACAAGACTAAATGTAATCTGTCTATTTTTAAGTAATATTTTCTCAATTTTCTCCATTGGGTAAAGCACAGAAATGTCATTCTAGGTAGAGTTTTGTAAGCTACTGGCTAGTTTATAAGTTAAAATATTGATTTATATAATCTAATCCAGCCAGATCTGGCTAGATTAAAGAATTAAAGATAGAAAACCTGGGAAAGCACTATTATTTCAAAAAAGGACCTTTTCAAACTATCACTTTTCTTCCTTCCATCAACAGGAAGAAGAGAAAGGAAGGATATATGAGAGGATTTGGTGGGAAGAAATGACAAGGAAAATGTAATCAAAATACAGTTTCAAAACTAGCCACTGAGTCATTAAACATGGAAAAGGAATTACCTAGTAAGGTGAGGAGGCTTGGGGAATGTTAGCTCACATTTAGATATTCAATTATATTAATTCCAAGCACTGGGCATAGTAAACACAGGTGTTGACCTATGTGTGTCAAAAACATAGGTAATTTAGGAGAATCTATAATCTAATGGCCAGTTTTATTATTCAGGACTGCAATAATCTGAAATTATTTAACTTCTTAAAAAACAGGTTCTTAAGTAGAGATAAAAAGAAGCCACTATGCCCAGGGTAAAGCAACACACAGTAATTAATATGATAAATATACTTATATAGTAAAACTAAGCTTATTCCCTTAGTTATTTTTATCTAATTCCATCTAGTCCCTCTTCCATTAGAGTTTGTTGGGGATCGGAGGCAGACATCAAAGTGTTTTAAGTTTAAATTGTGCAGTTATTCACAACTGTATACAAGTCTGAGAAGAGAGACATCAGGTTCTGGTAGCAATTGTTTTTATGTACTTAGCAAACCAAAGTAGATCAATAAGACTACAAGAGTAGAAGCAAGAGATTAAAACCATGGTATTTATTGATCGTTCACTACCTGACCACTTTTTAATGTTGCATCGTCACAATGAACTTCAATTATTTTTTTAATTCTTAAGTAAACATTAACACAAATAATTTGCCAAAATTTGCACATGCTCAAAAATGAAGTATCGATTAAAAACCAATAAAGAGGGGACTGCTTTAGGCAAAATTATTATAAATGTTTTGCTAAAACAAGGAGGGTGGTTCACAAGTGCAACTAAAAATGTAAGGCTGAGAATAAATATGTCTTTTCATTAAACTTGTCCCTTGTGTATTTTGAAAATAAATAATCTCAATAAATAAATAAACGGTAAAATGGCCTACAGAGAAAAAGCAGATCATACAATCAATAATTAAAAACAAATTTATATGAACATGTGGAAAGCTTAAAAATAAGTACTACTGCCAAAGTCTTTGCATCCCAAAAGTGTAGATCTTTGCTCTCATCTAAATAAATATAAAAGTAAATCAGTCAATAAATAAAAGTTTCTTGAAGAAAATTGTTATTGTGTTTTGTAGCCTCAGATTGTGTAACAACAACAAAACATGCTAACCTTTTTCATAATTTAATATTTTTTTCAATTTTGAAATGGACATGTGTAAAGTAAGTAAACCCTGGGAAAATGCATGATACTGGGTGTGGTGGCAATTGATTCCCAGAACTTGAGAGGTAAAGGCAGGCAGATTTCTGAGTTTACGTCCAGCCTGGTCTACAGAGAGAATTCCAGGACAGCCAGTGCTACACAGAAAAATTGTCTTGAAAAAATAAAGCAAACAAACAAAAAGAGAGAAAGAAAAGAAGAAACAATGCACACCCAAAAGAGTGAAAGACAAAGCAACTTTAGTTCATCATAATAGAAAATTACAAGCTTTTCAAATATTAAACAATACAGATATAAAGCATTATGATTCCAGAAACATATTTTGGTCTCAAATAATACTTAATTTAAAATTTCTTCTATGCAACATAACAATGTAGAATAAAAGCTATTTTGAAGTTCACAAAGAAAAGAAAATAATAGAAATAAAGCTTCCCTTGAAAATGATTAAATGGCTAAAAATGAATCTGGCTCATTTACCACCAGTAATGGTTTGAAGTAAAGATGAAGTTTCAGTTTATGTTAAATTGGATGGTATTTCCCATTTCAGTAAAGGAACAGAAGCTCGACAAATGAAGCTAGTAAAAAGAAATATGGGTGGAAAACAAAATTAGATTTAGTTTAGGAAAATTTGAATTAGTATTATATATTATCAAAAATATAAATCATTAGTGGAAAATGTTGGAATGAAATGTCAAGCTGAACCAGTAGAATTAGATAAAAAATTGAAAAAGTAATAAAATATGCCTAAGCAGAGTCAGATTCTGATAGACTTGATGGAGAGATTCTGTAAAACGCAGCATTATATGACTTGATCTTTTATGTCGTTATTTTAGAGTTGTGCCACCATGGTGTGGTTAATCTTTCAACATGGGTTTTTAATACAATCCAGACAAACTATAAACACAAGATGCATACGGAGCTGGTACATCATAACATGGCATTCTGCTCTACAGTAAAACATGGTTTTCATAGTAGGTAACTTCTTTATTTGTAATTTCATTCTAATTATTATAATTATTTTTCTTGTTTGATAATATAATAAAAATACTTTTCCCCCTTATCCTTTCCTCTTCCAACCCTTCCCATATACTGCTTTATCTCAAATTTGGGTCCTACTTTTCTTTATTTGTTGTTACACAGATGCACTTTTTCCTAAATATATAAGTACAACCTGCTAAATCCATATGTTATCTCTATGTAGATCTCAGGGCTGCCCACCTGATAATAGGTACCAATCGATGGGCTCTTCCTGGAGAAGATCATTTCTTCCACTATCAGTATGTCCCAGTTGCTCAAGTTCTTTGTCCTGGCTGAGACCCACAAGCTTCCCCCCTTCAATTTCAGTGAATCCATTGGTATTATCATCATTGCTCATGTCTTGTGTAGCCAGCCATGTTAAGGAAATGTCATGCATGTGGCCTTTCTGATGCTTCTAGGAGACACAGTCTCACAGCAAACTCCTTAATCCTCTGGCTCTTAAAATCTTTCTGGTTCCCTTTTTTTTTATGTATACAATAGATTTTATTAATCCATAAAGAGTGGCATTATTTCTTTTGTATAAAAATAGATGGAAATGGATATCTTTATGTTAGGTAATCAGAATCAGAAATCATATTTGTTCACTAATTCTAAAATTAATAATGTCATTGCTATCTCAACAAATTGTATTAATATTCAAATTATATGTTTTGTCATTAACATAGAGCATAGAATATTTTTTTACATTATTAAAAGTAATTTACTGGTTCCCTTTTTTGAAATGATCTCTGAACATTAGAGCATTAGTAATAGGAGTTGTATTGTAAACGAATCCATGGGACTAGGCTCCAAACCTCTGTGTTTGGTTTACTTGTGGATTTCTGTAAAGGTTTCACATTACAAGATGTTTCTTTGAAGAAGAGTAAGAACTATATCTGTTGGTAGAAGGATAAAGATTTACTTATGATGTGTTGAGAACTCTGCTGATTTAGTAAAGTGGCAGTTGTAGGTTCTCCAAGATCCATGTAAAAGATTATTAAAAAGTAAAAAAGTTATAAAAGCAGAAGTAAAACCTAGAATATCACAATGTGTGGTACAACACACACATAAACTAGCAATTCTTTTTTAATATCACTATCAAGCATTATGTACAATAGGTAAATGTGCATCCTGCTGTTCTCTATGATTGGAAGTATGGTAGGTGTGTTCATACCAGTATCATTGCAAATATGTGAAGAGTGTTGCACAAGGCCATTATGATGACTGCAGTGTCACTAGGAAACAAAAATTTTCAGCTGCATTGTGGGATCACTGCCATAAACTCAATCCATCACTGCCTGAAATATTTTATATGGTGCATGACTGTAGTTTCAACTTATTGTCCTGTTTTGGGGGAAAATATAAGAACAGTTCTCAACATGCAATGGTTCCATTTATCATTTCTTGTTTGTACAGTGGTGGATCATTATTTCTGGGATAGAGATGTGTAATATGCTACTGTACTGTGATGCTGGGAACCAAAAGCAAGGCAAAGCTCCCAGCCAGCCATACCATCAGGAAAGCAAGCAGTTGGTACTCTATGATGTACCTTTGTGCTTGCTATATTGTTCAATAGGTTAGATGTATTGCATATATTTCCAACTTAATAATGCTTTCAAAATACAAAGGATTCATCAGGTGCAATCTCATTTTAACTTTAAAAAAATATTTTAGTCAAATTATTTATTATGTGCGTTCACGTTATTCATCATTGTTGTCCTGAAACTGAATTGTGCTTTCATACATATGTCTACTCATAAGCCCATGTATCAAAGTTTATAAATTGGATTTTTAGCTAAGGAAATGGATAATATGTCAGAAAGAAATAAAAGATATAGCAAAAGTAGAAAGAAAAGAGAAAATGTAGCATGCTTTTCAAAAGGTCCTTTGTGACTACTAAAAATGAAAACAAAACAGTAGCTAGACTGAATGTCCCCTTTCTCTTCTACCTCCCCTCTCATCTAAGGATCAGCCAGGAGTATCACTGAGAATCTCCACCTGAATTTTCATGACCCAATATCAAGTGAATATAATCAAGATAGAAAGTAAAGATAGGCCCCTGTAACAGAGCTGATAGATGTGCAACGGCTTTCACATATTGTTGTCAAAGTTAATTTTTATAGCACTTAAAATACTAAACTATAAAAAGACTGCTGAGAGGGAGAGGGAGGGGGAGGGGGAGAGAGAGGAAGAGAGCGAGAGGGAGAGGAGGGAAAGGGAGAGAGAGAGGGAGGGGGAGGGGGAGAGGGAGAGGGAGAGGAAGGAAAGGGAGAGGGAGGGGGAGGGGAAGGAGGAGGGGGAGGGGGAGAGGGAGTGGGAGAGGGAGGGGGAGGGGGAGAGAGAGGAAGAGAGGGAGAGGGAGAGGAGGGAAAGGGAAAGGGAGGGGGGAGGGGGAGAGGGAGAGAGAGAGAGAGAGAGAAGAAAGCATACCAAGTCCCAAGATCAAGCAATTGATAGACCTCTCACTCTCTCTTACACACACACACACACACACACACACACACACACACACACACAATATTAAGGACAAATCTTCCCGTTTCCTAACCTTTCTAACCTTTCAAGCACTCTGCCTGTTGTCAATACTACACTCAACACTTAAAACAGAAGCATATCCTTTCACTGGGGTGGTAGGTAAATGAAGCCAAGGAAGAATGATAAAGAGGTGGGAGTGGAAGCAGAAGAGGAAAAGAGTTAATGATAAGAAAGATCCTCCTTATCCTTTCTTATTCTCTGATTAAAAAAAAAAAAATCCGTTTTTCTGAGGAACAAGGCAAACTCACCTGTAGAGAACTAATACACAGTAGTGAGTTCAAGACTCCTGGCTTACACAGGAAACCCTCTTTTTTCAGATACATTCTGTCATGAAGGATTTCCCAGAAAGTAACCTTGTTTGTGTGAGTAAAATTTAGATAGAAAACCAAGGCAGAGGACATTTAAGGACAAAAGTCAGTGCATTTCTAGAAAACAATGGAAATAGCACAGAAAACTCATCATTTCAGGGATTTTTTGGGAACTTCACAATTTCATTTATTAACCAAAGAGTCTTCCTCATTTCTTGTTTATTTATTAGATTTCACACCATACAGGGGGTCTTCAATACCTGAATTTTTGAATAAATTCATGTCTAATTAGCTATAATAATTTAAGGGAATTGAACAGAACTATTTCACCAATTATTTCTAAACCCCTGGTATTCTGATTTACATTTAAATTATTGTCCTTGGTTACCTTGATCGAACAGTGGCTCTCCTTGTGGGATGATATTTTCTCCTCGGTATCCCCGTCATTTCCTGTTCCAATAGACTGCTTGGGACTCACTTTATGGAGCTAGTTTCTAGTACGAACTATAATAGATGAAGTGCTAGGTTTTCTAAATATTACATTAATATTTTATATTCAAACAATGAGTTTGCCATTGAGCAGTAGAACTGAATAACCTTCTCCTATGGCAGGAACAAAGCAATACTACAGCATAAATTGTGTGAATAGGTGTTTGCGGAGATGGTGAACATTAGTGCAGTACCCTCAGCAGCCAGAAGAGGGTGTCTGATTTCTTGGAACTGGAGTTATACAGGTGGTTGTGATCACCTGACTGAAGTGGGTTCTGGGAATTAAACAGAGATTCTCTATAAAAGCAATAACCACTCTTGAGCTCTGATCCATCCACCCAACCCCATGTATGAAGTCAAATTCACGAATATTAGTAATCATTACTCTCTAAAGGGTTACACCTCCCATTTGTGTACCTTGTGTCTGTGTTATATAATCATATGGACATTCTCTAGTCTGTGAGCACCTATGTGTGGCCATGTTCATGGAGAGGTCATAGGTCAACATTCAGTTTTTCCTCTATTGCTCTCTTAGGTTTTGAGATACAGTCTCTCAATTAGTTGCTTACCCACTGTATATGACTCACTGGCCAGTGCACTCCAGAGAGCCTTCTGTCTCCATCTCCCCAGTTTTGAGGATTACAGGTGTGAATCACCACCCCCAGTTTTTCATATGGGGGCTGAGACCCAAGGTCAGACTCATGCTTGTATGCCAGGCACGTTAATGACAGAACCATTTCCCCTGTCCCTAATTTTCAGCTTAGGTTTTTTTTCTTCTTTTCCCAGAAGACAGACAATGTCATTTAAAAATAAATTATCATAAGGGTCCAATGAATAAAAATGTGAAAATGTTGAGGTTAAAATAAAATGTTGAGGTTTAAAATTTTATAAATGTAAAGAAATAGGCTTGGTCTCTCACTTCTACATCTTCCTTAAAAGGTCATGAACTGCAGCTGAGGCAATCTCATTGCCAGTGAGCATTTTAATCTTCATGCAGGTGACATTATGGTGAGGTCTTTCATCTTTAAAACTCTGCTTTCCTTTTAGTTTCTCAACTATTGTATATTTAGTGTTGATCCCATAGACATTGGAAGGATCACTGACCATAAATTATGACCAAACCAAAGCAAACTTTATTCTGTGAGCATCAGAGCCTGTCTGGAAGCTGTCTCCCCTAGCTCAGTGTTTAAGAGAGCATTTCAGAGTCAGTTTCTATACCTCTTTTTGTAGGACAAAACTAAAGTGTGGGAGACTTTGCAAGCAAGCATGACTACAGAATCAAAACCAAGAAGTTAAGGAAATCTCCCAGGAATATCTGTTATATTATAACCATTTTGTGGTCATGGGGCGGGGGGAGTGCAGCCCAATTCTGAGAAACAGAAATTTAAGTTTTACAGTGAACAGAAATCTAACTGAACTAGAATATTATTAAAAAAAAAGCTCCTGATTGAAAAATGGAATCAGGCTGATTTCTCATTAGCACTATGTCCAGTGATGTTCCAGATAAAGGAGAAATATCAACAAATCAATCAACTTCCCTAATGACATTTGTATTCCAGTTGAGGGAAGTCAACAAGTAAATGTATTGATAAGTTTCTAACTTAGTCAAATGAAATATGCTTTGGAAGAAATAAAAGGAAACTAACTTGGTATGCACTATAGGAATTTGCTGAAGAGCCTCCAGTGGCCATCCCAGGAGAATATGAAATTTACCTGGAGTATGGGGAAAGAATCTATCCAACAAAGCTAAGGTAGAAACATGACAAACAGTGCTAGCAGAAAAGCCCACAATGTTATTTCAAAACAACCTGCTAGGTGCTGTGACACACACCTGTAACCTCAGACCTTGGGGTACTGAGCCTGGGGCACCTGGATTCCAAGACTACGTCTAGGCTACATAGACTTTATCTCTAAAAACTAAATATTAAGAAAAAGAAAGAGAAAAATAAATAAATAAATAAATAAATAAATAAATAAATAAATAAAGGTGAGCAAGAGGGATAAAGCTAAGCGAAGGGGTACTTAAACAGGGATTTAGTGAGAGGTAAGAAATCTCTATGAAAAGAATAAGAATGCAAACCAGAAGACCTAAGATTAAGTATGATTCTCTAGTAAGAATAAAAGCTAAAATAAGATGTTCAAAGGCAATGTTAAACTTTGCCATTTACCTTCTAACCCTAACTCTAATAACTCTAATCATAGGAGCTTTTGTGACTTAATACCAGGTTTTCAGAAACCTTAAATCAAACATCTTTCTTCTAATAATGAAATCACAATAAATAATAGAGTATGGCAAAGATGATTAGATATGCAAGCTATCTAAATAAGAACTTTGGATCTCATAAAGTTTTATAGTTCTGGTCTCTGGGTTTCTCAGAGAAAAGTTTACTACATTTGTAAGTGAGCATGTTTCCCTAAACTGATGAACAGAGAAGAAATTTTGAGAGATTGTGAAATAACCATTTAAGTTGAAGAATGGAATAATAATGGATCGATAGGAAGAGAGTAGCAAAGCCTTTATAACATTTCTTCTTAGTGGTCAAAAATACTATGTAGCCTGGTAAGTCATGCATGCCTTTAGTCCTAGCACTCAAAAGAGAAAGGAAACAGATCTGAGGCCAGTCTGGTCCACACAGCAAGTTTCAGGCCAATCAAGGATATAGGGTGAAATCTCAAGAAACAAAACAGTAAAACTCAGATTGTAAAAACTATATTCTATAAAATATTAATATATCCATATTCTATGTCTTCCTATTCCCTTCTATTAATTATGAAGACACTCCCTTTAATGCTTTAGACAATTCTTAAGGTAGTTAGTTACCTATCATCTTTCTCAACCTTAGAGCAAACAAACAAAAAGTAAATTAAACAGAAAAAAAATTGTTAGCTCATAAAACCAGGATCTCTGATCTCCAAAATATGATCATATTCTATCACATGTTATACAATGTACTCTGTGTTCATTGCAAAAATACAGATTTCCAACTGTATATCTCTGCATTCTGATATTGAACAAAATTAGTCTAATTTCTTGGGTCAGTACTCGGTAGGTGACTGTTTTGATTAAAATATATTGTTTAATAAAAAGTCCTTAAAACTTTGTCATTATGGTATGAACATTTGACCATTTTGACATTTTAGCTATGGGAATATTTTTTTAGGAATTTTGCTTTTTTTCAATTCTAGACATTGAAGCAGCCATCCAAATATATCCCCAGGTCAACTTCCACCAAGAAAAACAACTGCTCCAGGCAGTGCTTCAAACTATGATGAACCAAGGCAATTTTACTTTTGTTGACCTTTGCTCCAGGTCATTGTAATTTAATGCGTAGTAATCCTATTTAAAAATATGTTGCAAGCAGTAAAGTGCCTGCTGGGAGAAAGTGGCTATGCATGAACAGATCAATATGCATTGTGTGCTTTCAACCATTCAACAATCGATTCACCCTTGTTATGAGAAAATAAATGCCAAAGTCCCCAGAGTTAATTTCTGAAGAGAGCTTTTTACAAGGCGACCAGATTATTAAAAGTTTCCAGGGGTTATCTTTTCTTTGTTTATGTGGTCCTGAAATCTGTGCTGCATCTCACAGTATCCCATTCAGAAACTGTAAGAGATCCTAAAAGCAAATTCCAGCAGGAAGATTGGATGCATTTCCTTCTATCACCAAAGAGCTGAAGGCTTATTTAGACTAAAGCATTTTACAGACTCAACTCTTTTCTCTCCCCTTTAGTCTTACTTTTAGGTACACCAGCTGCATTTAATAAGCTATCAAATGAGGCTTTCAGCAAGCTCATCTATAAGATGTTGGATCTTCTACTTCATGCGTTATTCAGTAATTTTCAATTTCTCAAATTTGTGCATTAAAAGAAGATAATGTATTCTTTAGACTAGTCAAAATTTTCTAAAGTCTTTCTTGTACGCTAAGGGCTTTCAACATTCCCTTGTTACCATAGAAATGGGTTTATGAAGGACTGAATCTGTGCAGCATAATCACAAACATTAAATTGGCATATAAAAGCACGGCAGACTAGCATCTCTACTGTCTATGCTAATGATTTCCTTGCTTTTATATCTCACCAGGCTGTAATTCATTCAGAGAGCCTCAAACAGTGTCTTTCATTGAACTGGATTTCAGGGGACTGCCTTATACTGTGCCATTTTTCTGTTAGCTAGCAGGGCTCTCAGCTCACCATATTGTCACATCAGTGGGTTTCTGGGACTCCAAAAGGCAAACGAGAAAACTATGCATATCAGAGCACCAAATGTAATGCACTAGTCTGATTTGACTTAAATTAATAAGATGCTAGTGATAAATGATATTCATTTCCTTGGAACCTAATCCCATCGTTGTTAACACAATTGGCTACAAGTCAACTCAAATGAAAAAATATATATACTTGGTCATCTAGGTTACTAAATTTAATAGCATGAGGTATTAAAGAATTTCAAATGACTTGAAATTTACAAAGATGAGCATGTTTAGGATTTTATCTATTTTCTAACAACCCACTCTGCAGTAAAACAGTTCAAACTAGTCATCTAGGTATCATTTAGAAAACTTGCATTTGTTCATCTGCTATAAAGTTCAATAGAAATTTCCAACCATTCTATTAAAGAACTCAAAACTTTGTTTATAGCTCCCTCTAGATTAAGAAAGCAGATGTTCCATTCTGCCAACTACCCAAACTGAAGTTAACTAGATTCTTTCCTATAACTAAAACTATCAAAGAATCTAAAGGCAATTCTTTTACTCATGTGTGTGCCTTATTTCATCTGTGTGTAGAACCAACATTGTTCAGCAAATTTCCACCTGATTGTGGAAAACATGTTTCTTTTGAGATGGGCCAGTGGTGTTATATTTATTCTTACAAAGTTCAAATTACTTCCAGGACCCACATATAAAACATTCATGACAACATGCACTGCCATTTTTTTTTCAAAATAATCATGTGACTGTTTTCGCTACAGATATTTTTGTTGTTGTTGCTATTTTTAATTTTGGGGTTGAAAAGCAGAGTCAAAATATTATACTTTGTGAGAAACCCTGTCTCAAAAAACCAAAAAAATATTATACTTTGTGATTATTTGTTTATTTGGCATAAAGCTTAGGATGACAAACACTGTCTCTTATTATGTTTGGACCTAGTGGTTGTAATGCAAATTCTAATTGGTATTTTAATAAAAACCTGGAGCTAGAATATTGGGGTAAATGGTGAAAGATCAGAGAGACAAAGGAACAAGCCACAGCCACCACCTCTTACCTCACCAACTCCTTAGCCTGAAAAAACCTTTCAGTTCCTGTCTCCTCACGCCTTATATACTTTTCTCTGCCAGCCATCACTTCCTGTCTCAACTTTCCTAATGCTTGGATTAAAGGCATGTGAACTCCAAGTACTGGGATTAAAGGTGTGTGCCACCACTGCCTGGCTCTGGTTTCTCTCCTAGACTGAGTCAATCTCACATAGTCCAGGTTGTCTTTGAACTCACAGAGATCCAGACTGATCTCTGCCTCCTGAGTGCTAGGATTAAAGGTGTGTGCCACCACTGCCTGGCCTCTGTGTTTACTCTAGTGGCTTCTTCTGTCCTTGATCTTCAGGTAAATTTTATTAGAGTACACAATATATCACCACAAGTGTTACTAAATCCATTCTTGGGTATCTTAGTTACTCTTCTATTGCTGTGAAGCAACACTGTGTCCAAGGCAAAATAATAAATCATTTCATTGCAGGGCTTGCGTACAGTTATAAAAGGTTAATCTATGACCATACTTATGGAAAGCAGGCAGGCATGGGACAAGAGAAATAGCCAAAAGTTTACATCATGATTCTTAGGCAACAGAGTGTGGAATTGGGCCTGATGTGGGCTTTTGAAACCTCAAAGCCCATATCCAGTAATACATCTCTTCCATACTTTCTCTAACAAGGCCCCATCTTCTAATCCTTCCCGAGTAGTTCTATCAACTGGGGACCAAAGCATTCAAACATATGAGCCTATGGGGTGCATTCTGCTGCAAACCACCACATCAGGTATGAACTGTATAATATATATCCAACAAGAGAAATCTCTCACTGCTCAGCCATAGCATTATTTCAGGAAGAGCACATCATCCACATTAGACCAATTATGGCCACAGAGCTCCAAACTAGCAAATGGGCTATCTATCACCCAAAAATTGGTTTTGAGATGATGCAAATTGGACGCTTCTGAAGGAATTAGTGAACATAGTAGAATATAGATAACTAAAGGGTGGGGAGAGCTGTCCTGAGATTTCAAGGTTATGATCCCAGGCCCTATGTGAATGAGGTAAGCCAATTTTCATGGGCAATGAAAAAATACATAAATTTCAAACTGAAAGACCATGTCACAATAGGGATGTACTTCAAAGCATCATGTAGTTTAAGGTAAATACATGCAACATAGTTTGTGAATTTAGAGGAAAAAAATGTCCAAAAAATTATATTTTCTTAAAACTTGCTTGATAGAAAACACTACATTTGAGCACATGATACAGAGATAAAATATTAATACTGTGTTACTTACTTTTTGTTCCTGTGATAAAACACCATGACCAAGGCAACTTATAGAAGGAAGAGATTATTGGGGCTATGGCTCCAGAGAGATATGAGTCTATCATGGCCGAGAGCCCTGGCAGCAGGAGTAGGAAGCTGAGAGATCACCAGACTATGAAATCTCAAAACCTACCCCCCAGTGACATATGTACTCCAGCAAGACTACACCACTTTCCCAAATAGTGCAACCACTTGGCAACAGTGTTTAGATACTGAGCCTAGTAGGGAACATTCTCATTCAAACCACCACAGCATTCAGTTATAGAATATTGGAAAGAAGTAGGTCTAGTGTGGCAGTAGAGCATGGACCCTTGGTTGAATCTCAAGCAAAACCTTGAACATTGTCCAAGCAAAACCAGAGAAGAACATTGTACCAATAGTTTTTTCTTTTAGTTTTCAATCAACTCCTTTTTGTATTCTAAATGCTAACACTTTAACTATCAGTTACAAAAAGCATAGTCTGTCTGACTTTGATATATATAGATTTATCATTTCTTGATGGTTCACCAAGATCTCTATGTGATACTTAGAGGAAAAGACATATCTCCAGTTTCTAAGGAGATTACTCTCAAGTAGGAGACAAAGTAAATAAATAAGAGAATAGAATAAATAGCATTCTGCTCATGGTTAATTGTTTCAAAATATTTTAACTGGAATAAAGCAAAATGAAAAAAAAATCAGATTTTTTTAAACAGCCAGTAAAATAAATTCTCTATAAATTTTACCCCATTGGGAAGTCACAATCATATAGTAAGGATTAAATAAAAGTAAGCTTTATTTTATTATTATATCTACTCCTGTGAATTTCTTAGATCACACATTGATTTCTCTTCAAGCAATCTTACATCTAGGGTCATGTTCGTGACTCATATTTTTATCAGTAGCCAAAGTATAATCAACATAAGTTAAGGTCACAACTTGAATTAATATCAAAATCTCTGTTTAAGTGTATAACAAAATGCCAACATTAGCATGAAGCAAGAAAGGCCACAACTTTCTACCCACGTGAAATACCCACATACCAGGAAGTTTGCAAAATATCCCTTTAAAAATGTCTCTCAGATCGTAAATTTCTAAACAATACAGGAGAACTTTTATAAACCCACTATTGTCCTTTAGCTTTTTAAATCTACAAACCATGAGTACAGTTTCATTTCTTCCTCTAAAAATTGTTGGAAATACATGTGTATCTCACATTATCTGTTTACAATAATGGGATGAATATAATTTATCACTTAAGAGCTTATAGATTCCAATAGATCTACCTCACTTTTCAAATATAGGCAAATTGAGTTCTCTGACAGTGTTCATAAAGAGAATAATATCTGACTTCCTTAAATTGAGAAAATGAAATAAAACACAGTTCACATAAAGGATACCTCTCTCTTAATACATAATTTTAGGGCACAGTAAAAACTTGCACCAAATAGACGTAGCATAGTCAGATAAGCTGTAGGAGACCAGTGACCTCTGTATTTATGATGAACAATACATTTTTAATATAAACATACTAACAAATATTCATGGTTTGTGATTTTTATATATAAGTTTCAATTTAATTAGGAATATGATATGTTTATCTGTTGATTCTGACAAAACTGGAATTGGATAAAGTTTATTCCACACCACTGTGGGAATCAACAACTTCTTCTGCAAAGATAGCTGCACAAATCCGTGGGAAATATAGCTTCTTTTCAGACCACCATAACGGGTAGTCCTTTAGAAATCAGTTTAAATCTGCATGAAGAGAACAATATAAATACAGGTAGCCTGAAGTCAAAGGCCAGTGGAATTTGTAAAACATGTGCAAAGATTAAGGAATTCAAGAAATACATGAAATGAAGATTCTTGTCTTGTTGTCAAAAGGGGGGATTGCAGTTTTACAATAGATTGCCTAGAATAGTGCTTCAGGTCATTCATTTTGAAGATCATTTATTCATTCCAAAGACTTATGAAATGCTGCATAAATGCATATACACACAATTTGCAAATACACAAACCTTCCAAGAGATTCAGGGGCCTGAAAAAATTTTGGTTGTAATACTTTGTCATACACACTGAAAATATACTCCCCAAGCCACACAACTGTTGGGCAGTTTATGGGGCCACTGGCAGAGGGACCAGGATTTATTCCTAGTGCATGAACTGACTTTTTGGAACCCATTCCCTATGGAGGGGTACCTTGCCCAGCCTTGACACAGGAAGGAGGGTCTTGGTCCTGCCTCAACTTAATCTACTAGACTTTGTTGACTCCCCATGGGAGACCTTACCCTCTCTGAGGAGTGGATTGAAGGTGGGGTGGGAGGAAGATGGGGGTGAGCAGGAGGAGGGTAGGGAGGGGAAACTGTGGTTGGTATGTAAAATGGAAAAAAACTCTTAAACAAAAAATTAATGAAAATATACAGAAAGATTTAAAAAAAGAAAATATACTCCCAGAATATTGGAGTCTTCTTTAAAAAAATACAGGCACACTTAATATGTACATGTTTTCAGGACTGACCTCTTGATATTGGGGAGCAAAATCATGTAGTGCTGCCTAGAAAAGACTGTTTCTCCCACTCTCATCATTCTTTAATTGCCTGTAGTTCTTTGTACAGGGTTGAGGTATCATGACTTTTGCCCATCAAGATTAGTTTGTCTATTGTTGTTGTCCTTGTTCAATTTGTGTTTAGGCAGTCATAATGGTGAGATTTGCTAGGTATAACTTCTGACATTCATAAGAGAAATCACAGCAACTTCCTTGTTCCTCTAGGTCCTACAGTCAACTCCCCACCACCACCTCTTCAATATTCCCTAAGCCTTGGGTACAAGTGTTGTATTGCAGATGTATTAGCTGTGATTGGGATCCACAACTCTGCATTTTGGTTGGTTGTGACTCATTATGCAGACTGAGCGGGTTGTATTTATGTATTTAAAATATACATATACATGAAAAATTCAAATAGTTATCTACACATAAATGGAAACTTGGTATGCTTGATGAACAATATGGAACTAAAAGAAAGTTATTGAATAAAATACAATCATACAATTGGCTTTAATGTGAAAAATTATCACAACAAATTACACACAAGAATAAAGTCATTTATAAAACTGATAAAAAAATTAACCTGAAATAGTTGGAGAAAAACAGCAATTAATAAAAAAGAGTCCATAAGTTTGAAAGAGAGCAAGGAGGGATATAGGGGAGTATGTAGAAGGATCAAAAGGTATGAGGAAATGATGTAAGTATATTATAGTCTTAAAAAATAAAAGAAATGTCAGTCCTCTGTCAGATGTGGGGTTGATGAAGACCTTTTCCCATTTTGTAGGCTGTCGTTTTGCCTTGTTGACTGTATCCTTTGCTCTACAAAAGCTTCTCAGTTTCAAGAGGTCCCATTGATTGATTGTTTCTCTCAGTGTCTGTGCTACTGATGTTATATTTAGGAATCCAGAATATATAAAGAACTCAAGAAATTAGACATCAAAATGCCCAAAAGTCCAATTAAGAAATGGGCTATAGAACTAAACAGAGAATTCTCAACAGAGGAAACTCAAATGGCTGAAAGACATTTAAGGAATTGCTCAACATGCCTAATTATCAGGGAAATGCAAATCAAAACAACTCTGAGATACCACCTTATGCCTGTCAGAATGGCTAAGATCAAAAACACTGAAGACACCTTATGCTGGAGAGGATGTGGAGCTAGGGGAACTCTCCTCCACTGCTGGTGGGAATGCAAGCTTGTACAACCACTTTGGAAAGCAATACGGCGCTTTCTTAGAAAATTGGGAATCCATCTCCCCCAAGATCCAGCTATACCACTCTTGGGCATATACCCAAGGAATGTTCAATCATACCACAAGGGCACTTGCTCAACTATGTTCATATCAGCATTGTTTGTAATAGCCAGAACCTGGAAACAACCTAGATGCCCTTCAACTGAAGAATGAATAAATAAAATGTGGTACATATACACAATGGAATACTACTCAGCAGAGAAAAATAATAACATCATGAGGTTTGCAGGCAAATGGATGGATCTAGAAAAAATCATCCTGAGTGAGGTAACCCAGACTCAGAAAGACAAACATGGCATGTACTTACTCATAGGAGGATACTAGATGTAAAACAAAGAGGACTAGACTGCTACTCACAACTCCAGGGAGGCTACCTGGAAAACAGGACCCCAAGAAAGACACAGGGATCGCCCAATGACAGAGAAATGGATGAGATCTATATGAACAACATGGATGTGATTGGGGGTAATGAAGGGCAAGGATAGAGAGAAAGAGAGCTTAGGGGAGTGGGAGATCCCAGCTGGATCAAGAATAGAGAGGGAGAACAAGGAATAAGAGACCATGATAAATGAAGACCACATGAGAATAGGAAGAAGCAAAGTGCTAGAGAGGCCCACAGAAATCCACAAAGATACCCCCACAATAGACTACTGGCAATGGTCGAGAGACAGCCCGAACTGACCTACTCTGGTGATGGGATGGCCAAACACCCTAATTGTCATGCTAGAAACCCCATCCAATGACTGAGGGATCTGGATGCAGAGATCCATGGCCAGGCCCCAGGTGGAGCTCCAGGAGTCCAATTGGCGAGAAAGAGGAGGGTTTGTATGAGCGAGAATTGTTGAGACCAAGGTTGGATAAAGCAGAGGGACAAATAGCCAAACGAATGGAAACACATGAACTATGAACCAATAGCTGAGGAGTCCCCAACTGGATCAGGCCCTCTGGATAAGTGAGACAGTTGATTAGCTTGATCTGTTTGGGAGGCATTCAGGCAGTGGGACCGGGTCCTGTACTCAGTGCATGAGTTGGCTGTTTGAAACGTGGGGCCTATGCAGGGACACTTGGCTCAGCCTGGGAGGAGGGGACTGGACCTGCCTAAACTGAATCTACCAGGTTGAACTCAATCCTCAGGGGAGTCTTTGCCCTGGAGGAGATGGGAATGGGGGGTGAGCTGTGGGGGAAGGCGGGGGTGGGGGGACAAGGGAATCCGTGGCTGATATGTAGAATTAGATTAAATTATAAAATTTAAAAAAGGAAAAAATAAAAGAAATAATAAAACAACAGCCACACTAACGACATATCACTTAATGTCTGCAATATGTTCTGAGAAAAGTATCTTTTAGACAGTTTTATCACTGTTCAAACATCAATGTGTATATTCAAATAAACCTTGGTGGTAGAAACTATTACACAATACTCCACGTATTGTTGCCATCCTTTAAGCCTGTTAATGAACTGATTATGATACATATATACATACATATATACTTACATATATATTAATATATGTAATGTACATATACTTATATATGTCTGTGTGTGTATATATGTATAAAGAAAATATATAGCAAAAATACTAGGTGACCAGAATTTTTCTGGTCCATTATGATTATATGGGATGCCCATTACACATGCAGTTCACTGATAGCCAAAACCTTGTTATGCAGTACAGGACAATACTTAACAACCTTGTAGTTTTTCAGTGTCTCTTTTAAGAACTATTTTATATAACAAATTATAAAACATTCACTTATAATCTCAGATTGAACTTCCGTTTTGTTTTAGATCAGTTTTATAAGTTACATAATTTATTCTTGGGTATATCATAGTAACTTTTCACATTAAAGTCAATTGTGTGAATATAATTTATTAGATATCCTTCTTTTACTGCCGTACTGCCTATCAAACATATTAAGTTTCTACTTATGTGGAAACAGATCTCTGAATTTTTCTTTTATCACCCAACCTTCTTATATTTATCACTGTATTTGCTTGCTAAATTATTATTGAAACATTACTTCTCATATGATTTTTAAGTCAGTTTGCAAATTTATGCAGAAAATGCAATCCTTTGGATTTGTGATTGGGACTGCACTGAAGATATAAAGTGATTTGAAGGGAAATTGTCATTGTTATAAAATTCATACTCTCATCAATAAACATGCCACATTTCTCCTTTTGTTCACATTTTATTTTGTACCTTACATATACTTTTCTTCTATATTCAGAAGTTGACAATACATCCAGCAATTCTAAGACTCTCGAAGCTTCAACACTTATTTTTTCAGGTTCTATCCAGAGGATTATATTATGTACAAAAATAAAATTACTTTTGTCTCTTTCAGTTCCTAAAGCTACAATTACTTGTGATGACTTCATCGGCTGTAATATCATTTGCTGTTCGAATCTTAGATGGTCTTTTAATAAAAAACCCAGAGCCAGATATTAGGGTGAAAGCTGAAAGATCAGAGAAGCAGAATAGCCAGCAACTAGTTCTTACCTCTACAAAATCCTCAGCCTAAAAAGAGTGAGCTCCTGTTTCTTCATGTCATTTATATCTCTGCTCTGCCATACTACTTCCTGGGATTAAAGGCATGTGGGCTTCCTAAGCAAAGGCATGAGATCTCAAGTGCTGGGATTAAAAGTGTGTGCCACCACTTCCCGACCTCTATGTCTAATCTAGTGGCTGTCTCTGTCCTCTGATCCTCAGGCAAGTTTATTAGAGTACACCATGTATCACCACAATCATTGAACAATGGACATAATGTCGCAATAACTACTGTGTCCCAGGTACACTGAAAAACTATTAAGGAATTACCTTATGTCTCATTTCTCATATTTCTAATGATTTTCTCCTATATAGCACTGCTGCTGTCTCCACTTTCACAAAGTGACAGAGATTAGGAGAAGGAATTGCGCATGTGATACTCTCTTCTAACCTCTCCTTCCTTCATTTTCTCCATTTGGAGTCCTAGAGTCTATGGTCCTCCATATAATTCTCATATTGATATGGGCAGAGGGAAGGGCCCTTAAGCAGCAAGATCAACACAAGAGGAAAGAATTAAGAGCCACTGTGCAATGTAGTCTGATCATTCCTTCCTCAATTCCTCCCAGATCCTTCCCACCTCTCCATCCACCCATATCCATACCCCCTCTTTCTCTCTCCTTAGAAAGCAGACATCTCAAATGATAATAAGAAAATAAAAAATAAAGACAAACAAACCAGAACAGGAAAAAAAAGAGCCAAAAAGAAAAAGTACATGACACAGAGATACACATTCACACAGAGAGATATTCCATTAAAAACATGAAATCAGAAACCATAATATATAAGCAAAAGACCTATAAGATTTTTTTTTATTAATTTATTTTGCAATACAATTCAGTTCTACATATCAGCCACGGATTCCCTTGTTCTCCCCCCTCCCGTCCCCATTTTTTTTTTAATGCCCAGATGAAGCATGAAGAGAAGGGAAAAAAAAAACCTCCAAACATTCCACTGAGGTTATTTCCTGTTGGTCATCATGAGGCCTGGCCTTAAGAGTGATTTGTATACCCAGCCAGACTCCATTGGGGAAAACTATTTTTACCTTGCCAGTGGTTACAGCTTATGTAAGTTGGCAATAGCTTCTGTATTAGGGACAAGGGCTTGGGTCCCCTTCTCTCGACACTGAGACCTCATGTGGCTTAGACCTGTGCAAACTCTGTGTATGCCACCACAGTCTTTGTGAGTTCATATCTCCGTTGGACCTGCTGTGCTTAGAAGCTCTTACTTCCTTTGTGCTTTCCCTCCCTGTTGGCTCTTAAAATCTTTCTGCCTCTTTTTTCCATAAGGGATCCCTGAGCTCTAAGCCCTGAGCTCTGAGGTGAGAGATTTGATTAAATAATATTTGTAAGAAACTTTATCTGTAATAAAACTATTTTTATTGCTTTGTTTCTTTGTTTATTTAAAAAAACAGAAAGAAATAGGCTTCATTCTTCCAAAGTAACATTATATCACTTACTATTAGTCATTTACAGCTATTTTTTAAAGATTTATTTATTATCTTATGTGCACCACATTCATGCCTGGAGCCTATAGAAACCAGAAGAGGGTATTAGATCCCCTTGAACTGGAGTTATAGATGGTCATGAGCTGCCCTGTGGATTCAAGGCGCTGAACCTAGCTCCTCTAGAAGAGCAACCAGTGCTCTTAAACATGGAACCATCTCTCCAGGCACTATGAATAATTATTTAAATATGTTCTTAAGAGAACATATTTAATTTCTTTAAAATATTACTAATCTGTTTTCTTTATGACTTCTGAAATTTTGTCCAGAACAAATATTAGATTCATTTTTAGACAATTGTCTACATCTATGTAGGTACTCATTTGCTTTTCCAATATGCTGTTAGTGTAGGAAATCATATTGATATACTGAATGATTCTTTTATGTCTGGTATTAAAAGCTCAAGTGTAGATGAGAACTATCCTTGTTTTTCTATCTGAAAAAAAATATTTCTTTAATATAGGAGTGTATAGTTCTTTAAACTTCAGAATTAAATTAGTTATACTTTGAGGATGATAGTTTTTCTTTTTTATTAATTTTTTTTCATTTATTTTACATCCCACCCCCAGCTTCCCCTCCCCCTCCTACCATTCCTTCTCTCCTACTTCCTCTTTGCCTCTCTTCACCAATCCACTGCTCCTCCACCTTTATTCAGAAAGGGGCAGGCCTCCTATATGTGTCACAAAGCATGACATATCAAGTTGAGGTAGTATTAAGCTCCTCTCCTTGTAGTAAGGCTGGGCAAAACAACCCAGCATTAGGAACAGGTTCCCCAAAGCATTAGGGACAGGCTCCACTTCCACAGCCAGGAATCCCACAAGTAGACCAAGGCATACCACCTTCATACATAAGCAGAGAGCCTATGCCAGTCCCATACAGGCTCCCTTGCCATGAGTCCATAGTCTGTGAGCTCCCACGAACAGGCCAATTGCTTCTGTGGGCTCCTTTGTGATAACCCTGACACCCACCCCCATGCTCATACATTCCTTCCTCTCTCTCCTCAACAAGGATTCCCCTGGCTTGGTGCAGTGCTTGGCTGTGGACCTCTGCATCTGTTTCCATCAGTAACTGAATGAAGGCTCTCCGATCACAACTGGGGTAGTTACCAATCTGATTACAGGAGGTGGCCAGTGCAGGCTACCTATCCACTATTTCTAGGAGTCTGGGGTCATCCTTGTAGATCCTTGGGAGTTTCTACCTGACCTCAAAATGCTGCCCCTAATGAGTCATCTCTTTCATTACTCTCCCTCTCCACCTGATCCCTCATGCTCCCATCCTCACCCACCCCGAGTCTACCCAGGAGCTCTCTTCTATTTCCCCTTCCCAAGGAAATCCATGCATCCCGCTTTGCACCTTCCTTGTTACCTAGTCTCTCTGGGGCTACAGATTATAGCATGGCTATCCTTTACTTCACAGCTTATATCTACATATGAGTAAAAATATACTATGTTTGTCTTTCAGGGTCTGGGTTCCCTCACTCAGGATGATTATTTTCTAGTTCATTCCTTTTGCCTTCAAATTTCCTAATGTCATTGTTTTTAACATCTGAGTAATACTCCATTGTGTATATGTACCATATTTTTTATTCATTCTTTGGTTAAGAGACATCTAGGTTGTTTCCATGTTCTGGCTATTTTATGAAAAACACTGCTATGAACATAGTTGAGCGTGTGTCCTCGTGGTAAGATTGAGCATTCCTTGAATATATGCCCAAGAGTGGTATAGCTGGGTCTCGAGATAGATTAATTCCCAATTTTCTGAGAAACTGCTGTATTGATTTCCAAAGTAGCTGTACAAGTTTGCACTCCCACCAGTAGTAAAGGAGTATTCCCTTGCTCCACATCCTCTCCAACATAAGCTGTCATCAGTGTTTTTGATCTTAGCCATTCTGACAGGTGTAAGATGGGAATCTCAGAGTTATTTTGATTTGCATTTCTCTGATGGCTAAAGCTGTTGAACAATTCTTTAAGTGTATCTCAGCCATTTGAGATTCTTCTGTTGAGAATTCTCTGTTTAAATCTATACTCCATTTTTAATTGGATTACTTGTTTTTTTGATGTCTAGTTTCTTGAGTTATTTATATATTTTGAAGATCAGCCCTCTGTCAGATGTGAGGTTCATGAAGATCTTTTCCCATTCTGTAGGCTGGCAGTTTGTCTTATTGAGTGTCCTTTGCCTTACAGAAGCTTTTCAGTTTCATGAGGTCCCAATGATTAATTGTTGATCTTAGTGCCTGTGCTACTGGTATTCTATTTAGGAAGCTGTCTCCTGTACCAACACATTCACGGCTATTTCCCACTTTCTCTTCTATCAGGTTCAGTGTAACTGGATTTATATTGAGTTCTTTGATCAGCTTGGACTTGAGTTTTGCGCAGGGTGATTGATATGGATCTATTTGCATTCTTCCGTGTGACATCCAATTATGCCTGCACCATTTGTTGAAGATGCTTTCTTTTTTCCAATATATAATTTTGGCTTCTTTGTCAAAAATCAGGTGTTCATAGGTGTGTGGATTTACATCAGGGTCTTTGATTTGATTCCATTTATCCACTTGTCTGTTTTTATGCCAATACCATGCTGTTTTTATTACTATAGCTCGGTAGGAGAGCTTGAAATCAGAGATGGTGATATCTCTAGAAGTTCCTTTATTTATAGGATTGTTTTAGCTATCATGGATATTTTTTTTTTTACATATGAAGTTGAGTATTGTTCTTTCAATGTCTGTAAAGAATAGTGTTGGAATTTTGATGAGGATTGCATTGAATCTGTAGATTGCTTTTGAGAAGATGGCCATTTTTTACTATGTTAATCCTACTGATCCTTGAGCATGGGAGATCATTCCATCTTCTGATATCATCTCCAATTTCTTTCTTCAAAGACTTGAAGTTCTTGTCATACATATCTTTCACTTGTTTGGTTAGAGTTATCCCAACATATTTGTGGCTAATGTGAAGGGTATTGTTTCCCTGATTTCTTTCTCAGCCCATTTATCATTTGTTTATAGGAGGGCTAGTGATATTCTTGAGTTAATCTTGTGTTCAGACACATTGCTGAAGGTGTTTATCAGCTGTAGGAGTTCCCTGGTAAAATTTTTGGGGTCACTTATGTATACTATCATATCATCTGCAAATAGTGAAAGTTTGACTTCTTCCTTTCCAATTTGTGTCCTCTTGATCTCCTGTGGTTGTCTTATCACTCTAGCTAGAATTTTGAGTACTATAATCAATATAGTACTCAAAGAAGGTAATTTTTTATGCGAATGATTTTTTTCTTCTAAAGTAATATAGAATTGGGCCTTTCATAATATGTAAATATTTTTTAAAATCTTATTATTTCATTTGTTGCCCCTAATTTTACTATTTCTTGAAAAAATTGTCATATTTATTTATATGTATATTTCATTCAAAATATACTTACAACCAGAAGTTGGAGACTCATGCCTGTAACACCAACTACTCCAGAGATGAAGGCAAAAAAATAAGTTCCAACATCACCCACACTGTCAATTGGAAGCCAAGAAGAGTAACGTAGGTAGACCTTATCACAAAACATCTTCAAACACATACATATTTCGGTGATAGTATGTATGAGGCACAAGGTTCAATATCCAATATGGCAGGAACAAAAGGGACATGTTTATTTGTTAACATGCTTGCTTATTTTATGATAGGGTTTTATGTATCCTAGGCTGGCCTTACACTGTGTTAGTCAGAAATAACCTAGAAATTATAATCCTTCGGCCGCCACATTTGAAGTACTCAGTTTATGGCTGTGTGCCACCAGGCCTAGTATTAAACAGAATTCTTTTATACTTAAATTTTATTTTCTTTTTGTCTTTCCACAATTGTAGGTACTGCTTTTACTTCAAAGCATACACTTTGGTTATCTCATTTCTAAAACCTGGTTGATTATTTTCTGTTTTATTAAATCTTGAAAATGCATAATTCTTCAGCAAAAGAAAGACCCTAGATTTGCATCGACTTGAGTTGATAACTGATAATTCCTTCGAGTCATGCTATACTATTTAATGCAATTCAAATTCCAATGGGATATCTTTGTAGAATAAAATTTACATACAGACTTAGATTAGAAGAGTAAATTTTTAAATAGCAATAAGTTTAGTCATTCAAATGATGACAGAGACACTAGTTTGTCCCAAATACAAATGTCTAACAAGCAAAGGTACTAAATCCAAAGTTAGTCAATAAAATAGGAAACAAGTAATTATTTATTTAGAATAAAAAATAGATATCACTTGACCAAAACAACTTTTCCTGTGTCTTCATTTAGAAATAGTTTATTAATATGACTGAAGCATGTATCAGACCTCATTATGTTCATTCATAGAGTCATATTCCTTTTCTAAATTCAAGGATTTAGAACTTTAAGCTTTGAAAATAATTCCCCATGGGGCCTGGACTTGTAAGACATCTTTTATGCCCCAAAATATACCTCCGTTTATGATATATTGAGTTAACCATAATGAATATGAAATTATTTTATAATAAAAACACCAAAGCATTGTACATACAAGCTATAACCCTTTGTTTATTTGTGTGATTATTTCTGATCCTTTCCTTTCATAAATAAAATTGTTTCGTTCCAAATGATATTTATGTTAATATTTTAGTCCATATTGTGGGGATATAAGTAACCTCATTTGCCAAAGATAACCTTGAAATATTACAAACCCGTGAATAGGTTACTTTGCATAAGACAGGAAGTTTAAAGATGTGAGTTAAGTATTTTGAGAGGAAAAACTATTGTAGATGTTCCTGCTTGGTCCAGTACAATCAGAAGATTTGTAAAGGGGAAAGAGTAAGGGAGTAGTGAGAGAATCTGGTGCCTGTGGTGTGACACCTTGCACAGCCTTGGTGCAGTGGGAAGGGGCTTGGACCTGCCTAGGCTCAGTGAGTTGGGCTCTGCTGACTCCCCATGGGAGACCTCGATTTGGGGGATGTGGGGATGCGGGGTGGCTTGGGAAAGAGGACTGGGGGTGGGAGGAGGGGGGGTCTGTGGATAGCATGAGGAGTGAGTAGAAAATTTCTTAATAAAGAAAAATAAAATAAAATAAAGAAAAAAGAAAAGATATGATGATAGAGAGGGAGATGGAGAAAGAGAAAGAGACACTGCCATGCTAGCGTTGAAGATGGAAATGTAGACTGACAGCTCTGGAAACTTGAAAGGGTAAGACATAGATTCTTCCCTGAAGTCTTGGGGGGAAAAAAAGATGAAGCCCTGACATCATTTCAGTCTTAGGACTTCTGACATTCAGAATAATAAAAAAAAAAACAACACATTTTTGTTGTTTAAATCCAATAAATGCCTCCTAATTGGTTACAGCTGTGATTCGGTGACACTATCACACATGCAAGTATTGCTTAATATCTTCATGTCCTTTCACTCACATTCATTACAACAGTGCATTAGTCTGTTGGCTAGATAGACATGAAATTCAACATCTATCATCTTGTTCTCCCTCATATTTCTTCCATAATGATGGCTCACAGATGCCGTGTGTCAAAGCAGTAGATGCTCCTTCACACTAATTTGGTCACTATTTCATTCATTTGATCCATTCAGCTTTCACACCACTACTTCAGTTTCATGGTAAGGGAGAGAGAAGGTTTGGTAGGCAGAGATTCACTCAGCCAGTTTCCTTTCAAGTGCTGCTTAGCCAGAGTAGGAAAGACAGAGGGGCAAGCTCATGCAAACCTACTTTTCTCCACCTGCAAGAAGTTCTTTTTAAACTGTAGAAAAATTGTAATTTTCCCATTTAATATGTGTTTTAAAGTCACCCTCTTGCTCTTCAGAAAACCTACTATAATCTGATAAATGGGTTTAATTTTTAGAAAATGAGGCATTTGGCAGGTAACCTTTTATTTCTTCCTTCCCTCAGGCAAAGAAACAGAATTTGTTACTTTCTTTGGTTCAAAAAAAATAGAGAAAATAAATATGGAATATAAATTATTTCTCATATCTACTGGCCCATTGGGCATTATTCATTAAGGTTGAAGTAGTAATCAGCAGGCTTTCTAGACTTAATTTTCTGGTTAATATAGAAGAAATAAAACTTAGAGAAAATATCAAAAGTGTATTTGCCTTGGGAACATCATCTTCTAGGATAACACTTCTTCATATCACGCTGCAGGTACAGTTACTGGACAGAGCTAGCTACTAAAACACATAGATGTGCTAAACATTTGCCAATACAGTTCTTTAATGACACCACTGTTAATAAAATGGAAAAATTAGCTTCATTTCAACAATTTTAAATGTGTACAAACAGGATCAAAGCCCAGAATGCTGCTCTAAATTATTTACAAAGTATTTAGACTTTGAGGTCCCTATGAGGAGGACTTTGTGGAAGTACACTGAAGGTATCTTGGAAGCCAGTATGATGATTGTACTTTCCATGAGAGAACCTTTGTTCTACTGGATAAATCACTACATTCCCAACACACCCCCATGCCTCTCTCCGTTCTTAGCATCCGTGTCCCATGTACAATGCACGCATTCTAGATGTACAGTTCATATGTAACAAAATAATAGTCGTTACCACTATATATGACATATTGTGTCCTTTTATTTTATGCTAATTTTAAAATAATGGAGTTTCATCATGCCACTTTCATTCATGTTTAATATGCCCTATATTAGGATGTGATATGTGGTTGTGTGTGTGTGTGTGTGTGTGTGTATGTGTGTGTGTGTGTGTGTGTGTGTGTGTGTGTGTGTGTGTGTGTGTGTAGAACACTAGGGTCTACATAATCTTAACCTATTTTCTCATAACTTTTATAAGTGGACTGGTGTATAGAGTACATCCTCATATTAGGGTGCACACACCCATGGGTGGTCATGTGAAAGTCAGAGGAGAACTTTGGTGACATCATCTATTTCTTTCCATCTTACTCCCTCGAGGTAGTATCTCTCTCTGAACTGGAAGCTCACTGTTTCTGCTAGATTCACTGGTCACAGAGACCCCAGAACCTTCTTATCTCTGTCCTCTAATGCTAGTATTCCAGTGATGCACAGAAATACATATACAAGACTTTTTATCTGGATGCTGGGGATTGAAATTCAGGTCTTCATGCTTTCAAAGCAAGTCCTTGGGTTCAATACACTATCTCCCTAACTCTCTTGGCATGATATTAGATAAGAAGAATACTAGGAACAAAAGACATTAAGATACTCTATCACATAAGCCTTGCATTCCATTGTAAGAGAGGTAGCAAAATTTTCAAAGCATGATTGTTGTGTCTCCCTTCACACAAAATCATGTGTTGAACTAACAACCCACATGGTAACAGTATTAGAACATAAACGTTTTAAGGAGATTAGACTGTGAGGACCCTGCCCTCATGGGATTGATATTCATTCAAAAAGGACCAGATTCTTAGATTCCTCCTCCTGCCACACGAACACACAAGGAAGCTCTGCATGTGAGCCTACAAGTAGACCCTTGACAGACATTAAATATTCTGGTACATGGCACCTTGGTCTTTGAGCTACCAACTTTGGAAACACTGGAAAACAGATTCTTATATACAAGTATACAGGGCTTTGTTAAAGGAGCCTGAATGGACTAAAACTCTGTGATAAGTAAATGAATTGAAGATAATAAAATAGTGATGCAGAGCAGTTGAGCATTGAAAGATACATCATATAAAGGGGCTATATACAGTCTTTCTGAGAAAATAATACAACCTAAAATTCATTTTTAAAAAATCATCTCTTATGAAAATTACCTAGTTCAGTATTCCAAAAAGAGTAGAAATAAAATAGATATGAGCTCAGGATATATCTAATTTAGACTTTTTCTCCTGACAAATCTGCTTGCTTCTCCATTAATAAGTGTTGTTAAACATCTTGTCTCCAAATTCCTTCCATCTTAATGTTGACTCAGACATTATTTAAAGGTCATAAGAGTCATTGGATCTGAAAATTTGAAGAAGCACAGTAGTATGATCTCATCTATGTCTTTATGAGATCTCTGATAGCTGTTTATAACTGTTTAGAGAATGAATTAGGAGAAGAGGAGGCAAAACAGAAAATAATAAAATAACCATTAGGCATCACTGCATGGCAGCTGAGGTCAATTGAGTGATCTGTAAATATTTTGTGTAGAACAAATAGTGCTTAACAATGTAGTGGATATAAGCCATTATAGTGAGTTGATCTGTGTAATTGCTAGATTTTAGACAAAATAACTTGAGTCCTGTGGTAGAGGAAGCAGTCTATTACACTATGCACTTCAAAATGTTTTTTTCTCCATTTGAGCTACCATTAATTGTAACAGATGGGAATTTTCCTATGATGTCTTTATTATTTAATTAAAATACTAGTAGTTCAGTTTGCTTTTAGATAGCCCACAAGTCAAATGTTTGTATTCAAAACAAACATTCCTATAGCCCCTTGTGGAACATCACTGAAAGGGATACTAATTGCTTGGTAACACTAGCCAACTTTTAGAGATACTTCAGTGTGTAAAACTTTTGATAAATAGTTTGGTTAGTAAAATTGTAGAGTTTTCTAATTCATACTCTGCTCATCACTCCATATCTATGCTCTTTAACACCAAATACAGTTTCCAAGGCAAACAAACACTTTCCTAGCTTTAAGCTAATTCTTGTCCTCTAAAGGATTCCAAAACAATATAGAGAAATAGTATTCACAAGTATACAGGCATATTACAATAGGGCAATTTATTTGATAAACAAAATTCCTTCAGAGAATTTCCCATTAATTGTGCCAGGTTTTATACATACATATATTTATGTTTTCTCCCTTCTGAACAT
Source organism: Peromyscus californicus insignis (assembly GCF_007827085.1). NCBI lineage: Eukaryota > Metazoa > Chordata > Mammalia > Rodentia > Cricetidae > Peromyscus > Peromyscus californicus. The sequence goes on from NW_026294514.1 coordinate 50,614,490, forward strand.
CCTTTAAAATGAGAATGACAAGATGATAGCTTTGAGGGAAAACAAAGCTCAAACAATAAAATGAGAATTGGTAACAGATACCAACAGCTGGTAGGGGAAGTAAAAGAAATGAGTAAGTTGTAACATACCTGACTGTTGGAAGAGAAGCTAGATCTCACAGTGAGGCAGCCAGGTACCATCATCAGATGATGAGGGTGCCATTTAGAGAGCCCAAAGGATTTAGTGAGAAGTGGTCTGAAGCAAAAAGTATGTTCCAGAACGCTACACCCTTAACACTAGACACTTACCTCAGACTGCTGCTTCTTCAAAGAAATGGAAGGCTTTATTCATCAAAATTAAAGCGAGTTAGAAAACAGGGCAAGTGGATAGAAGACCACCAAGAAAAATAAAGTAGAAACTCACTTACTGAACAATGGTCATGGACTTCTCTCTCAGCTTGACTTTTATTGAGTCAGCAGCAGATATCAGTTAGAAGAATAAATTCATCTCAAAAGAAAATGGCCAAAAGAGGAAAATAAGACAGGTGTGAGCCCCACAATGATACTGCCAGTTCTTTTTGTGTACTTTTTAAAATCATACTTTACAAGATATAACTATCATAGTTTCCAACCAAATTCTTAGTCCGTACTCCTACATTTGAATGACTTCTATGAACAAAGATGACCTGGGGAAGCCCAGCAATGTGAGAAAGAAAAGAGATAGAAAGAGTTTGGCAGAAGCAGGTACACTGAAAGGCAGTAAAACACATATATACAATAATCAAAACTCTGATATAACTAATAGGATTATTGAAAAAAACAGAAATGTTCCTGTCCACCCCTCCATGTCTACTTTTTAAAAACAAAACCATGTTAAGTTTCTTGAGAAGTAAAAGTAGTTATTTCATTTTTAAAATTAGATATTTTTACTACAGTCTTAAAATAGAAATAACATATAAATAAATAACATTCTATGTTATTGACATAGAATAAATAAATATAAATTTCAATTAAAAGCTTACAAGGTTTAGTTGAGTCAAGCTTGTATAAAGAGCACTTTTTCAAAAGTGAAGAGAGTGAGGAAATAGGAAGAAGGGATAAGGAAATTAAAGGTCAGTGTAAAAGCTTCTGGTGTGAAAAATTATAAGAAATAGTTCCTAAGACTGATGTTTAGTTACTGTGCTTCAGCAGCTTTTTGTTGTCGTTATTGTTGTGAGAAAATACCTTAACCAAAATCAACTTAAGGAAGAGTTTATTTTGCTTTGTGTTTCCAGAAGGGTGGGTGGAAGTCATCACTTTGGGGAAGGTTTGACAGAAGCCAATCAATGCCTAGAAGTAGGAGCAGAAGCAAGCTGATCACATCTTCATCCACACACAGGAAGGGGAGCATCAGAATAGGAAGTAGGACAAGGCTATAAAGTTTCAAAGCTTGTCCTCAGTGATGTACTTACTCCAGCAAGGCTCTCCTTCCTAAAGGGTGAATAACCTCCCCATGCAGTGCCACTAACTAAGCATCAAATGTTCATATACATGATCCTACAAGGGATATTTTTCACTCCCTGCATTGGAAAGGACTATGAAAGCATGAACTATGTGGGATGGTCTTTTCGTATGCTGTGAACATGTGTTACTACCATTGGTTAATAAAGAAGCTGCTTTGGTAAGATGGGTTATACTGGCTGTGGGACCACAGGAAAACTTCCTGCTATACTATACTGAATACATGAAAATATATTAGAAAAAAACAAGAATATGTTTACAAAATGGATAATCTACAACATGACACAGTGACTAACAACCATAGGTGTGGGACATGCTTAAAAATTCTAACAAGCCGGGCGGTGGTGGCACACACCTTTAATCCCAGTACTTGGGAGGCAGAGCGAGGCAGATCTCTGTGAGTTTGAGGCCAGCCTGGGCTACAGAGAAAGATCCAGGACAGGAAGCAAAACTCCACAGAGAAACCCTGTCTAGAAAAGACAAAACAAAGTTCTAACAAAAACTGGGTATGGTGGGATATGTCATTAAATCAGGTCCTTGGGAAGCAGAGGTAGGAAAATTTCTGAGAGTTCAAGGTCAGCCTGTTCTACATAGCAAATTCAGGCCAGCCAGGGCCATATAGTAGGACTTGTGTCCAAACCAAAAAAAAACAAAAAACAAAAAAAATGAAAATTCTGAGGAAAATACTAAACTTCAAACTATAATTTTATAATTAGCTAAACCATGCAAAAAGTATAAAAAGACAATAAAGACATGGTTAAGCAAGTTAGATTGTCATTTTTACATGTTCTTATGGAATCTACTAGAAAAATCTGACAATGAATTGAGATGGAATGAAGAAAGAGAAAGTATGAAATATGGAAAACAGAAAACAAATCACAAAGAGACATAGAAGGAATGTCTGGTTTTAAAGTAAAGACTCAGGACAACAGAGTACTTCAGACATGGAAATAACTCATGCCATTTGGAACAAGAGTGCAGTGTGTACAAGGATCAAACGGCTTGTATTGTACAACCAGGTTAGTGTGGATCAGGGCAGACAGTCACCCATCTCCAAATTTGTATGAATGCACAGACTGGAACAGGGCTATCCAAGACATCTTATGCATACAGTGAAGCCAGGAAGGCTGCCTCAGATGCTTTCTGATTTTAAAAAATGCAGCTCAATCACTGAGAAATGCATAATGGTATTCCTTTAGGAAGCAGGACTTGGATGGAGGCCATGAAAAAAATGCTGCCATTCCAGTCTCTGTCTTAAATAGGCAGATATTAGTATTACTGAGATAAAAATTAAAAACACATCTTGAAAATGTGAGAGTCAGACATTAAATTCCATTGTTCCTGCTTTGATTGCAGATTGTAAGGACATTATTTCAATCTATTGATACTGCTTTAATGCTGGGATCTGCGACATGATTAAAATTTGATCAGTAGAGATTCGTGATGAGGAAGTTATTTTTCCCAAATCCTAAAAGCATCTTTTTTTGTCTTTGACAATTTCTTTTAGAAAATAAAATCAAAAATAAATAGGACTGATTACAGTCTATTAAGAACAGATGGATAATGTTCCCATCAGGAAGTGGACCAAATGGACATCTTTTTTTTCCCTCCTCCCTTTTTACACTCATCATCTGCACTAGATATAAGAACAGGCAAATATACATATTCATACTGTAGAAACGGACAACTTTTCTAGACTACAGGTTCAAAATCAAAAGGACGGTTTTATTGTCCTTCCAGGGACAATATACAAATGACAAAGCAATCCTCACAGTTCTTAATGAGATCCCAAGGCAGTCATGACGGTCTCAAAGGTGAAATAGTTGAATAGCCGAATTTAAACTAACTTTTTTTTTTTTCATTTTTAGAACCTGCTGGTTGTTTTTAAAGAAAGAGCGTGGCATGTAAAATACCGGACCACAGAAAAATAATGCATTTTCACATTTTTTGGAACGTCAAGATTTATTATCAGGAGTTCAGAATTGATTAATGGTATCACAATGAATACCAAAGGGAGCAAAGAGATTTGTCACTTATTATGAAGTGTAGTCACATTTGTTTCAGTTTCTTGCTGTGGGTCTACAAAACCAGAGTCATAACTTTCTGAATGAAATATTACATGCCAGATATTAATAATAGGGCATCTGGTGATCCCCAGCTCCCTAGATTATCATCTATGCATAAGATTTGGGGAGCGCATTGAGTGAATTGTTCAGGGTTTCAGAATACTTAAAGTGGTAGCATTGCCCAGGGCAAGACACTGTCCCCTCAGGCCACAACTTCAATGTATAACTGGAAAAGTCCCTCAGCCCTAAGTTGAATCTCTCTCTATCCAATAATTATTTTGTTCCCTGCTCTCAGTAGGCCAAGGGGTTATTTTGTTATGAATATACATTCATTTCTGTCTTCCATGTGACTTATTTTGGGTGCATAAAACCATATACTTAAATTACTTCAATTAATTTCACTTAGCAGAGTGCTTTGCTCTCGATTCAAGGGCATAAACTTAAACAGTCACAACTAACAACACATCATGGACACTGCTCCTACAGAGTTTTAAGTTTATTTCACAAGAACTTTAGATAAAGAGATCTGATTATGTAAGGGATGTGACGCCTTCTAACCCATGCATTCTCAAATGAGATTTAACTTTCTGGAGGGTTCAACTATTTCTAGTCTCTGTTGAGTTTATAGCTATATGAGAGATTATCTGTTTTATTCCTATTATTTTAAATCTTTCTCTCATAAACACACAGAAAACCAATAATATGATTCCTGGAAATCTCACATCAAAATGATTATTTTCCAGCCCTACTAAATTAAATTTCAAGACCCTTAACACACTGACTTTATGACCTAAGTAAGAAATAGAAGAGAAAACCATGTGGCTAAGCTGTCACTTTGTTGACTGAAATCTTAAACCAAATGTCTAAGAGCAAAAAGTAATCAGCCACGAATAAACACGAAGAAAACAAAACTTAAAATCTTTAACCACACATGGTAAGAAGTAAAATGACATAATATGTATTTAGGAAATAACCAATGAGGTAATGAAATGCTCACTCATTAGTCAGAACCAGGCATTGAGTATTTGTTATTGCAGGTACCGAGGCCTAGGGATTGTCTAGGATCTTAGTCATCTTATTAAAGCTTCATCCCTACAAGAGCTAGAGCTCTCATGCTGTCAGAGTGTGTGACAGGACGGGTGACAAATAATAACATTCAACTAGAGCCTCTGAGACCTTACTGACCTTATATCCATTTAGTCCTAGAGAACTGCTTATGCTGGGGAAAATCTGCTATTGCCAGCTTCCATACCCAGCTGTTAATATGGGTAGATTATTTGGACCAACTTCACCCCAGACTGGCTGAACACACTTGGCAATGGAATATGACTTAGTACTTTGTCCCTTTCCATGTAGATTTTTGTCTGTGGAGTAGGAAACACACATATGCACATGCATGTACATAAACACACACACACACACACACACACACACACACACACACACACACACACACACACACAATTTTATCTTTTTAAATCAATTCTACCTTATTTTATCTTTATTTTATTTTTTCTCAGTCAATTGAGAATAGAATGTGGAGAGAAGTGGTCAAGACTGGACATTTTCCAGTGCAAACTACCTATCTCTCTTGGAGTTGTGGGGAAGTAGATGGAAGGAGATATGTCACATACTAGCTTATGTTTTCCCACAAAAGAATCATGGCACCAAAATAGAAGAAATGAAGATCCCACTAGATAGGATGTCAAGATCACAGAGAATTTCAGAAGGAAGAAAAACATGCCTGTAGATGAAATTCTAAATGGTCTTATTAAATAAGAAACACAGAGCCAAACACAGAGTTAAAGCCTCAGAGATCAGAGCAAGAGCCACGACTCCCTTCAGCTTACCATTCACTGTCATCCTTCCCCTGAGACAGAGACCTTCTTCCTGTGTGTCTTGTGTTTTATTGCTTTCCTGTTCTGCCTTCTCATTGGCTCTAAGCCCAGCCACATGACTTGGTCATCACTGCCTGTCTATACAGACCTCCTGGTCTCTATGGTTGGCACTGGGATTAAAGACTCAAAGGTCACAATGCTTGGCTGTGTCCTTGACCACACAGAGACTCTGCCTGCCATGTGATCGGATTACGTGCATGGCCTACCACCGTCTGACTGCTGTCCCTGGCTCGCTATGACCTCTGATCTCCAGGCAAACTTTATTTATCAACATACATAATAAAATCACATTTCAGCACAATTAAAATATCACCACACATGGCCCCAAAAAAGGAATTTACAAAAGATAAAGGTGAGGGAAAGCATTAAATTTAATCTGTTCATACCTAACATCTAATCGTTCAGATACTGTCAGAATTCCCTATCTGCAGCACTTTGCCATCTTCCTAACAACCTCCCATAAATTTGAAGATTCTGAAACAGAAATATGCTACACTTAAGATTAATGAGATGTACAGAAACAGAGACAGTAAATTTAGAATGATTTAGAGAAAAGGAAAGCAGCTTAAAAAAAAAAGAACAAAAAGGGAATTCATTCATGTCCAAGGATCCTCTTCTCTGAAGATTCTGGTTTCTTAGTTAAATACCAATGAGATACAAAAGTGATCCCCTTGTTATGTCATTCTATGTGTATTTATTAAATATCTAGTATTTGGAAACACTTGAACATGTAGTTGTGATAGCACATACTCTTTCCCATCAAAGAGCTAAGATTCTAAGAGCAACAGTGTTTCCTTTTTCCAAGTTCAAGGGATGTTAGGATAGTGCCAAGACCAAAGACTTCTATTATGTGAAGGGAGTTCCCTGCTGGGGTGATCATAAAAGGTGGGTGAACTAGGATACTTTAGGATTTCTACAGGATAGAGTAAATTAATAGGTAGGTGGGAAGCTGATAGAATCCCAAACAGCTCAGTTCAAGGCATAAAATCTATGATATGATCAGCAAGGAATCAGAAGTCAGACGTAGCTATATTATCAGAATGTAGGGAGAAATGAGGAACAATACCCCCTTCAAAAGCAACCTTTGCCTTTGGCAAACTTCTATCTCCAAAAATATATACATTACAATTCATAACAATAGCAAAATTACGTTTATGAAGTAGAGGGGGTCACAACAACATGGGGAATGGTATTAAAGGATCACAGCATTAGGAAGTTTGAGAATCACTGGCCTAGAGTAAGGGACTTCACTTGACCAAAAAGAAACTCAGTACTCACTGTGGGAATTGTAGGTTCTAAGTTAAAATAAGCAACAAAAGATAAATACTTGAAGAAAGCATTGTAGTGAACAAGTATTGTGTCATTCGGTGCAATAATTTGCCAGATAATTTGGAAATCAAGTAGTCAAAGAAAATAAAAATAATTTTTTATATAGGCAACCTCCTCCAAGGACTAATCAATACAGTTTTACAGAGAAGTTTTGCTTCCTCCTACATCAAAATTTCTTTGAACTTAAATTTCCAATCAGCTACCACAAAGGCCAATCTGATGGAGGCATATTCCCAGTTAAGTTTCTCTATGTTGAGGTAACCACCCAAATTAGGGAGGTGAATTTGGTATGATTTTAAGAATGCTAGCAAAACATTTACTTACTACCTCCGAGAAAAAGTATTCTAATTAGCTGATGTAAATTCTTCTTCTATTCAAATTAGTTGAAGTTTGGGGTTATAAACTGAAGTTGAGTTTAACAACTGAATGTGTGGGTCAACTTGAGGTCCTTCTATGCACAAAATTCTTTTCCCTTTTGGTGCTACCAATGCCAACCTCAATCCTTCCCTGCCCACTTCATATATTTCCTGGCACACACTAATTTGCCAGGATTATTTTATGTGTAAGTAAATGACATTGGTTTTCACTATAATGGAAAAAGAACCTTGAAAATAAGCAGGGCTGGCTTAATTATTTTTGCATTTGTCACAGATGCTTGGGAGTTTTAACACCAGATCATGGCAGCTTCCCAAAATAACTTTTCCCAATCATTTTAGCTGATGTAAAGGCCAAGAAGATATTTTTAATATATCTAACTGTAATTGCTATTTTAATAAGATGAAGAGATTAGTTTGTATAGAGAAGAAGATATGGTAGAACAACAATCAAAAAAGTAGGTGAAACTGTGGTTGCTACCTTGAATGCCCAGCTGTGAAGCTCAGAGATTTTCCTGGTTTAAGCATTACAGGCATAATCTGAAGCAATGATTTCATTTGTGACTCTCATAATAGGGTATAATACCATCAAGAAGATGTAATGTGACAATTACCTACTTGTAAGCAGAGTCTGATGATAAAAAAACAAAAACAGCTGGGTGGTGGTGGTGCCTGCCTTTAATCCCAGCACTTGGGAGGCAGAGGCAGGCAGATCTCTGTGAGTTCGAGGCCAGCCTGGTCTACAGAGCGAGTTCCAGGAAAGGCGCAAAGATACACAGAGAAACCCTGTGTCGAAAAAAAAAACAAAACAAAAAACAAAAACAACACCAACAACAAAGACACAACATTTGGGTGGTATAAATAAGAAACAGAGAATGTTGACACCAGGGCGACAAACAGTTCTCATCTACAGATTTGAAAAGATAATTTCAGGATATTCAAAACCTTAAAGCTACCTCAACAATGGCTTAATATCAGAGTATATGATTATGAAGAGAGAATGGTTTCCAATTCTAAACTCAAAATTTTGTAAACAGTGAAAGGGACAGGAGAGGTGAAATAATTCGCAAATTACAGGAGAAAGGTCTAGAGATAGAAGGAATAGCAATGCTCTACCTCGTGAAAATGGTGAGTGAACTGAGGGTTTGAGGCAGAAATTAATTGGAGCCACCCACTGAAAGAAGGAAAGGCATATCTCCACTGCACACAGACAGGAAATAGGAAGAAAGATAAGAACAAAGTTTGGATTTATGGTTAAAGAAGATCAACATTGCTGTGACAAACTTGATGGCCTCTATCATTTTTTAAAAGGAAGTGAGATTATGGCAAAGATGAGGATTAGGGAATGAGATTAAAGATTTGAAGGAATTTTAATATTAAAAATCAAACTATACCTAGAAATTAAATGGATGGACAAAGGGATTTGGGAACAAATTAAAGAACAAATTAAGCTACAACTCCAGGTTGAAGGTACAAAGCCATCACATTGTTGGGATTATGTGAAGGTAAGTGAGGAAAATTCTGAAAAAGCAAGGATGTAAACACAGTCAGCAGGAGGAAGAAAGGAAGATAAAGAGGACATGGGCTCTTGGAGGTCTCTGTGAGAGCAGAATCTGCAGTGAGCATGGGGCCATCTGACATGGGGGACCAAATGAAATACAGAGGACAACAGTACTGCAATGTCAAAGGTGTGGCCACCTTTCTTGTGCATAACCTTCCCAGAGCTTTATAAACATTTAAAACTTAGTGAAATGGTAAGGGAATTTTACAGAAAGATACAGAAATATCTGCCATCATTTGATATCTATTGTTTTGTTTTTAGAACATTAGTAGGAAGGCCTAAAGTCATGAAGGCACGAGACATATCTGATATTACCATCAAAACAGCAGCAAGTGATTAACAGCCATCATCAAAATTAACTATGCTTGGAAGGCAAGATTAATCAGTTCACTTCCTCTCCTTGCCTAATCTATTCTATGACATAAATCAGGACTGGTGGAAATTATTCATTTTTCTCAGAACTCTAGAATGCCGTTGGACTAGGGCTGGTTTATAGGGTGTGTTAGCTAAGATCAGTTTGTAGACTGAGATTTTTTTGTCCAACCCAATTCCGCAACCACTTCCCAAATAATTGACTCAGAGGCTTAATATTACTTATAAATAAACGCTTGGCCAGTAACTCAGGCTTATTACTAACAAGTGCTTACACTTAAATTAACCCATAATTTTTACCTATATTTAGTCACATGACATGGTACCTTTTCTCAATACAGCATTCTTATCTTCCTTACTCTCCATCTGGCTGGTGATTCCCTACTCGACCCTTCCTCTCCTCAGAATTCTCCTAGTCTGGTTGCCCCATCTATACTTCCTGACTGGTTACTGGCCAACCAGTGCTTTATTAAGCCAATTCAAGTGACAAATCTTTACAGTGTACAGAGCATTATCCCATAGCATGGGTTTATTCAGCAAATACATTTTGATGCTTACCAAGTGCTTGGACATCATTCTTCAGAAACCAAATATGTCTTGATGACAAAACTCTTTATATAGAGATCATCAAATGGTGTCTTAACACTTGTCCTCAGAAGAAGAAACACCAGGAAGGCATCAGCAAAAGACTAGATTCAACAAAGGACTGCCGTGTAGGATTCATGAGCAACACAGAATCCAGTAGTATCCTCAAATATGTAAGTTTTATTTTCACAGTTTCAGTGGGACATAGACAACTACTATCCAAAAATATTAAATAGTTTACAAAAATAAATAATTCATATATTCTAAATAACATATATTATACTATACTATTATAATTGATCCATTTTACTATTAATCATTAATGCTAATATTTTACTATGCTTCCTTAGTAAACTAAAGTGTGAGGTATGATGAGACATGTCTATAATCCTAGCACTTGGAAGGTGGAGGGAGGAGGCTGAGGAAATCAAGATCATCTTTCCCTACATTGTGATTGCTAGACCAATTTGTACCACATGACACTGCATTGCTTTAAAAAGTTAACTAACCAAATAAACCTATAAACCTTATTGTGATTGTGCACAGAAAAAATTCATAATGCGCTCTGGCTCTGGGAGAGTGTGTGAGTGGATGTGAGCCGCCGCCGGAGCCGCGGACGGTTTGCCGAGCCCGTTAGTGCCGCTGGCCCAGCCTCCCGCCGCCGTCATGTCCCGCTACCTGCGACCCCCCAACACGTCTCTGTTCGTCAGGAACGTGGCCGACGACACCAGGTCGGAAGATTTACGTCGGGAATTTGGTCGTTATGGTCCAATAGTAGATGTTTATGTTCCACTTGATTTCTACACTCGACGGCCAAGAGGATTTGCATATGTTCAATTTGAGGATGTTCGTGATGCTGAAGATGCTTTACATAATTTGGACAGAAAATGGATTTGTGGACGTCAAATTGAAATACAGTTTGCACAAGGGGATCGCAAGACACCAAATCAAATGAAAGCCAAGGAAGGGAGGAATGTATACAGCTCTTCACGATATGATGATTATGATCGATATAGACGTTCTCGAAGCCGAAGTTATGAAAGGAGGAGATCAAGGAGTCGCTCTTTTGATTACAACTATAGGAGATCTTACAGTCCTAGAAACAGTAGACCGACTGGAAGACCACGGCGTAGCCGAAGCCATTCCGACAATGATAGACCAAACTGCAGCTGGAATACCCAGTACAGTTCTGCTTACTACACTTCAAGAAAGATCTGAAAGCGGAAAAAAGAACCAAAGAAGGGCAGTTCAAGCGACCAAAGGGTGGGTGGAAGGTGCTGCAGTATGAATACTGTACGAATATTTTGACTCTGGTCTGAAAAGATAAAAGAATTATCGAAAACTACATGGAATAATTGAAGTCCCTTCAAGTTTGAAAGTAAGCATTTTAGGACAAATAAAAGGAAATTCAACTTTGTACTTGTGGAAACTAATCCCTAAATATGAACAGGTATATTGACTCATGGGTGGCAGATCCATGATAAGTTATTGGAAACTAGGATGTCTGAATATCAAGGAAGACAGCCATAGTCTCTAACAGTGCCTCTCTTGGTCTGTCTCAAACTAAATTGGATGGTAAAGGTATGGTCCAATATAAAGTTTTTCTTGATTATCTCTTAAAAGTCAGTTCCACTTATGCCAGTGTTGGCAGGTCTTGCCTTTGTTTATTCCAGTGCCAGTATTTTCTGCTTAACTGTTTGTTTTGTTGGCATCTGAGTTTATTTACTTGTATACCATGTGCAGTTTACATCTAACCACTCCTTCCCAGGTTAATTCCACTTATACTTGACATCCAACTATGAGGGCCCATCTCTTCCTCACCTCTTGACCAAACAGTATGTTCAACAGACATTTATTGAATGAACCTTTACTGTGGGCAAAACATTATACTGGATAATTGGAGAATAGTTACTTACTTAGTAAGTACCTACTGAGCACAATCTAGTGAATCATTACAGTATGGCTTGAGGTGTATTGCGATATTTCATACCATTCATATACTAATGTAATTACAAAACAATACACTATCAGAGATAAGTAATTTTATGGTTGTCTGCCATTTAAAATTATCTAGTGTTTGTATCCCATGACTACAAATAATGAAGAAAACCTGTGATAAGCAGATTTATTGTGCAGTGATTAATATACTAGACTAATACTAAATTGTTAACTTCTGGCTCAGTCAAACAAATAGATAATCCCCCAAATAACAAGCATTTAACTTTGCATTAAAACAGACCCTGGGTGCTATAATTAGATTATTTTGAGGCAGACAGCTGTTACCCCAATGGACTTAGTATATTCTGTATTGGAAAAAAAAATGTTTACCAGGTTAGACTTTTTAGTGATCTACTTGTACATTTTATAGGGGACATATTCTGTGTATAGTTAATAACTTTATAGTGTCGCAAAATGTTTTAGATTCCTTGGTTCCTTGTTAGGATATTAACTTGTTTATCATAACATTGATTCCATCACAGTTGAATTTTTGTTGTATTTTTGCCACATATTTAAAACAATGTCAAATTCTGAAATCTGGAAACAGTGTAAAGCCTTTATAACAATTTATAAAATGTAGTAGGATTACACATAAATGAAGGGAGGTAAAAATGAAGGTTATTTTATCTATGTTAAAAACAAACTTTTTTCAGCCTGCCCAAACTTAAAAAGGCAGCAGGTACCAGGTGAGAATTTTAAATTTTGGCTTCATTTTTGTTGCTGTTTTTATTTTGAATCAAGTTGGAAATGCTTTTATAGTTTTATTTTCAAGGACACAATAAAAACTGATAAAAACTGAATTTAGCGTTTATTTCAAGATTATAAATGACTAAATGTATTTTATACCATTACAAAATCATTAGCATTGGATTGGTTTTAAAGATAGAGTTTCTGTGTATTTAACAATTATCTGTGCAGTTCATGGGTGTTTTGTTCTCTATTCCCCCTCTCCATTTCCTTTCAAATTGAGCTTAAGGGAGAGAAATTGTGTGTTCTCGTGAGGATTTTGTTTTGTTAATTGTACTATTTTGAGTTTTAAGAGTTTCATTTGCGGGAATATAACCTTGTTCATTTATAAGTACAGTAATAGTACTTGACAGCTCTTAAGTTTTAAGTGTGGTAAAATAGAAAGGGCCCCTGTGGTTTGGGTAGCTTAGAGTAAATTGTTTTAGTCTGTCTACTGTGGTTTCCATGTATATTAAAGGCTGTCAATATTACTAAGCACTTGCTGTGCCAAGTTGTATGTTTTCCAGATATTCCTGCTTAACCTTAAATCACTTGTTTTCTGTGGGATGCCCACCATGTGGACAGGAATTTTTGCACACATACATCATTTCTTACTACCTTCTAACTTTACTAGGTAAAAAGTGGATTAAGTGTATTCCAAGATTTATAGGCAGTTTGGAGCTTGGGTGCTCCAAGCTGGCTTTTCCAAACTTCGAGTCTGTGTTGTTGTGCAGCTTTTTTTTTTTTTTTTTTTAAGCCAAGTTCCTTTCTATAAAATACTGAGATTATAAACTGATACTTGAGCAATAGCCAGGAATCAGAGAGGATCATCAAAGCCTTTAGGTGTCCCAGAAAGGAAATGTTCTCAATTTTCAGTGATGACCTGATAGGTGAATTAAACAACTTGTCATCAACCAAGATATTCAATGGAAGATGACTGATTCTTTTCTCTTAGATGTTTTCCTGTCTTTTCCTGCAAAAGTGTTGGTTATTAATGTTTGTGTATTTGTAAAGCTGGTTCACCAATCACCCTGTGTTAAAAGTGGAGGTTTTTTTGTGAAGTGGGGGGGAGGGATAAAAAGTTGAGGCATGTAAATTTTCATTAGTAACAGTAGTTTGTAAAGAAGTAAAAGAAAGGCCTTTGTAATCCAGGTTTTTTGCAGATCACATTTCTTTGAATGCTGAAGAGTAAAATAAACTGGTCTAGGTGCTTTAAAAAAAAAAAAAAAAAAAAAAAAAAATTCATAATGCATGTACTATTCTATACTTTCCTTCAGGAAAGTAGTATTCCATGCATTCCTTCGGGAATGTATAAGGAATCTTTGATATATATCCCCCATGAAAAAGTAGGTAAAGGCCACCGCAGGTAAGAAAGAAGGAGCTACAAGTCAAATAGTACATCAAACACAGAAACCTACTTGGAAAGAGAAACATGGAGGAGAGTGAGACAAGAAGGAGAGAGAGAGACAGAGACAGAGAGAGCAAGACATACATACATAGAGACAGACAGAAATTAAGGGAGTCTGAATATATATCCACATTTTAGTATGTTGTTGTTATTGTATTTGATTGTTTATTGTTTTATTTACTTTGCTTGGTTGCTTATTTTGGGCTTAGGTTTTGAGGCCAAGTCTTGATTTAAGTCCAGGTTGTCCTCCTATTTTTCATACTCTCCATCCTCAGCCTCCCAGGTTCTGGGATTACAAGCATGTACCTCAATATCCAGCTATTTAGACTTTATAAAACTTGTAATCGACTAAAAAGTAGATTAAATTCCCTTGTGCCAATACTTTTTAAAGAAACATTTTACTTTTCTTGATTAAACTGAGCAAAGGAATGGGTAGCTTCAGACATGGTTAGAAACAGAGGCTCAAGGCAAATATTTGGTGCGTCATCGTTTCCTGCCCTTTGACACAGTTTTGTTTGCTATAGCTATCTTTTAAACAGGACACCTCAATGTTTCAGGCTTTAGGACTTCCAACATCGCCTCCTTCTAAGAGAAAGCAGTCCTCTGAAATTAAGCAAAAAGATCTGCGTAACAGTTCCTACCAAAGTTCCATATGCAGTCAACTTCTGCATCTGTTGTCTTTCTGTACCAGTTTCTGGAACTGCAGCCAGAGGTGAAGCATCGCTATGAGCTTTCCCCCACATCCTAGGCTAGAGTTGGGGTCACGTCATCTGGACAATATGGATGAAGAGAGAAGGGCAGTTCCCAAGGCGAAGTACACGGGCTGTCATCAGGTTCTGAATTAGTCTTCTCCTGCCAAGTTTCAGGAGGAAGAAGTAGAATCTGAGGAAAATGAGAAAATTTTGTGATAATAAACATGAGTACAAAACTAAGGGGAGCACAGATTGAATGATATTAATAACTATGACACTATATACATATATATACATATACATATACATATATATGTGTGTGTATATATGTATATAGCAATATATAGGTGTACTATATATCTATAGCAGTACATAAACATATGTGTCTATAGTAAAAGTGTAATTTTTATTACTTCTTTATAAATGTCCAGTCTACACAATATGATATTTTCTAGTCCAATTTTACATAAGACAATAAAAATCTTATCTGTTTGAGAATTTTATGGATGCATATAGTACATTTTAATCAAACTCACACCCTTTTACTACACTGCAATTCCTCCCCCATCTAATCTCCCACAACATCTTCCCTCCCAACTTCATGTGACCTTTCTTCTTCCCGATCCACTGAGTGAATATAGTGCTACCCATATGTGCATTACAGCAGGACCATCTGTTGGAGCATGGGTATCCTCTCAGGGACCACATACCTGAAGAAGCTGACTGTTCCCCTGTTTAGCAGCTAAGGGTGGGACTCACCTTCTTTATCTGTGCTGGTGTCTTTTTTTGGCTGGGATGATCTTGTGCAGGTCTTGTTCCTGCAGTCACAGCTGCTGTGAGTTCGCGTGAACAAGAGCACTATCATAACCAGCAAATACTGATTCAGCATGGACATCCATTGTCTCTTGCTCATAGAATCTTTCTACCCCATTCTCTGAAGTGATCCCTCAGTCTTGTGGGATGTAATACAGCTGCCTCATTTAGTGCTGGGCACTCTACCATCTCTTATTCTCTGCACTTCGACCACTGTAGGTCTCTGTAATAATTGCCAACTACTCCAAAAAGAAAATTCTCTCATCTTCTCATCCCCCAGCTTGGACCTGCCTCAACTGAATATACCGGGCTCTGCTGACTCCCCATGGGAGGCCTTGCCTTGGAGGAGGTGGGAATGGGGGTGGGTTGGGAGGTAAGGCTGGGGGGTGGGAGGAGGGAGGAAAGGGGGAATTGTGGTTGGTATGTAAAATGAATAGAAAAATTCTTAATCATAAAAAAGAAAAATATTACAAGCTGTAAGATGAAATAAACCTCCTCCCTCCCCAAAAAAGAAAATTCTCTGATGAGGGTTGGCAGATGTGATTTTCTATAGGCATAAAAATAAGATCTTAGGAGCCAGTTTATTACTATTTCCATTTATCAGAAAACAATATTACATATTCCCTTAGGGCCTATGACATTACCTGCCACAAGTATTTGACCTAATTAATGGTATCAAGTTTCATTTTGTGGAGCAGGTTGTAAATCCAATCAGAAGGAGTTTGGTTACTCCTATAACATTTATGCCACTATTCAATCACTGAGTTCATCTTGCCAGTTTTTATGTAGCTCATAAGTTTCACAGCTGGGTAACCTGTAGGATGTAGATCCTTATGCCCTTGCTCTAGGAAGTGTATCACTGGGGGAGGGCTTTGAAAATACATAGCCCTGCTGCATTTCCAATTTCTCTCTCTCTCTCTCTCTCTCTCTCTCTCTCTCTCTCTCTCTCTCTCTCTCTCTCTCTCTCTCTCTCTCCCCCCTCCCCCTCTCCCTCCCCCTCTCCCTCTCCCTCTCCCTCTCCCTCTCCCTCTCCCTCTCCCTCTCCCTCTCACAGTCCACCCAAAGAAGTAGACTCATCCATGCATTCTACCACAGCAACAAAGGTAACTAATACGTCTATGACAGCCACAGTCAGGGGAGAAAAGTTGTTTTTGCCTTCTCTGTTCTCTGAGATAGGGTCTACATCGGCTGACTCATAAACTTTCTGGTGTTGATTTTTATTCTACTTCATCTACATGAATACATTTGTTATCCTTTTAGGAAATTTTTACCTTTGAACAATTTGAAAATCTTTGCTAGCTCCAAATAACTTCTAATCACAGGCTCCCATGGCACTTTTTGGGCAGCAGCCTTTCTCTCTGGTATTACAAGTGCCATCTCCTGCTTCTGCTGATATGACTACAGCCCACAGTAAACACACACAAATCATTTCAACTTAACCTTGAGAAATCTGTTGCTAGGCCTTGTTGAGTTGACTGTCATGTGCACTTGCATTGAGGTATAAAAAAAAATGAATGATTCTTAGCAAGCACACTGTCTTCTGAACCAAAGAATCCTGAGCACAGTTTAATGTCTTCTTGATGATTCGCCACAGAACATGAAATTCTTCAATGATCATAAAAATAGCCGTGTCTGTGCATACCCTACCATTGCCTGTTTTAACTATTGTGTTAACTACTATCTGTGAATTCACTCTGTTCTTCCAGTGTATCATTTAGAAAATGGGGGAAATGATAATATGCATCCTACAAATTTACTATGAGGATCAAGTCAGAAAATACAGTCATGACTCGAGAGAAACGTAGAAAGCAAAGCGAAGCGGAGCATATGGCAGACACTCAGGAAAACTGATGTTAATGACTCCTGGTATTATCAGGTGCAGCATCTTGATCATTGCTCAGAGTTGTGCCGTGCTGTCACGGGATACACAGAAGCATCTCAGGCTGTCTCCTCCTTCACATGCAAACTGCAGCGAGATTTCAAGTTTCCTGAGCCCAACCTTTTGCCTTCTCTTTTCTTCCTCCATAAAATAGATTAACACTTGATCTGTGTCCATCACAAAGTGACCCAATACACCTGTGTGTGCAGATGCATTACTGAATGGAAAAATTGATAAAAGTTTCTGAAAAGAGAGATCAAATTGTTTTCTCCATGGAGTTATCCTTAGCAAAGCAAAAAGCAACAACAAAAGTTTCTCACTCATATTAATCCATTTGTATCAACAAGAGAAGTATTAAGTTCTTTTTAACCAAGAAAACTAAGGATAATGCCACAGAGAATCAAGCTCAGTTAATGGTTGTTCTTTTGGTTGCTATTTTGGTCTTGAATCTTAAAATGCACAAATTAATTGTGGAGTTTAAGGAGTTTTCAGCTCTTTTAATCATATGTTCTTTTATATCTTTGAATTGGCTTCCATCTCCCAAGTATCACTAATTCACACACACACACACACACACACACACACACACACACACACACAAATGCACACATACACCTTAGTAAGATATTCATAACAGAAAAAAACTAGCAATATCTATTTTCATTGTTCACATCTCTTTCCAGTGTATCATACAGATGATAATTTTAGGTGTTATCTTATAAAATCCTATATTCATTTAAGATGAACACTTCCTATTTAAATAATTTGATACTTTATGGGTATTTATTAATTTTTCTTCCCCTTTTAATTACCCAGTAAAATTCTAATTTGCATGTGTCATAACTTATAAAATTAAGAAAAGTCACAGTGATGAGAAATCTTCTTAGTACCATAAGATAAGAAGGAAAATGAAAAACATTACTCACATGGATTTTTTCAGGTAAATACAGAGAGTAAGCTCTTATTGACACACTTTAACTAAAGTCTCATTTCAGAAATAATGTGCTTTTATACAATTTGTAAAATATATACTGTGGACAATTGTATGCCAGATGCTGATCAAACCTATTTACTCCATGAGTTATGGGAAACTTTCAGGCCAGTTATTGGAAACAAGCATGCTTGTCTATATTAAATTAATCAACCATATTTCATAGCTTTCTAAGAGGTGTATTGAAACAAACCTGGGCTGCCTCTTTTCCTTTTGGGGAGTCATAGGAAGAAAAGGATTACTTAGCTTATACTTCCATATAAAAATCCATCAGTGAGAAAATTCTAGGCAGGAACCTGAATACATAAACCATGGAAGAATGCTACTTGCTGGCTCACTCACCAGGTCATGCATTTGTTTGATTTATTTTCTACTACCCAGAATCACCATCTTGAGCAATGGTGCCATCTATACGGGCACCTTTTTCTAAATGAATATTTACCTCATCTATAAAACCATACATATTAATGGAGTACCATATAATATTTCCTGCATGTATGCATTGGTATGATATTCAAAGCAGGTAAAATATGTATCTCTTTCAACAGTTTTCTCTTCAAAATTATTTTAATTCTTTAATTTACAGTACATTAATTGTGCTCTACTGTTCAAATGAACTCTGGAACTATTTGCTCCTACCTAACTGTAGTTTAGACCCCATTGGTCAACCTCCCTGGTCTCTCTATTTCTTGTGTCTAGTCACCATCAATCCATTCTTAGCTTCCATGAAAGTAATTAAATAAATTGAGACTCAACATCTGAGTAACATTTTAAAGTAAATATAGATTAGATAGACAGATAGATGATAGATAGATAGATAGATAGATAGATAGATAGATAGATAGATAGATAGATAATGTTTGAGGTTAAGTGGATACTATATAACCAAACTAAGATAGAGATTTCTCTGTATTTGTGCAACTTTATAGGGTTTTATTTTCCATTTTATTAAACATAAGAAATAAATGTTACCTTAATTTCTAAAAATAAATAACAAAAATGAACATAAACAGTAAGAAAATACCAGTTTCAAAGGGGAAGAGTACCTCTACAGGAAAGAAGCAGACATTCAGAACCCACAAAACAGCTGGGATTGAAATCCTAGTTTGTTGCAACTATAAAGAGGAAAATATAGAATGTAAGAAATGAAGATTCACTGAAAACCTGAACAAGAAGCAGCTAGAACCCCCTTTTTAACCCTGAACTCCCCCCTTTCTGCAGTTTAGAAATTCTAACAAGGAGGGAAATGAGAATCTGTGGACTTTGAACACACGAAAACAGGAACATGATATTAACATCCCACTCCCAGCCTGGGCTCACCTAGCTCTGAATCCCAGACACCAGAGGCCAGATTTCCACTCATGAGCCTTGTCTTGGGAGTCTGTACATTGAACAATGAAAGACTTACAGACATCCATACCAGAAGTTTCCAGAGGGAACCATCCTCCCAAGCCCATCCAGAGTAAGGTACATGGAATATAACCTCATGCCTATGTTTAGAGTTTCCACCCAGCATCTTGGTGTCTAATAGATATGTCTAGTAGGTCTTAGGAAGAAAAATAAAATTATATGCATGAAATCAATTTAAACAAAGTAGACCTCACCAAGTAATAAAAATTTTTAAATTGATGGTGGAAGGATATGTGTGTGGAGTGGGGTTATAGGAAGAGTAGGCAACTCTATAATTCATATTCAAATAATAGAAGTTCTAGAGAGGAAAAAAATTGAACCTAGGTGTAGTGGTGCACCCCTTTACTTTAATCCCAGCACTCAGGAGGCAGAGGCAGGGAGATCTCTGTAAGTTTGAGGAGAGCCTAGTCTACAAAGCAAGTTCCAGGACAGCCAGGGCTATTACACAGAGAACCTCTGTCATGAAAAATCAAAAAATATTTTTTGAAGAAATATTTCTATTTTTCTGGTATTGAAGAACATAAATTTTTAGTTGAATGGGACTCCGAATGCTTGGTGATGATGAACCAAGCTACAGTGGGAGCTCAGAAAACATGAGAGAAAGAGGATTCCTGGATTCACAGGAAGTGGAAAACAATATAAATAAAAGGTAGAAATCTAAGGAGCTTCAGACAGCTATAAGTAAATGAGAAGTAATTTTAGCAGGACAATACCTTCACAATTTCCAGGACCATTTCTTTTGAACCCTGAATTCCAAGCCCTTTGAGGTAGTTAGGAGTACTGTTCACTGAATAGTAAGTATTCTTAGCTAGCTTTCCCCCCTTTACTTTTGAAGGAAAATAACAGGTATACCATATGTACAAAGTAACTGAAATCCAAGTACAGAGAAAGTAAGTTCAACTCCATACTCACTGCAGCACTATTAGCAATGGCTAAGAAATAGAAAGAACCTAAATCCTCCATCGAGAGATGATGGACACATGCATGCACATATATGGACCCACAGGCACATACACACAGGGGCATGTATGCATGTATATTTAAACACAAACAATGTAATAACGTTTGTCCTTGGAAAAAGAAAGAAATTCTACCACTTGCAAGAACATAAATGAACCTGGAGCACACATGCTGAATAATATAAACTAAGTCTATATTATCTCAATTATATGAAGACTCTAAGAACTCCAACTCATATAAACAGAAAGCAGAACAGGGGATACCAAGACTGGGTAACTAGGAAAATGAAGAAATGTTGGTTAAGTGTTACAAAGTTGCAGTTGTAAAACAAGAGTTTACGGAGCTAAGGTGTAGTATGGGGAGGGGGGGGACAATGGCTGTGGGATACGTGACAGTCACTACCCACTTATACATATGCAAGTCAAAATCATATTATGCATCTTTTATGTAGTAACTGTCTTCTAAATTTCTAAAGGCATTTTGGATGGCTGATTTCTGAATAGCGTTTAGCTTATCATGCTTAATATTTATCTACATTAACATAATTACAGAATTTTAGAGTACACACAAAGGAATAGATATCAAAGGAATAGGTCTGAGCACTTTTTCTGAATGGACCAAGCTATGCAAGAATGTGACCAATGGAAAAAAAAAGAGGAACAGAAAAGGAACTGTACAATAGCTTAGCAATCACAATCATCAATTTAAACGCCTCACGGCAAACAGATGGAAC
This sequence comes from Peromyscus californicus insignis, assembly GCF_007827085.1. Classification (NCBI taxonomy): domain Eukaryota; kingdom Metazoa; phylum Chordata; class Mammalia; order Rodentia; family Cricetidae; genus Peromyscus; species Peromyscus californicus. Next base: position 50,635,763 of record NW_026294514.1, read on the forward strand.
CTTCCTTTGGGGTTCATAAAACTTAAAATTAAAATTGTATATTCTTAGCAAGTAACATATTTCACTTCTTGTTTAACTTGGCCAAATAAAAGACATTTTTTTTTGTCAGGGTCAAACATGACAAAGTCTATCACTCAGTATTTTTTGTTGCATTTTGCAAGACTGGGTGTTTTTGCAAGGGATCATGCTACATCCATTACTTAGAGCCTGAACAGGTGAGCTAGTCATCATGCATGTTGTCCAAATATGCTATTACATGAGGCTCCCGATGACAGACGGCATGTCTGTTGAGACATGTGACAACCCTAGAGACCACTGACTGACATGGGAAGACACCCAGTAAAACCCAGACTTGCTCAGTGCCTTCCCCTCGCTCCAAGGTTTCTTCAGTATCTTTATGGCATTGTTTCTCCAGTTTTTACCGCCTGTGTTACTTCTTGGTGTCCATTCTATAGACGAGCGGACTCTCAACTTTTCCACTAGCTTTTGTCTCCTGTCAAGTGTTACCTCCATTGCCGCGAACACTCTAGTTTCTAGCCCTAGAATCTCACGTTTGATGGGATGTTCCTTACACGGCTGTATCCAACTTCTTCTTTAGCCACTGAAGCCTCTTCAACTTTCTTGGTGTTCTTTCTATTCTCTGAAAACCAAAGCTTTGAGCTCTGTGTCCTGCTAGAGTTTTAGGAATGACAGTCTTGAGAATGGAAAAGGGTATGTTCAAAGTACAGATGAAGTTGTGATGAGACTGAGAGAACTGAGAGGTAAACATGAGGAAAAGAGAATAGCTATAGGCCATAACTATGAATTTTAAAAGTTAGGGGATAACTGGAATATTTAATAATGCCCTTTCTCTATGTTGATCTCAGAAAGGACTTTCATATACACCTAAAATGGCTACATTTTCCTACTATGTTTTGCATTTATTAAACTTATTAAATAGATGACCTGTATATTCATTGGAAGTCATGTGATTTCTGCCCGCAAGGAAAGTTTTTGACCTTGCAAGAATTAAAACTTTAATATGAGTTTATTTTGTCCTCTAGCAGGGAAAAGGACACATTACCACAACAGACCTCTTGAGTCTCATTTTCAAACTAATGCATTCTAAAATGCATTCAATTTCTAACAAAGAGCAAAGGATAAACAATTAAGCATTACATGTAACAGAACTCTTACCCACCTGCCAACAATTAAACCCAGTAATTAAAAATTGTAAGAGAGTACACATAAGCATATCCGCAGCAACAGTCATAGTACGGTCAAAGGGGGATATCTTTCCTGATAAGTTCCTCTCTCATTTCCCAGGTTACTTTGCTTGACACTGAACAGACGCAAGACTCTGTCAACTCTTTCACTTTCTTTAAAAAAGAGGCAAATCCCATCCTGCATTTCATGGGAAGACTATTATATACAGATGAATGTATTTTGTTATTTAGTTTAATAAATGTGGTGCTCTGAGCAGATGTTAAAGCTTGAAGCTGTCCAGAGAAAGGGCCAGCTCAGGTAGCAATAATGCAGGCTTCCTGCCTGCTGGGTTTTCTTCCTTTGTCTTTGGAAGCACTACTTTCACAGGTTAGAAGACATTTCGGTATTTATAACCATTCAAGTTCTCACCAAGGGCTGGAGCTGACAAATGGGGTGCTAATTAGAACCAGAAGTGGTGGCAGTGGTGATGGTGGATCTATGACACAGGCATCTGGCCAGGAAAGGAACTAAGAGCAACAGCACATTTACAGAGCACTGTAGATAGAGCCATGCCCCAAGTAAAGGGCAAATGTGAAGACTGGTTCCAAAAGATGGATTTTTCTCAAGCACCAGAATGCCTGGCTTTTCCATGGCTAAGGTCTCACGTGATCTTTCCAATGTACCAGCTACTCATGTCACCATGACCCAAGAGAGTTTCCCTAAAGGACACCTGTGAGCATGGTCTACTACACAGAAAAGCAAGTCACTACTTGGCCAGATTAAAACTCTGTCCTCTAAGAATAATCATCCATAAAATAAAATTCAAGTTAAACAATAATCAAAATACTGTTCCACAAATTAGAAAACAGGACAATAGAAACGTATCACATAAAAATATTATGCTTTGATCAACAGTAAATTCTTTGCACAGTTTTATTGTCTAGATTTTATAAGCCTCAATTTAACAAAAATAAATCTTAATTTATGAAAATGCCGAGCACATTTGCATTAACTTTGGTGACATGGGGTTGATTATTGTAACAATAAAAAGAAAAAATACGATAAAGAGGAAAGATAACTTTGGAATTAACAAATCTATATAATATATTTTAAACAGAATGTTTAAATTATCCCCCCAAAAATTCAACTATAGTGTGATTTTTTTTTAATCACAATCCAATGAAGTAAAAAATAAAACTTAGTTCAATGGCTTGTCAAAATCATTGTGGAAATGCAACACAGATGTAGTTCTTCGGATGTCCTCTAAGGGCAAAGCTCTCCCCCATGTCCTCTAACCAAAGCCTCAAGAATGTAGAAAGTCCCCATTATACTTTATTCTCCTTAACTTGAGCTGTCATGTCCTATCTAGAATTCTTGCTATAGCTAGCAAGATTTGTTTAATGTGACCTGGGTATTATATCAGTTTCTAATCTGTGTTTTTAGTAAAAAGAAATTTGAAAAAACAAATTCTGGTATTTTCTTCAGTCAAACTTTCAGCTAAGTGATGATTGTCAAACTCAAGAGAGAATTAAAATTACCTAAAGAGATTGTTGAAATTTTTCACCTCTGTCCTTCACCTCATCTTGGAACTCTCTGAGTATGGAATGCAACTTTGACACCCAAATTCTTCTGAGCCTTATGGATGTCCTGATGTGCATTTACTACTAAAGCTATCCAGTGAGTGACCAATAGAGAAAGCTGTCAAAGATTCCATTCCTTTCTACCATGTTTCAAAAAAACAAACACAGTCTATGCAAGAAAAGCTGTAGAACTTCTGAACAATAATGCTCACCAATACACTGAAGAGCTATTCAAGTTGAGGAACTCAACTGGGCTGGTCTACGTATATTGAAGCAAAATTTCTTGGTGAAATCTTGTCAAGTCTACCTTCTGCTTTCATAGTTTAGATGGATGTTTTATTACATTCTATGGAACAGAAGATTCCAAAGTTTATCATTAAGTAGCCATGATGTTCATGTGAAGAAAGGACAACAAAGATTACATGAATTCAAATAATTAAAGTAAATACTTTTCCAGAAACTCATCAACAATTCACAGTCCTAAAAAGCCAAGGAACTAAATGTCTTCACTAGTAGTTTAATTTACAATTGAGAACTAATTGTGAGACTTGTAAGAATCTTCTTCTTAATCCAAATATTTCCATATTGATTCACTTGTTGTGTGCAGTGTAAACAACCATAGCAATGCATCATGAGAAAAAGGACGAAATTTTCCAATGCATATTACTGGACATATGCAATAAGTGTTGTCAGGGTGACTAAGAAGCAGTCATCTGAGACATGACTCAACAGAGAACAAGGCTGAATAGAGAAAACAAAAGGCAAATCTTCAGTAAAACAGAAGTGAGCTGGAACACATGACCTATGACTCTGCCGTGATTAAGTGGTTTACTGTCATTAACCAGCTGACCTTATAGGGGCATAGAGAAATCAATTAAGCCATTTGGTCTGACCCCAAGGAAATATGGATAAATTCTCCGAAAATCGGTTGCATAAAAATGATTGCTTAATGCATAATTGGTTTAAAACTTCACTCCCAAAGAGGGGTCTCCTTTTTGATATCATGATAATCATGAGATCAAGGTTGATGGCCTTATGTCAACATCAGAAAAAAAGGTATTTTTGACAGATAATATGTCATTTTTTCCTCTGAGATTGCTGAATAATAACATCACCACAAGAAACGTCAGCTGATAAACAGTATGCATACAATTTCCTAACTTTGTCATCATGGTCACATGGAATGTCACTAATCATAAGTCCCTTTTACAAATGAGGAGACCAAAACTAAGACTGCGATTTATCCAGTGTACAAAACTCATAAGTGAACTGAGGCTAGACTGCAAAGCCATTCGTATAGAGATGAAGAAAGTACAGATGAAATGTGCATGTATATATTAACTCTAGGGAATGAATGGGCTAGAGATATTAATCTCAACTTATCAAGTAGGAAAATGGAAAATTCAGAGAGTTTAATAAAAACAAAGACATTTTTTCTTTTTACAAATTAAAAATGTATTTTCCAAGTAAGACAAAGTAAGTATCAAGGTTTGTATTGTTGTCTAGCATAACAGTAAAACAAAATATTAGTGAAAAAAAGAGGCTATGAATTTGAAATAGTTCATTTACTTTTAACATTGAATAATAGTCCACTGTCTAGATGGGCTGTGATTTATTATTTGTCCTTCACCTACTGAAAACCACCTTGGTTACTTCCAAGTTTGTGAAAAGAACTACTATAAATAATGGTGTGCACATGCATTTTCAATTGACTTGGGTGAATAACAAAATGTGCAACTGCTAAATTATCTGGGTAGATTTAGAAATTGTCAAGTAGTTTTCCAAAGCAACTATACCATCAGCCATAAATGAAAGGTCCTATTGCTCTCCACACAGACTTACATGTGATGGTGTCAGTGATTTAGATGTAGGTCATTTGGTTAGATATACAGTGTCACATTACTGTTTTGTTTAAACTTGCAATCTCTAGTAGCATACAATGTAGAACATCTTTTCATAACAAAAACAGCCTAAGGATAGCTAGCCATCTATGAAGGGTCTTGTGCAGGCAATACCAAAAGAGAGTTAATAGCATCTTTGTAATGATATTGAACAAGTTTCTCTACCTTCCTTTATTGGAAAAGTAAAAAATTGTTATGGTACTCTGGTAAGTACCACATTGAAGAGAGATGGGTGGTCTTCCACTTGCTCACACCTTTCTCATTACATTATGCTGTTCATCGTTCCTGAACTTGAAGTGATCTTTAAACAGAGGTATCCTGAATATTCACCCCAAATGAATCCTTCTTTGCATCTTGTATTTCTTACATTTCTATTAATAATTCTTTAGGAGTTTTCTCATAAAATATATTTAAGAAAATATTTCCTGCAACCAAAAATGCTTGATTTCCATCTTAAACATTAATCATGTTAAGGTATATTTAGAAATATATTAATACATAAGGGCACTTCATATGCAATTTTTGTAGTATAAGTATAGAAAGTTATTGTAATGATAATATATGTGTATATGTGTATATATATATATAGATAGATAGATAGATAGATAGATAGATAGATAGATAGATAGATAGATAGATATCATTTAATGGCAGGAAGACTTCTGAGGAAACTGTTGTTAAACAAAACTGTTCTTATACAAACATGGCTTGTGATTACATAGACTAATATAGCCAGAAGCTCACTAGGAGTTGTAATCTCATGAGACTATCATTGCTGGAAACTGTCATGACTGCCCACTAGGAAGAAAACAGCACAGGAGGTAAGGACTTGTAAAAGAACTCTGGGCAGAAGCAAACTTTGAAACTTTGCTTTATAACCTTCTAAAGTAGATAAAGTCTGATGTAAAAGGAAAAATCCCTTTAGCGTAGCGTTGCTCACATTCATTCCACTCAAGTCTCTCATGCCCTCCGTGGATGAGTGGTTCTGATGATCCTTTAGTCTCTGGGTAATGATGCTAGAGAGGTGCCTGTATCTGGAATTGTGCGCATTTCCACCCAAGTACTTCTAAAGGACCTTTTCACATAAACACTTTCTCAAGAACTTTAAAATATTTTAATGAATTTTCATTAAATTTTGTCTGCCTTGAAATGGTCTTATTTTTTATAAAGTATGCTAATTTTTCCTCCCTAAATTAAGTCACCCAATTAAGTGGTTAAAGGTGTGTTTGTAATAAGATTTCTAGGTGAAAAACATTATAATAAATTATTTCTTATTCTCTTCCATCCTCAACATCAAAAACAAAGATAGGATAGTTCTTCCTGGTTCACAAACATCTTCAGCACCATATTGTTCTATGGCATGACAAAGAAAATGTAATAACCATAGAGGTTACAAATATAGATGTTCCCCAAATATGTTTGAACACAAAAATATAAAATGTAACTATCAAAAATGCTTTCCAACATTTGAAATACTTATAGAACAATTCTGATTTTCATTCATAATCATGACTATATCTCCCTAGACATAAATTACAACTGAAAGATGAACCAAATCATTGTTAGCAAGACAAAACATACTGACAAAAAGATAAAACTAATCCAAAAATAAATGTCCAAAGAATCAATACCTCCAAAATTAGTAGATATTTTCACCCCTTCCTTTCTGTTTTTGGAGTTTTTTTTTTCCTTTTCCCCCCGAGAACCTTGTACACAGCACTTAATCTGTACCTCTCCCATCCCTCCCCCATCTCAAATGCATCATTCCTCCATTGCCCATCACAAATTCATAGTTTTTTCTTTAATTATCCATAATTTTATATATATATACACACACACACACACACACACACACACACACACACACACACACACATACATATATATATTCTGCTGGGTCCATTTGTCCCTGTGTCAGGAGTAACCACTTGGAACTAGATATCCTATGTGAAAGCTCATTACTGGAAGAAGATAATTCTCCACCTTTCAGCATCCTTTGACCACCTGTAGCTCTTTGTGTGTGTGTGTGTGTGTGTGTGTGTGTGTGTGTGTGTGTGTAGCTTTGCACCTTTCCTGGAACTCACTTGGTAGCCCAGGCTGGCCTCGAACTCACAGAGATCCGCCTGGCTCTGCCTCCCAAGTGCTGGGATTAAAGGCGTGCGCCACCAACGCCCGGCCCACTTGTAGCTCTTGATCTAGGGCAGTGGTTCTCAACCTTCCTAATGTAGTGACCCTTTAATATAATCACCTCATGTTGTGATGACTTCAACCATAAAATTATTTTTATTGCTACTTCATAACTATAATTTTGCTACTGTTATGAATTGTAACAAATATTTTTAGAGCTAGAGGTTTGACAAAGGGGTCGTGACCCACAGTTGAGAACCACTGATCTAGGGGGTGGTGCTGTGGGATAATGCTTTTGTACATTGGTTTAATAAAATGCTGATTGGCCAGTAGCCAGACAGAAAGTATAGGCAGGATAAGAGACAAGGAGAATTCTGGGAAGAGGAAGGCTAAGTCAGGAGACCCAGCCCACTGTCCAGGGAGCAGCATGTAATTGCACACAGGTAAAGACACAGAACATGTGGTAACATATAGATTAACAGAAATGGGCTGAGTTTAAGTGTAAGAGCTAGTCAGTGGTAGGCCTGAGATAATAGTCGAGCATTTTTAATTAATATAAGGTTCTGAGTGATTATTTTATAACTGGCTGCAGGGTCCATGGGGCTGGGCAGGACCAGAGAAAACTTCAGGTACAGGTGTGGGACCTTGTGAAATTTCCTCTGTCCATGATGGAACATCAAGTGTATTGTCATTATGCTAGACTGGTTCAGGAAACCATAATTTTGAAATTTCATGGGTGCATTTTTCCTGTCATGCCTAGGTGATACTCCCTAGCCACTGATATCGCAGTCCTCTAGCTCATAAATCTGTCCATCATCTCTTCTGTGATGGTGCCTATGTCTAAACTATAGGTACTCAAGTGAAGATCTTTATCAGTTGGGGTTGGGCTCCTCACAGCCCCTTAGTCTCTACATTTTTGCCAGTTGTATGTCTCTGAAATAATTTCTATCTGTTGTTAAAAAGAGGCATCTTTGATAAGGAATGAGAGCTACTCTTTCCTGTATGCATAAAGGGAAGTTTAGAGCACCATTAAGGATTATAATGGTTTAGGAAAATGGCAGTAGGTTCCCCTTTCAGATCTATGACCACTCCAGCCATGGGTAATCAGCTAAGGTTACAGTATCAAGAATGAATTCTCTCCTTTGAGTGGAACTTAAGTCCAATTAGTCAACTCTTGTTTACCCTGAGATGAAGGTGTCACTTCTGCATCATTATGAATATCATGCCAGTTCAGTCATTCTTGTGATTTGTAGACTTTACAACTAGGCTGGACAGATTTCTCCCTACCCCGGTCAGCCTGCATAGCATCTCTTGATATATGAGGGCCAGTGCTCAGGGGGAGGGAGGCTCTGTGCCAGTTCTAGCTCAATTCCTCCAAGCTCTGTGTCTGAATTATGCTGTGTCTATAGCGATACAGGTCTACATTCAAATTCTGGAAGGCAACCAAGGTCAATGGCAATAGCCCATAATGTTTGGAAAGACTCATAGTCTACAAACAACAACCTGAGGCAAGTTTTCCCATCACTTGGGTTGTTATAACAGTCCAAGGCTCTTGAAGCAGGCATTGTCACCCCATGTGGCACAGTTCCATATATAGAGAATAGCATAAAATAATAGAACAGAATAGGGTTCTATAGGTATACATTGTAGTATCATTGCATCTATAGGACAACTGCTTTCCCCTCCCCCAATCCAAAACATAGTTTCAGTACTGAGTGGGTGACCAAATTTGACTTTAATGCTGTATTGTGTCATATTCTGTTCATTGCTTCGCTAAACATCAGAAAAATTATTCCTAAATCAAGATTAGCACATTCTTTCTGGGAGTAAATGTTAATTAAATAAACAAATGCATTAGGTACAGCATGTTCTTATTATATAATAGATAAAATAACTTAGAGACAGTACCTCTAATTTTGTTTTGTATTTTCTTGCTTGTTGATTCTTCTAATACCCAACTGTTAATCTTCAAAGATATACTTACCATGGTAAGACATTGAAAATATTTCCCCTAAGAGATTTTTAACAAGAAATCTGGAAAGGAGGACATGGTACTTGTGCCAGATTGCCAATGCAAGAAGGAAGAGGGGACAAGGTTAATGCGGAGCCAAGGGACCTCAGAGGCAGGTGTGAGAGGCAAAAGAGCAACCGAAAAGTTCACTGGATGGAAACTGATGGGATGTGGAGGACAACTAAGAAAGGAGACGGGCAGCAGGGGGAAGCAGACAGTAAGAAGCTCTCCTGCTGGGAGGCAGCTGCAGAAAACATCTGTAGACACATCTCCATCAGCACCAGGAGTTAGGGTCCCTGCTCCAGAGGCATACAAAAGAAGCTTAGCTACCTGCGGTATTTCGTTGAAGGGCATGCACAATGCTCCCTGAACCAGCCGTAATTATTTTATGACAACTCCAGTTCTGCTCTCCCAGTGGATAACATATGTCAAAGCAGCATTTAGTATTGATTGAAACAAAAGGAAATCCTTTGATTCATCTCTCTTCCCACGATGTCATGCCTGCCTTATTTCACCCTCATTTGTCTGAAGAAAAAGGGGGGCAAAAAAGCATTTCCTTTCAAGGAGAGATAAGACACAGCTCTGATCCATTCATCATGTAGCCGTTTTTGCCTGGTTTTACTTCCGAGGTAAGAAAAATCCTGTCAACACTGCCCTGTCACACTGTCATTGAATGCAACAGTAGGTATGACAGAGGGACTAGCAGCTGGAAGAGTGCAGTGTCTAAAGTGGCAGTATTCATGACTGGGCTGGCCACCTGGAAGACCGCACATGTCATTAGAAGATGGCTGTGGGAAACATCAGCCTTCCCGCTTTCTCCCTTGCACATCCTATGCCCCTATGTTCCACATTATCCCATTTACAGCTCATCCAAGGCTAATGTAGCAGAAAAGAGACATGGGGAAATCAGAGTGAGAAATCTTGCAAATGAAGAGAAAATTCTTTATTCTGACAAGGAGAGTTCATAGTTTTGAAAAAGAAAAATATAGTATAGATTTCTAGACACACATTACTTACCTCTTGCCATTTAACTCATTCAATCAGCTGAATAGCAGCCCTCATGGAGGGAGGGTATTTTGTGGGTCAATCACAGGCACATTTGTGTGGATGGACTACTGTACAGAGCCAGGGTCTCCAGGTCAATGATGAGCCAAATTCTGTTGATGGTCTGATGGTGCCACTCCCAGAGCTACTGCTTCTGAGTGCTGGTGCTTTTGAAGTGTGGCCAGCTGAAAGAAGCAAGCAACCACACAAAATATAATGGAGCCCATAAGAGGCCAGAGCATAAAATGCACAGACACAATTACCTGATTGTTAGGTGTTCCATTCAATTTCAGAAGTCTACTTTATCTTCACAATGACTTGCTGAGCTGTGTTGGAAAGTCATTAAACTTTCTATGCTACTGAGTCTTTCAATTTATAAAATAAGTTAATAAAAGCAATTTGATATAGAATAGTGTTCCACATAAGCAGGTGTCCTTGAAATCATTCACTTTAAGAGATCAAATAGATTAGCTTCCTATTGACAGCCTCACATGCCAGCACAGAAAGTATCTATCTATGAAGGACAACAACCAAATGCCTAGGACATTCATAAAACCCAAATTTGGTATTGGTAGGTATCTGAGAAGACCCCTTCTCTGTTCTTGCTCAGGAAAAATAGTATTTTTTTAAAAAAATTAGAATCAAGAAGTCCAACCTTTCAGATAAACAAATAGTACAGTTCTTTGTATATTTAGAAGAGAATATTCATGAAGGAGAATCCACCATTACCAAGAATCAAACAAATAATTGAGGTCTGAGCTAGCTTGACAGCTTGAGTTTGATCTCCTAGATGACATCACAGGAGAGAGAAATTACTCCCACAAGTTGTACTCTGACCTCCACATTCAAGCCATGGCACATGTATGTCCCCAACGTACACAAATACACACACACACACACACACACACACACACACACACACACACACACACACACACACTTCAAAAGCCTACTATTTCTCTAATAATTTTTGACTCATCATCTGGGAAAGAAAATATCAGAAGAAAAAAAAATTTAACAAATAACCACCCTAGAAAAACAATCTAGGCAAAGGCATGAAGAACATTTTACGGAACACAACTTTAAATCTCACATACTCCTAGTCTTCCTTATCTTTAGGAAAGGACGTATGAAAAAAAAATCCACGTAGAACCTACTACTTTATAAGTTAACCAGAAAATGCAATTAAATTAAAAGGTATTTGAACGGTAGTATCCTGTGTGGTTATATAGTCCTCCCAGAAGCTAGAAGCTCTAAACATAAATCCCAATGGCAGGTACAGAGTACCTTCTTGTTAGTTATTGGCCAGTGAGACAACAGAAGCTTCCATAACAGCACAAGCTCTTATCAATACTCTTGACTGCCCACTGAAGGTGGATGGTAAAACTCCGTTGCTGAAGACACCACATATTTTGGATTAGCGACTGAGCTGGAGCTTCCTTCCTGCTGTCTGGCTATAGTGCCAGAAAGTGCTATCAGTTGTCTTACTGAGTCAGGGACACTTCATGCTTTAAGAGACCTTCACAAACGATAAACCCACTGGTACAACAGTGATATGGCTGTTTTGGAAATAACCAGCCACTCCCTGATTGGACTTGGGCTCCTCTCCATGAGAAATAATACATACATGGTAGTATAATTGTGATCAAGTGCTTATGACTTTGAAATTCACAGACCCTAGGGGACAAGGCAACCTACCATTGTTATTTGGTTAAATTATCATGTAGTTAAAACAGCCTTTTAAATATATATGTTTATTTATACCCATAGCTTAGCTCCGCTCTCAGCTTTGCTCAGAGGGGCGTGTTTTTGTGGTAGGTGAAAGTTAATAAAGAGATTTGCAATTAGTCAAAGTGCTGAGAGAAGGTGACCCTTCAGTGCTCTGTTCTGGATTGGATATCAACATCACCTGACCTGAGTTCCAGGGGCCAGCAAGGAAGAAGGAGTAGAATGATTCTAAGAGCTGGAGGCTAGGGAAGTGCTGTGAGGTACTGTCTATATGACTGCAGTCTTGAACACATAAGAGCTAGGATGACCTGCACAGACCTATAACCAAACAGGAGAGAAAGAACTGAAAGCAAAAGGAGGAATAGTTTGTGCACAGTATTTTGGGGAACACAGTATCACCACAAATTTGGATGGAGAAGAGGTCAGTAGGATTGGGAGGGAGAGAGGAGGGGGTTACAGAGGATGACAATGATCAAATACACTATATTCATGCATGAAATTTTCAAAAATAGTAAAGTAGGAACAAGGAAAACAAATATCCTGCCTGCATAAATATCATCACACAATTAGTTTGAGTTGAAGATGATGACTGCGACCAGAAACAAATGCCACTCTCCAGGACTTTAGTTGTTTCTAGCTTGGCTGAACACAAGGAGTGAGTGCTGGCATGAGCAGAGGCATAGCAAGTTATATCTGTGTTTGTGTATGTGCATGAGACTTTGCTAAAATATGTCAATACGTGGTCCATACTCCTGTGCAGTTAAGTTCATGGAGCAAAGGTCCATCAGCACACATATTTGCCCGTGTGAAATAAGATCTATCACTTCAGTTAGGTCATACATTTCTTGAAAGGAAAGATTGACGGCTTTTTACCTCTTATTCCCAACAAATGGTGAAGGAACAAAAGATAATGATTTAGGGCCCACTCTGTGAAAGCACCTTGCCTCTTGCTGTGGTTGGCTTTTTACTCACTCTGCTTTTCTGCCTGACTTTTAAAGCATGAGCCACCTGTGACTCTCATTGCCTGTTTTTAAAATAAGCTACCTAATTATAGGGTTTTAAATTTTTACATTTTCCCATCAAGCCTGCTGTTGCTTATATTTGTCAAAATTGAATGTCTGCCCTTTGAAAGGTCATTTCTAAGGCTTAAGCCTGTTTGTTTGTGTGATTACAGCAAATCTCACCAAAGCATGGTGTTCAACAACAGCCACGCTTTTCTCTGCCCTGTGCAATAAATAAGGAAGCTAAAAGTCACTATTCCTTTTTAGCTGTGAAGATCAACCTTTAAATACATCTATAGTGTATGGCTTGCCTTTTTCATATTTTCAAGCAGTTAATATGACACCAAAAGTCTGCAAAAGTACCCTTTTTTAACTGACTTTTTTGAAAGTTAAGAGTATTATTACATATGGAATACAGAAATAAAACAGTAAATTTTTCTAGTTCATTCAACGAAGTTTGTCTTCCAGTCACAATTTTCCTTTTTTCATAGATTTAAGAACTAAATAATCATTTGTTTCTTTTTGCTGCGATATATTAATATATTATTCAATAGAAAAATATAATCTTTTAAGATGACTTGGTGACAGTATAAAATATTATCAAAATGTGCCATCTGAATAAAAACAAAAAGAGAAAATAAAAACTTGTGAAGTTCTAAAAAGGAGCTTTACCAGGAATGGGTGTTAGTTACAACAGATGCATGTTGAATTTGACCATATGTTTCTGGGGAGCCATTGCATAAAGCGATGTTCCTCAGCTACCATTTCTCATTCTAGAGATACCATCACATTCCTCATAACATTGATGAATTCATGGGGGTCATAGAACCAAATATTGGTATTGATTTTGGGTATTGATAACCATGATCTAAGGGAATCATGTACCATAACTTGAAGAAGTGAAGAAAGAACCCAGCAAGACTCACTGATATAAAGCATAAAAAAAAAAACAAAAAACTCACCAACTTTGTGAACTATTTTTTTTTTTTTTTTTTTTTTTTTTTTTGGTTTTTTGAGACAGGGTTTCTCTGTGTAGCTTTGCGCCTTTCCTGGAACTCACTTGGTAGCCCAGGCTGGCCTCGAACTCACAGAGATCCGCCTGGCTCTGCCTCCCGAGTGCTGGGATTAAAGGCGTGCGCCACCACCGCCCGGCTTTGTGAACTATTATTAAAGTTAATAAAAATGTCAGCAATCACAGCAGTAAAGTTTGCACATTGTGTGCCTGTTAAACACATTGTGACATATACTTAAGCAGAACTCCCTTATGATGATGGTCAGATATCTAATTCAGAGCTGTGTTCTGTAGTTGGTAGAGTTGTTGCATGACTTTTCCTGTGTATATATGAAAAAAATGCCTTGTCACCCTAGATAGATTACAAACAAAAGATCAAAGAAACAATTCACCCAAATCTAATTTGGTGAGACAATTTGTTTATTAGGATTACTTTCAGGATCCTAGGTGAGAAGTTAGTCACAGAAGTATGGGTGACTCAAAGAAAGTTGCATCACCAAAGAGTCCACTCAGCATTAGTTAGGACCCACAGAAGCCACATGCCTGGAGCTCCCTACACAAGCTTAAACAGTTTCCTCCTCTAAGCAACTGTTTGCTGTTCAACTGTTTGTCGCAGAGGTGCCCTAGGAACCATGTAACTTTGGGAGCTACCAGGGCATGACATGTTTTATAGACTTGTTGAGCCTTTTAGATTTGTTAGCTTCCTACCCTTATTAGCTTACATCCAACAATCGTCTTAAAAATAATTACACTACTTGTTTTGATACCTTAGAAACTACAGGTATACAATTGTGTTCTTTCTTATAGTTATATTGAAAAAGTAAAGTCTAAAGGCTGGATATAGGAATTAACATTAGATTTGGTTTGCACAACCAGAGGGCTAATGTTTTGCTAAATGTGTAATGTCCCGTGTCCAGGGATTATTTTTACAAGTTTTTTTTTATTAATGGGATACAGTGCTGACCATTTGAGTATGGAAACAGACAAACTTATGTTTGAAACTATACATTGTCTCTCTCGGGAAACATAACTTAGCAACTTGATATCAATACCTTGTAGTTAAATTTTTCATTGGGCAGCCAGCTCACAAATAATGACACTGAGACATTATTATTTATAAAAGCTCAGCCTTATCTTAGGCTTGTTCCACTAGCTCTTATAACTTAAATTAACCTGCTTTTATTAATCTACATTTTACCATGTGGCTTTTTATCTTTCTTTCATTCTGTATGTCTGACTCCCTCCATGTCTCATTGGTTTCTCTGTTGCATCTTGATTATCTTCTCCTACTTCTTCTCTCTGCCTTGATGTCCCCCCTCATACCTCCTGCTTAGCTATTGGTCAATCAGCTCTTTATTAAACCAATCACAGCAATATCTCTTCACACAGTATACAAATATCCCACAACAATACCTCTGTTTTATCGGCTTCAAAACAGTAATTATATCTTGGAGATGACTACAAGTAGTTGCTGAGTAAGAATTTTCATCCGTCCATAAGCAACCTTTCCTGCTTGTGTAAAGTCTAACATCAGAAATACTTCTCATAATCTGAGTTCTGCAGATTATTTTCTTAATTTTGCTAGTGGTATGTACAATGCTGCAATGAAGCAAGAGGAAGCTTCATTTCCATTGACACTATCACTGAACCCATCCATTATTTACAAATTCCTACCACCTGTATGCCTTTGCCTGGAAACATATATTTTAGGAGGAGAAAGTCAACATGCAGTCAGTAGATGCATGTGTGCCCTAAAGAAAACCCAGCAGCCACTTCAAAATGTATTTCTAGCAAACCAACATATTTTGAAACTAGAGCAACTGGCATTATCTCAAAAAAGATTACATACACAAGATCCACATGACATCAAAGTAGTCAAGATTCCAACAGGGGTTGGAGAGTAACAGCTACTATCACCCCTATTACAGGAACAGCTGATAACTGCTGAGGGAGGGAGGGTCACTCTCCTTTGCAGATGCAGCCACTGGTAGATTACTCCTACTGCTACTGCTAGAACACAGTTGGTCTGTAGTTCAGAACTATGCAACAGCTTTATGAAATAATTTGTATTTTCTTAGTAATCCATCAGATGCCTACACAAACTACATAAACAGGATGGTTGGTAGACAAGTCAGCATGGGATTTGGGAGTTCAGACAAAATCTTTATGCTGGAGATGTGTGGGAAAGCATGGGAGATGAGTGTAGATAGACAGGGATTGCGTCTCACAGCCAAAAATCCATGACATCATGAGCCAAATCCAACAAGAGAAAAAAAAAATGCCTCAGTGTTCTGGGTATCCTTTATGGACTGACTCATTTCTTTATTTCCAATTGGTAATTTTTACCTTATGCAGATGGGGCAAGGGACTATAAAAGAGTGTCAGTATCAGTGGGTGGTACAAATGGTTGGGCAAAGTAAAGGGAATATTCTGATAGGCATTTTACCTCTGATCATTGTAGCCAGTATTCAATATAGTGTTCACTTTAAAATACTACAGAGTTAAAAATAAGTATTACTTTAAAATTAGTTCTGTTGTTAAAAAAAAAATATTGAATTAAGCCCCCCTCTTAGATCAAAAAATAAAGAAAAATTTGAACAATCTAGTGTAGAAGTAACCGTCTTATTCAATAAGAAACACAGAGCCAATACAGAGATGAAAGCCAAGAGGACAGAGCAATAGCTAAGAGTTAAAAACCTTACCCTTCACTGTCGCTGTTGCACTACCTCTCCGGAAGAGAGCTACTCCCTGTGTCTGACTTTTTATAGAGTTTCTGTTCTGCCTTCTCATTGGTTGTAAACCCAACCACATGACCGCCTCGTCACTGCCTGTCTGTACAGACCTCCAGGTCTTCTATAGTTGGTATTGAGATTAAAGGCGTGTGTCTCCATGTTAGCTGTATCCTTGAACACACAGAGATCTGCCTAGCTCTGCCTCCCAAGAGCTGGGATTAAAGGCGTGCGCCACCACTGCCTGGCTTCTGCGATGGCTTGCTATTAGCTCTGACTCCCAGGCAACTTTATTTATTAACATACAAATAAAATCACATTTCAGTACAAATAAAATATCACCATAATCTAGTGAGATGCTAACTACAAAGATACATAGCTAGTGTATCTTTGGTGCCTAGGAGGGTGAAAATAGCATGACAGAATGCCTTCGACTATGTTCTGGTGCTGTCTTAACTTGATTAATTGCCAACTGCACACCTATCTATGACTATTTATACAGCTATAAACAGACACCACTACTTCTCCTCTATAACATGCACATGCTCAGAATTTTGCCTCCTTGTGTCTGATTTGTAAAGATTCTCAATCTAATTATTTCTTCTCCTGGCATTTTTCGATTTTAGGGCCCCTTATTAACTATGATTTCTCAATTTCCAATCCAAATTCCCAATACAGATTCTATCTCTGACTTCAAGTTCCTGCCCATAACTGGTATTTAATATATTAGTAGTACTCTCCTTGGCTCCCCCAACTGAATCAAGAGGCCAGAGCTCCATTTGTCAATAACTTTGCATAGAGAATATTGAATTGAGAAGGATTTTTTTTTTTTTTTTTTTGCAGCAGCAGGACTGATTTCATAAGAAAGAAAACAATGCGGGCCTGAAGAGAGGGCTTGGAGGTTAAGAGCACTGGCTGCTCTTGCAAAACCCTGTAGCTGGAAGTTTTTCTGTGTCCTGGCTTGCTGGTGGTTGGGACAAATCTCTCCCACTAGCATCCACAAGTAAACACAAAGAGGCTTATATTAGTTATAACTGCTTGGCCATTAGCTCAGGCTTATTACTGACTAGTTCTTCTACTTAAATTAACCCATAATTCTTATCTATGTTTAGCCATGTGGCCTGGTATCTTTTCTCAGTTCTGCCTTGACATCCTGCTTGCTCTGTGTCTGGCTGGTGACTCCTGACTCAGCTCCCCTTCTTCCCAGAATCCTCCTCATCTGTTCACCCCACCTATACTTCCTGCCTGGCTACTGGTCAATCAGCTTTTTATTAAACCAGTGTACAAAAGCATTATCCCACAGCAGAACCCGACATGATGTCTCACAACACTCTATAACTCCACTCTCACAGGATCTGACACTCTTCTGGCCACCATTGGCACTACATGCATGTGCTGCACAAACATACATTCAGACAAAAATTCATAAATATAAAATAAAAATAAATAGCCTCTAAAAAATGAATAGATTATAGTCAACATATACCACTGATGAAAATGAAACTAAGTCTGTATTTTAGGTAATTTAACAGAAGAAGAAACTTATGACATAGCATCAAAATAAGAAAAAAGTTGTAACAACAACCACTAGGAAAACATATTGATTTGATCCTAATAATAGTCAACATTAGTGATACTTAAGCATATCATGCTAAACCTTAATTTAAGAAGCAAATTACAAAATCAATAAGGCATGTAGGCACAGTTAATGAGTCCTAGCATGTTTTATATCTTAACAGAAGAAATTTAAGTTTCTGAAACCACAGCAATATAGGATCCCTATATCATATTCGAATAACCAGAGAAATCAGTTGTCAAAAAATAGAAGTAATGTACTGTATGAATTTCATAAAACATTCATTTTCATTCCATGTTGAAAGAGTGGTTGAAGGAAACAAAAATAAATCAACTTCTTAGCTATGTGAAAAATCAATTTTTAACAAGCCTAACTGCTCTGGTTTGAAACTGTCAGCTGAGGAATTCTGCGTTAGAATTTTTAACTTGGATTTAATTATGCTCAAAATTTTCCATCCATACTGATTCTAGGCCCTCTAAAAAATCCTTAACCATGAATACAACCAAATTTGACTTTTAAATACTCTTTTAAATAGTCCAAATTCAAATAGGTCAATTTGGAGCCATGTTCCATTTATAACATTATTTTGCATCAGTGATCATTAAACACCTATAAGGTAAGGCAAAGGAGATCAAAGCCTTCTTGAGTAGATGTGAACTTCAAATTCAGTGAAGACTGGACTGCTCAATTTCTGCAGTCCAGCACCCAAGCTCAACTTTTGGATCACTGCACTTCACTTTTCTTTCACAGGAAGTTTAGACACACCTGTTAGATACTGAATTCTGTGTATGCATTCAACAACAAACGTCAATTTTCCTTAACATATATATTTGTTCTGACATAGAAAATTGACTCTATATATAATTTGGCATAGTCAACCAAGAGCCTAAAAAAGGATTACACAGAAATCAAAATGAAATAATCAAAATGTCTTTGTCATGTGCTTAGAAAATCTGTGGCCTAGAAAATAATACTTATCTTCTTGTATATGGTAACATATGGTTGTTAGTGATACTTATTTGATATCACTATAATGGGTTATAGCATATCAACATCACCATATCCAGTTTATAAAACTTTGATTAGTTTAGTGAGCTATTTTTTTTTGTTTGTTTGTTTTGTTTTTCGAGACAGGGTTTCTCTGTGTAGTTTTGCGCCTTTCCTGGAACTCACTTGGTAGCCCAGGCTGGCCTCGAACTCACAGAGATCCGCCGGCCTCTGCCTCCCGAGTGCTGGGGTTAAAGGCGTGCGCCACCACCGCCCGGCTTAGTGAGCTATTTTTAACTACAACTAGAAATATTCCATGGGTGGCATGATCAGTCCCACTTATCAGGATTCATATACATACTGTAGCATTTATGATTCATTTTAAAAATTCAAATGTTGAGGGATAAATAAATCAAATATCACATTAGCATTCAAAAATCAAGAAATTTCACAGAAAAATTCAGAATTTTTCATTTATTTATTAAAACTACAGTACTGAGATTGAATTTTCAAATGGAACAATCAATAGAAGCCTCTTTAGACCAATTCTACCCTCTTCAGGTGTCCTGCAGTATTAACTGTTCCCTAATGTTTACTCCAAAATGTTAAACAACAGGACTCATGTTTCTGTGACACTGTAACCTGACCTAATAATCAATACCTACTAACCACACATAGGAGCTCCATTAATTCAACTCCTCAGTGACATCTATTATAGTTAACAACATCCATTAGGAATGTTCACAGCAAATAAAATTAATACCTAACTAGAATTAATTTAAGATGTACAGTTATTTGTTATCTTTTATGTCAAGAAGTTTTGAACTGCAGGTTCTTAGGTGGCCTCATTTAAGAACTCATCGTTGCATCATCGCTTGAGCACCCGGAGTTCTCAGCCTCCTGTTTAGTCATCCAAGCATATTGCCATGACTTCTTCTAATACCTTTT
The DNA here is from genome assembly GCF_007827085.1 of Peromyscus californicus insignis. Lineage (NCBI taxonomy): Eukaryota > Metazoa > Chordata > Mammalia > Rodentia > Cricetidae > Peromyscus > Peromyscus californicus. Next base: position 50,655,592 of record NW_026294514.1, read on the forward strand.
CTCATTATTTAAATTGTACAGCATTATTTCTGGTGTCAGAAAAGTCTGACCAAAGTTCACAGTAAAGAGAGAATCTTCCTTTCCATGTATCCTATTATCATTGTGCAAATATTTCCCCAAATATGTCAAGTGAAATTCCTCTCACAGTTCATGTTCACACCAAGGAAGCCAGGACCCAGAAAACACATCACATTTTCTTTATTCCAGGTTCTCCAGAAAAGAAGAAAATCAGCAAGGTGTATGTAGTTGTATGAAGAAAGAAATTTAGTTTATTCAATGGCTTATAGGATTAAGGAGTCTGATAAATCCAAAGTCTAGAGGGAGGGTTAGCATGCTAGATACCAAAGCAGAGCTAACACTTTTGCTCAAGTCCCCAAATCATCTGCCAGCAGGATGCCTTTTGCAGAGGTCAGTCCTCTGGTCTAACCAGGTCTTCAACTAATTAGAAAAACTCCATCTTTCTTATAGGGAATGATATGCTTCATACAAATTCCAGACTCTGAAATGTTGATCTCACCCAAAACATTCTTAGAAAAATCTAGTGTAATGTCTCAGTTAATCCGGGGATCATGGCCCAGCCCTGAAGAAACATAAATTTCACCATCACACTTCAGAAAAATGTGACCATGGAGAATAAAGAGTGGGAATAGAGGAATAACTACTTCAGACTGAAAGTGAGCCACTTAAAAGACACACTGGTTAATTATATTGCTTAAATTCACAGGTTCAGTGGGACTGATGAACTTGAAAGAAAATTCAGACTCTTAAACAACATTCAAATGGATGAGATGGATAGTGAAATGAGCCTCCTACGAAAAAAGCTAAGCCACATGACCACCTCAGAAGCCAATGTGATTTCAAGCATAGCTATTTTGACCTTCTTATATGAAGGTTGACTCATTGTCCATTTCATAAAATCATTCTGACATGACAAAAAATGAAATGGTATCATCTTATTTCATCATAAGAACCATAGAATACCAGTAGCTATCATAATAACAGTACTTTAGAGACAACAGAGCACAGCCCTTGAAAGTTCGGGTTCAGTTACATCCACTTTCCTTCACATTTCATAATTTAATTTCTCTTTCTCTCTGAGAGAAATGTCATTTTACATATATGACTCCTTTTCATTCTCCATTCTTCAGCTGCTGAACAAGAAGGCTTATGCTATTTCCTTGCTGTGTCCATCAATGAACATAGATATGAAAGTACCTCTGTAGAAGGAAACAGAGTCCTTTGGGCATATGCTCATGAGTAATACTGTGGTATCTCCATTTTTAATTTTTTGAGGATCATCCGATTCTATTTCCGTTGTGGTTGTATTTGTTTACACTTTCACTAGCATTGGATGATTGTTCCTCTTTTACCAAAGCCTCACCAACATTTGTTGTCATATGTTTTCTTGTACAGCCACTGTGACCATAGTAGTATATTCAGTGAGGTGCCCCAGTCTCAGAAAGACAAGTACCAGTGGCTTTTCTCTCATATGGGGATCTGTAACACAAATCGTATAAGGTCTTATTAATAAAAACAAACCAGGAGCCAGGTATCGGAGTGAACGCTGAAAGATCAAAGAAACAGAACTGGCCAAAGCTAATCTCACCTTGCCAGCTTCTCAGCTGATCCTGTTTCCTCAGATTGAAAGTCTCTGAGTCCTCATCTGAATGCATCTCAGCTGAACTGCTGCTAAAAGCTAAAAGCTAAAAGACCTCTAGTTCCTGGTCCTCACGCCTTATATACCTTTCTGCTTCCTGACATCACTTCCTGGGATTAAAGGTGTGTATCACCACGCCTGGAAGTTTCCAGTGTGGCTTTGAATTCACAGAGATCCAAATGGATCTCTACCTCCAGAAGGCTAGGATTAAAGGTGTGTGTGCCACCATTTTCTGGCCTCTATGTCTATCAAGTGGCTGTTCTGTTCTCTGATAAGTTTATTAGGGTGCACAATATATTGGGAAACACAATATCACCACAGGGATCCTAATTTTTAATGTTTATATATACACAAATAAGGACTTGTGAGAGTGGATACAGAGCATGACCCTAGATAACAGACTGTGAGATGTAAACAAGAAATGTTGGAGAGAGGCAAAACGTCATCACATGTGACATGGAGATGGAAATGAGGCTATGTGGTGAGAGACCACAAGAGAGGGTGGAGGGTAGGGAAGAAGCTGAAGAGAAACAAAACAAAACAAAACTTGTCTGAAAATGTCATGAAGCCTAATTCATAGTTTAATGAAGCTTTAAATTTTTATTTCTGCTTTTTTATTATGAACTAAGAAGAAATCGCTTGGAATTGGATTCCAGAAAAAAAGAAACTGTAGCAGTAATTTGAGATAGGCAAACTGTATATTAGTCCCACAATCTAATGTTTGTTCTGTATAGACCCTAAACCTTGAACAGGGTCAAGACTTGTTGCAACAACTTCTTCTACCACTACCACTACCACTACCACTACCACTACCACTACCACTACCACTACCACTACCACTACCACTACCACTACTACTACTACGACGACAATGACGATGACGATGATGCTGATGGTGGTAGTGATGATGACGATGACGATGATGACCACCACCACTTTTTCTGAGAGTTCTGATCACATAAGAATGATATTGTCCTTTTTCCTTGGTCACTAGGATGCTAAAGTTAAAAGTCTGAGTCAGACTTGATGGCACATGCCTTTAATTTCAGCACTTAGGAGCAGAAGGATGTCTTTGAGTCCAAGGCCAGCCTAGTCTGCAAAACAGCTAGAGGCTAGCCAGAGATACATAGTGAGACAGTCTCAAAACAACCAAAACCAAACCAAAGGCCCACGAAGTCTGATGTGGGTTTTGTAATGACAAGAGTCCAAATAGCCTATGTATCTGCCGTGGAAATATCTCCTGTCCAATCTTCATTATAAAGAGATATTTGCTGTCACCATTGATTTATATCATCTTATCTAGTCGTTAAATGTGTCACTGTAAATTCTATAAACACTTTGTGGATAGAGACATGGAATCAATGATTAAGGGGATTGTGTTAAAATCAGAGTGACGACTCATTGGAAAGCTGAGAATTCCCAAAGCTGTTTAAACTTTTCTAGTTTTCTATTTGTTTTTCAGATATCCCAGAGGTGAAAACAGGCTCCCACCCTTCACCTTGATGCCACTACTGATCTCTCTAATTCTAGAAAAAGCTTTTCATCTCATTTTCTATACAAAGAGAGAGCAACTTTCATTTAACCAACAGAAATGCCCCTTTTCATGTAACTTGTTAAGACACCCTTCTAACACCTAGACTAAGCAACTTAATGTGGTAAATACAACCCCATCAGAAACCAGAATTAGGAAGAAAAGTGTTTCATCTAGTAATATGCACCCTATAAATGGATGCATGATCCAAAGCAGTGCAAAAAGAGAAAAAAAAATGATACTATTTAGGCAAAGCATTACTTCACACTGACTTTCATAATACACAAAACATTTTAGAATATTTTCCTTAATTTTTGTAAATATTAGTATATGACTTTAGAAAGCACTTGTGTGTCAACTTCTTGAAGAATATTCTTAACTCATGTTCTCCATGGTTTTTTTCCCTAATCACAGTAATAAAATACAAGAATAATTAATATGTTTGCAGTTCCCTATAATTTTTCTGTCAGCTCCTTTCATCGGCTTCTGTTTTCTGGTGAATAATTTCATGCAATGAGAAAATGAGCAAAAATAAAAGATATGAATTCATTTTTTTTCTCTCACCTTCCTAAAAACATTTCTAAAATGTTGTGGTATCTACTAATTGGTGTGTGCATGTGTTTCTGTGTTTCTGTGTATGTGTGTGCATAAGTTTCTCTGTGTGTGTTTGTTGTGTGTGTGTGTGTGTGTGTGTGTGTGTGTGTGTGTGTGTGTGTGTGTGTGGTGTGTGGTTGTGAAAGTCAGATAAATTCCTCCATATCTAGGCATCTTAGTTTTCTGAGACAGCATCTCTCTATATACCTGGGGATCACCAATCAGCAAGTCTGGCTGCCCAGCAAACTGGGATGATCCTAGCTTTGCCTTCCATCCCCAGGACCACAGACTGGATGGACTGTAGAGCTTTTTAACATGGTTTTGAGAATAAAACTCAGGTTCTTATGCTTGCCTGGCAACCATTTTACCCACTGAGGCACATTCTCATTCTACTAGCTTTTGCTATTTTTAGGTGATACTCCTTGACAGTCAGTGCTACAGGCATGTTTGATATTGATGATTACAAATTTCTCTGAAACTATTATTCAGTTGTATGGATTGTTTTACCTCACATTACACGTAGGCTAACTGAAAAGGATTAAACCTTTCTTGTCTTTGTAAGGACAATAACTTAATGGTTCAACAGCCCAGTTCCCACTGGGCTATCTTCTCAGTGTAGTATAAACACCCTGATTTATATGGGGCAGGGCTAGTACAACAAGCAGCAAGATGCATGAACTAGTCTTTACAGTATCCCTGTGATTTTAAGATGGAAGAATTATGAGCATCCTGAATCTAGGTGCCTTTTAAGGAAGAAAAAGGACACCACGAGGCAGCCTCAGAGTGCCAGAGCCAGTGTAGATGGAGGAGTAGTCCACAATATACCATACCAGGTATTCCTGCCTCAAAAGTTAATCTCACTGACTGCACTTTACATGGGACTATTTGTCAGAAAATTGCTTTCTGCTCATTATAACTCTCATACTCAGGAAAAAGGAATTGGCCACACCAGTAATATAAATACATTGTAGGTGCTCCCCTCCCTCTTTGTGATTAATTCTACCAGCGGTACAAATTTGCATGAATGAATGTCAGTGTGTTTTCTGCCCTGAACATTTCCTGCTGGCTTCAGTTCAGCCTTGCTGACATTTATTACAAACAATAGCTAAATATTCCTGATTTAATAGCTGCACTGGCCCCACATCTGAAGGTGATGTCTGTAATAAAAGCAGACAGGACGTGCTTATAACAAATACTAATCAGATTGTGTTTGCACGTGTAATGGATAAGCCTCAGACACACACCCATACACACACACACACACACACACACACACACACACACACACACACACACACATACACACGCTGGTTACTTTAAATGCTGCTGCTAAAAGTCATAGTTCAGGAACATATTGGCTGCTTTATTTCCTTTTCATTTCTCTCCTTCCTCCATCTCCTTTAAGTAACCAAGGCCTCTGTGCACAATCAAGATTGAATATTATCCTCCTTTTTATCTGGAAAAATAGGACACTAAACACAGAAGACTAGCTGTGTCCTTTTATTCATCTTTTGTTGCTCCTTATAAACAAAGGGCATTGTCCCCTGATAAATTCCATTTTCTGCCTCTTATTCAAAGGTAGTTTACACACAAGCTCCGGCGATTCTCACACAATGAAGTGACTGGCAAAGATACAAATAACTTTCAAAGTTCTTTCAACCTGTTGACCCAGATGTCCCTTCTGAAAGATATAAACTAGCCTTCCACACCTCTTACAATTGATAAAGGAGACTGTAAAACCCGATCACAAAAAGAGGACACACTGTGCCTACTAAAGGCAAGCTTTAAAAGCCAGTGGGAATAAAAGGTGTCCCTCTCTTTATCCTACACAAACTGCACAAGCCTGCACATGGAAACTGAAGGTCAAATTAGCATTGTCTTCACCCTGACATTTAAACATGTAGGAATTTCACTCCTGTGGCATTCATTGTGAATATCTTCATGAAAATACAACTTCTCTTATTTTCCCATTTTTCCACTTTCCATTCCAGATCAAATTGTGCAGAAAATCATACTTAGAGGTGATTATAGTCACTAGGATTTTCACTTAAATTCTATTGAAATGCATTATCTGAAAAGCATTCATCTCTGTGCATATAATTTATGTGGCAGTGGCTACAGAAGTCTCCATCACAATGTTCTTTAAGGTCGTCTACAGTGCCAACGCGGCCAACTCTCACTTGAAGTCTAAATATTCTAGACTCAGGCAGAGATGGGAAGCAGAGTATCCTTTTTATACTTTAACTTCCTATTCTTTGAAAATTTCATCCATGTATGCAATGTATTCTGATTATGTCCCTTGCCCGCAGCTTTCCCACTCCAAGTGCCCCTGGGACCCTCCCCCCAAAAAACATACCTCCCAGCTCTTTGTCCTTTCTTTTATGACCAACTCCATGTCCATTTATCTGGAATCTTTCGAGATACTATAGCTTGACCTCCTCCACGTCCCTATTCTCCTCAGGAATTCATGAGGACAAAGAGCAGAGAATATGAATTCTGGTCCAACTGGTTCTTCTAAAACTCTGCCTTTGGGCCTCTGCTCTTATCATCTAAGCAGCTAGACATCACTACCAGTGTGATTAGAAATGGGTGCTTCCCATTTGGAAATGGCAGAGTTAACAACAAGAACAATCCTATTGCCTTGATATTCAGAGAGAAGTTTCAACTGTTCACTTTATTCCACTAGTTGATATGGTCTTCCATTCCAAATTTGTATCACCATTATTATACTCAAAAGATGTAGAAAATTAGGCAAAACATATTTTACAAATAACAACTAGATAAGGTGTATTCCCATTATGGCCTATTGGTGCCCTTCCTGTCACTTGTTTCTTCATGGAAATAACAAACATTCCTCCCTACACTACTGTTATTACACCAGATGAACTAGAGACCATGTCTCATTCATCCTTACACTATGGACTATATATTGCAGATTCTCACCCTTCACTGGAAAAAATGCTTTTATACATATTAAACTAATGTTTATTATCCAGAATCATTTATTTCAATTCTTAGAAAACATTTTTATATCATGAAACAATATGTCTTTGCATTGATATGTTAACACTAGAAAGCAATAGATGTCTTCAATTTCATAGGCGTTATACAAAAATTGAAGAGAAAAAAAATGGAATGGAGACTTCACTATACTTTACATAGCCAAAAATGTATGACTGATAATTAAATGTTTCATGAGAACTGTACAGATCATCAGAAACTCAAACATAGACTCACCTGCAAAGGGGCACATGCAAAGCAATGCTATGACAATATTGGAGGGATGCTTTCACGCTTTAAATGACCGTATCAGTCATTTATTGGCTAGGAACCGCATAAACTATCCATTGCACAACAGAACTGGACTAAAGCTCATTTTGATCTAATGTCTTTAGCTGAGAATTAATCAAAAAAAAAAATCAAATTCTCTGTCTTTCCAAGCATCATCAGCTCTATGGTCCCAAAGGTAACAGGAAGGTCTGTGACAGGGAGAAAATAGTCACGTTTCAGGTTTGGTATTTATAGGCAAGGTCAGGGCTGTAGTTGGAGTTTTTACTCTTTGGGGGTCTGCCATCCAGCTCGCAAATAAATACATGGACACTTATTCTTACTTATGTATGTTTGGCCTTGCCTTGGCTTGTTTCTATCTAGCTTTTCTAACTTAAATTATCACGTTTCTCTTTAACTATGGTTTGCCTTTGGGCTTTTGTCTTTATTTTAAATATCTTTCTTTCCTTCTTACTTCATGGCTGGCACATTGGCTGGTGGCTGGCCCCTGGTGTCTTCCTGTCCTCCTTTTCTTGCTCCTCCCTCTTGTCTAGATTTCTCCTACTTTTTCTCTCTGCATGCCAGCCTCGCCTATTTCTCTCTCCTGCCTTGCTATTGTCCGTTCAGCTCTTTATTAGACCAATCCACTGTTTTAGGCAGGCAAAGTAGCACAGCTTTACATAGTTAAACAAATGCAACATAAAAGAATGCAACACATCTTTGCATCATTAAATATCCCACAGCATAAATGAAGGTAACACTTCTTAAGCTAATATTCAACACGGGGTTCTAGAAAAAATTCTAAGGAGCTGATAATAGTTCAATTTAGAATGAATACCAAAATAATTACATAATTTTTAAAGCTTATGTTAAAATTTTTAAAGTGTTTCTTGAAGGGAAGGAGGGAGAAAACTGCACACAGGAAGCAGAGAGCAAAATTAATAGATGAGTAGAAAAGAAGAATAGCATTGCCATTAGATGAAAGAAAGGTGTGAAGGAAAATCTGAGCACAACTCCATCTCCACTCTCAATGTTCTCCTACTTTGCCATATTGTACATAGGTCCTGATCTAGAATATACATGGCATTTACAGCCTCCGATGCATCCGTTACTTCCCTCCAATGTGTTCAGGAAAGCACAAGTTTGTACCTTTGCAAGTCCACATAACTTTTTGAGACATAGCTTACCTTTCTATTGGGCCATTAGCCAGATCCAAACTCCTCACAATATGATGTATTTGAAAATCACTGCAGATCTCGATAGACTGCAGATTCTGATTCAGTCTCTGGAACTGGGGTGGTATTCTGCATCTAGGAAGCATTTATGCTTCATACTGGTTCTTCAGAAGAGAAAATCTAAACAATACATCAAATAAAATTTGACCTAAAGAACAGACAGGTTTAAAAACTACTGCCTAATGCTGACACACTGTTTCCACAAAACTCAAATTTTGTGTAATTTAAATATACTACGTGTAATAACACTTTATATTGCCTCAGACCTCAGAATGTCATTATATTCCTTACCAACATGAAAGAAACATTTTAACCACTTCTTTTCTATATTTATCTCTTTCCTTTGTTTACTATACTCCTCTTAATGGGTTCAAAATGAGAAATGTTCACTCCATAGATTTTAATTACCTAAAATCCCCATTTCCTTATTGATTACCAAAAAGCAAAGTAGCTTTTTATGTTAACATTTCAAAATGTCCAATTTAATTTATGAATACAATATTTTTAGCTCAGTGTGTACAGATAATGCATACTGCTTTCTCTTGTCTTATGATAAGACCATTTTTATTACCCTAACAGAAATATGCCTCATATAGAGGCATATTATGAAAGTCCAGGAGCAAAACTGCCCACAATTTCTTGGAAGTGTCTGTAGCATCTACAAAACAATTGCACCTGCAGTAAGTAAAACATCCCCTCAACTGGTAAGAAAATTAGGTTTGACATCACAGCATGATTGAATTGCTTGGGCAATATCCCATAATAGTATAATTCCATTCATACCTTTGAAAGCAAAAGCATAATCTCTGGCTTTTTACATGCCAACTAAACATAGGCATTGGACTTGGAGATATCTCCCTAAGAGCAAGGGTGCTTTGCTGGTGAAGTCATTCTGAGACATTCGAATCCAGAGCTTCCATTATTCCAGACATGGTGTCTATTTTAAGAAGCTCCAAGGTCACAAAATACACACAGATTAATTGCAGTCACTTCCCTGATGCCTTCAGTAACTGTTTGCTCCTTTTTACACATTCTAGGCTTTGAAATTCACACAGCAACTTTCCTACCCCCGCCCCATCCCAATCAGAAGGCTTTCAAGGCAGCCATTCTGCAAAACACAAAATCAGGGAGAAAAGCAGCTAAATCAAACTCAAATAAAAAGCAGTGATAGAATGCTTCAACAAAGTCCACACAAGGAATCAAGCTTGCTTTTAAACAAAAATATTGACATAGCAATTTAAAATAAATACCAGCTTCATATGCTGAACACTTTATTATTGGCTCACAGGACGGCAAATGCAAGGAACACATTCTTCTCTGAAACGTTGCCAAAGGCAAACCTCTTCAAAGCCAAACATTGTGACATGTTCTCAAGTAGCTTGCCATCATGTTGTTTGTTGCATTTGGTATAACATAACGCCTGCATGTTCATTAAGCCTACACTTTTGCAATTAAGGTACATATGTTTAGCTTCTACAAATGTCTGAGAGCCAGGTGGAACAAGTCAATCGCTCTGGTGACATTGAGCACTTCTATAACAATGCTGAATTCTAGCTTAGGATTTTGTAGTCTGCCTATTATACAGGAAAACAGAATTGCCAATATGTCCTTTTGTGTAAAACTGCAAAAGCTCAGAAGATCTTAGCAAACACTGGCTATGTCACGGCTCAGGGACGTAAAGCAGATGTCTACAATTATCCTGTTTAAAAGTTTCATTGTTTAAAAGAAATCCTTCAAATACAACACTGCTGCTGCCCATAATTGTGCATTAATTGGCTTCATTCAGCTCTGAAGGTCTAACAGAGAAGTGCCCTCTGATTTGCTGTCACCAAGGCTCACTTTATGATGAAATGTTGAGTAGGTCATTGTTCTTTCACTGCCTCTTCATCTTTAGGTAAAGTGCCAATATACATAAGTCAAGGAGATTCCATGCTGATAATTAATATCCCCCTTCCCGAGCATCTAAAAAGCAGACATTATCAATGGGTTTCATCATTAGCTGGAACAGGTACCACCAGGCTCTCAGGGGCAGACACAGAATGAAGCAGCTGACCTGAAGGCAAAGTGCTAAGTTTCAGTTCATTGGAAACTTGAAATTCTGCGCACTCGGACAAATGAAATGTTAGGTGTCAAGTAGCTAAACAAAATACGGCTTTTACAAATAAATCCCAGCAAGGCTGTAGTTGTGTGACCTTGCCCAATCTACCTCTCTGGGTAGAGCACAGTATAACTCTCATCGCGATGCCAGGACGCGCTAATTAGCTGAAAGCTATATCTCGGGTGAAAGGGCAATGGGAAGGCAAAACAAAGATTGCTTCAAAATTGTTCTCCCTGTGTTTTCTGGACAGGGGTTCAGAAAGATTGCTTAAAGTGCACAAGCTCTTTTTGATATTTCTGACAGTTAAAGTACCCTAAATTGGAATGTGCTCCTGTATAACAGGATAAAGGAGAAAACAATTGCTGGAGAATGTTGATGGTTAGGAGAGTGGTTCCTCTGGCAACTATAAATACCTGTGGAGTTTGTTGAAGTTTGCCTTTAAAACTTTGAAAACATTCCAGGCACACACTGTGAAAAGTCTTCCATGTCTTACTGCTCAGGGGTTAGTTACCAAGCCTTCCACGTCTAACCACCCACAGCTCAGCACCAGTGTCCACAGGACCTGTGTGGAGGTCAGAGGACAATTCTGTTGAGCCAGTTATCTCCTTTAACCGTCATGAGTTCTGGGATCAAACTCAGTTGTCCAGGCTTCACAGAAAGTCCCGTTACATACTGAGCTGTCACACTTTAGGTTTTGATTATTTCAATTAACCTGAGGGGCCCTTCATTCAGAAATATCCATCTCTAAGAGTAAATAATCAATAAAAAGCAAGTTAAATGTTTCAATAAGTCTAAGTGCAAAGAAAAATGATGGTCCTAGACACTGAGTATTTTGTAGTTGCCAAAAACATCTCAATTGTTAAATGGAGTCCCTCTAATATGAGATATTAAAAATGTTAAAGTTTTGGAAATCTAGGAAAATGCTTAAAATAGTATCCAAAGTAAAACAACTAAGATACCAGAGTAACTAATACTAGAACCTCATAATAGATGTACTAATTTAAATCCTTTAAACTAAATTTCAAGTAGGAACCTACTAGTGTAAAAAACTGTACAGAGCCTTGAATGAAAAAAGATAAATGAATTCTGTCAGTGCGAGATGACTGCTTTATCAAAAGAACAAGCAACCAAACAGCACTTGAGCCCATGAGCTACAAACATGCCATAATTACCCTGATTTTAGTAAACATAAAGAGGTGGGTATGAAAAAAATCATTTAATCAATCAAAAGTCTAAAAGAAAATAGACTAAGTGAAAAAACTCTCAAACTATTCCAGACTACAATCAAACAATATAGTCAGGGTGTGAAAGCAACCAAATGCTTGGTAGATTCAATGGGCAACTTAACTTCTAGCCAGGTATTGGGCTGAATACAAACTCTGTCTAGAAGGTGAAGTCTAGCTTATCTCTCTTTATTTGCTCTAGAATAATAAGAGTGATACCAAAAAAGAAAAAATAACAAATAAATGAATGACAATGATAATTACAAATATCCCATAAAAGATAAAGTAAAACAGAAGAGAGAAAGAGGGTGGGCATGGTATCACACACCTAGACTGGAATCCTAGCACCTGGGAGGCAGGTATGTGAATTCATGTCCAAACTGGGCCACTAAGCAAGATGAAGGGCCAGGGAATTAACGAAAAGATTTAACTGATGTTTTAAAACATCATCCTTCTAAGATTAACAAAGGATCATTTGATTAAATTAAAGATCATAAAATCAAAGAAAATGAGTCCAAATCATCTAACCATTACAAATAACTCCAGAACTATACATGGAATACTGTCTTTTGAAGTATATTCAAAGTCCTATTTAAATTATTTCCATTTGAAGAGTGTAAATACTTAGGAGACAAATTCAGAGAGGCCTAAAAATGTATAAGAAAAATGCCAAACCTACTTTAACAGTTATGTGAAAGGCATAAGTTTATTCCCACAAGATGGGTTTATTTATATTATAGATACTAAAGGTACTTCAAAAATAATGCCAGTAGTTTGCAAAACTGCATGATACTTTCCTGCAAGAACATGTGTCAACACACCAAGGACATGTATTTGAAAAGTTCCTTTACATAGTATATTTTAGGTAGAAAGCAAGAAATAATTATTCTAAGAAATGCAAATTGTAGCACATTGTATTCCCATATGCTAACTTTCTGTTTAAAGTTGAATTATCTGTAAATATCTCTCTATATCCCCTAATGTCACATTCTTACATTTTTTTTTTTCAGAGCTGAGGACCGAACCCAGGGCCTTGCGCTTGCTAGGCAAGCACTCTACCACTGAGCTAAATCCCCAACCCTGTAACATTCTTACATTTCTAACTTAGAAAGCATCAAGCTCTCTAACTAAGAAGTGAGATGACAATCTAGATCATCCAGTTTCTGCCATCCAACTCTAAATGTGTCATCTGTTACTGTGGAAAAAAAATCGGTAGTTAAAACATTTCATTTCCTCGATGTGAAAATATTTCCTACAGATATTTTAGGACACAAAGCCAATGAAGAAAACTATGAGAATATGCTGTGGGATGGTCTGTATGTCAAATGTGTTGCTGATTGGTCAATGAATAAATCACTGATTGGCAGTGGCCAGGCAGGAAGTATAGGCGGGACTAACAGAGGAAAATTGAGAGAACAGGAAGCTGGAGGGGAAGACACTGCCAGCCGCCATCAGGACAAGAAAGATGTAAAGTACCGGTAAGCCACAAACCACGTGACAAGGTATAGATTAATAGAAATGGATTAATTTAAGCTGTAAGAACAGTTAACAAGAAGCCTGCCACGGCCATACAGTTTGTAACCAATATAAGTCTCGGTGTTTACTTGATCGGGTTTGAGCGGCTTGGGACTGGCGGGTGAGAGAGATTTGCCCTGACTGTGGGCCAGGCAGGAAAACTCTAGCAACAAGAATATTTTAAGTTAAATTAAAGCTTGATTTCTGCAATATCTATTGATTGCTTCTGTGTCAGGGTTTGTGTACACATGTATGGTATCACCACTGTTTCTGCAAGCTGCCTGTAAATTCTGATTATCATGCACTTGATTAGCATACAATGCAAAATATTGTAATATGCAAGTCCCAGCACCCTTAGAAGAAATAGTGTCCAAGCCTTCAGATTCTCCAAAAGAATATGCTAAAAAGAATATATATCAACATCTTTCATATAAATATTATCATGTTTTGCAAAGGCTATATTTAATATAATAGACATTTACAGTCACAGAATTTTAAAACTGAAATATAACAAAATATAACACAAACTGGTGACATTTGTCTTTCCTAAGCCCAAAGAAAACAGCACCTGCCTGTTTCATGTCTCCTTGCTTCGGAGAGTCAGAGTGGCCTCAAATGCTCATTCATATAGCAATCTAGGCTGCTCTTGTTATTCCCCAAAGAAAAGCATTTGTTAACTTTATACCAGTCCAGTAGCCTTAATACACAAATATAGAAACTGAACTAATAAGTTGGTGAATAATTCTCCACTTTGCTCTTCTATAAGTTTTAGAGTAATATTAGGATTAAAACTTAATTTAGGATTAAAACTATATCTTGTATCAAAAAAAATTCTATCCAAAGGAATAAGACAGGAGGTTTGAAATTAGAATATTTTAATTAAAAACCTCATTACTTGATTTTCATCACATTGCAGCTGCTGATTTTCATATACATAATGTGTGGTTATTTTTTCTCCTGCCTCTCTTTGTAAGACAGAAACACTTTGCAAGGAAAAAAAAAAAAAAAGAGTCCCTCTTCTTTTTTTTATACACATTATTGATGGAGTTACAGCTCATGACAACACTAAATACTCCCAACCTAAAAATAACTTCTACCAAACACACTTCAGATTTATTTCCTACTGGCCAAAGCTATTCTGGGGCACCCCATTTCCACATGAGAATTTCTCATTGGTTATTCTGATGCCTGGGGAACTGAGCACATGTTTTCATTGTGCAGAGTGCAAATTCCTCTCCAAAGACTTTAGCTTGATTTCAACCAACTGGCCTCTGGCCTCCAAACTGAATTGAGGTCCTACACATTTCTCTCTCTCTCTTGCAATTATACAATCCAAACATGATGCAAAACTAGCTTCTAAAACTTTTAATCCAGGTAAAAAGTTATTTATGTTCATCCCTGCCAGTTACCCACCCAGTAAACAAACTCAGCACCTTTTATGTGGCAGGTGCTGTTTGAGGTGCTTCGATTAATGAATGAGTCAAGCAAAAAGGCTGACATCGGAAAGTTACATTCTCATTTTAGTTTTTACAAATAAATACACAGTGTGTCAGATATTGATTAGAGCTGAGGATATGGATAAAGGGGCCAGTCATACAAGGATTGTTTGTGGGGTACTTGCTTTTCTGTATTGACTTTGCAATGAAGACTTTAAAAAAAAAATACAGTATAGTGTAGTGCTAGATAGTGTGTTCAAAATGTGACAGGGAAGCTGTACCCATGAAACCCAAACCATAAGGTTGCCCAAACAAGGCCTTCTCATGACATCACCAGCTGACATACCAATATGGTTCAGAGTTTCAGGGTTATTCAAATGAAGGGGGTCAGACAGGGGTGCAAGTTTCTTTCCTTGGTTTCTAGGTCAAATGTTGACAACTGAGAGTCCTTTGTAGGAGAAGGCTAGAATCAGAAACCTTAAGAAAAGAGGGAGGAGCTGTTTAAATATAGGCAGAGTCTCTAGGTGAAGAATTCCTTGGTGTGGACATAATAATTAAATACATGAGACTGAGAACAATGATTGGAAGTTAAATTACAAACAAATGTAAAGGCAATGGGGGTTTGGGACCAAGGAGGGATGTGATGTAGAACAAGATAAAGAGGCATCCTAGAAATCAGTTTAAACATGTTTGAGAAATAAGAATGTGCTTGCTCCGGTGATGGTACTAAGCTTGAGTGAGAAAGACTAAGTAAGAATTGATGACCCAATGTGTTCCCATAAAAGACTGTTTCAAGGATGTCACTGGGTTGGAAGATAAATGGGGAAAGACAGTCAATGACACATAGAGAGGAACTCTCTCTAGGAGAGTTACTTTAAAGCAGAGCAAATAAATGTACAGGGAATTTTAAAGTATTTTATTGTTGTTTGTAAGATGAGGCAATCCTGGAAATAATCTACCAAAAGCAGAAAATGAAGGAAGAGAGAAATATGCCAGCATAATGTCCTTGAATAGGCCAGAGGGCATGGAGTCTTGACACTAAAGAGTGGGTAATGGTGGGAAAGGGATATATACGCTTGTATCTAGGAACCCATTGCCTCCACAGTGACTGAAGAAGAGAACTTATGTCAGTAGATGCAAGAGACTAATAGATGTGGTGATGGGAAGACCAAAATGTCTCTCCTGCTTTCTTCTACTTTGTGAAATAGGAAACAAAGAGAAGGAAGAGTTATGGAAGGTTATGGGGGAAAGGGAAAGAAAAGAAAAGGACTAAAGCCTCCCTGTCCTCTGTGTACTGTACACCTGAACTGACCTCTGTGTCCTTGCCTGTGTTAATAGACAAGTGTGGAGAACTACCCACGCTGTTAATTATCCACACCACTGCTCCCTTACATAATCTAGAGGTGACTCTATGTTCTGGAAAACTTGGCAAAGGGCTGTCTTACTAGTTTCACCTTGAAAATAGTTTTCAGACATTGTTCAGTCAACAAATACTTTTCTCCCTTGTCATCCCCGCTCTCTCTTTATTGCAGTTACATCGTTTTAGCACTCTCTCTGATTGCAGTTTAGACAAAAGCATCCCCCAAAGCCAGCACAAAGCTCCTTGAAGACACAGTCACTTGAAAATCCAGAAAGGAAATGCCTCTCTGACTGTAGTCCTCTTGCCTCACTCCCTTTCATCTCCTGTTTATCTGTTTCATCCCTTAGTCAATATTTTTGTGTTGTGGTCTCATAACTATGCTATTCCTGTACACACAGGACAAACGTTGAGAAAATGCAAGTGAATCACAAGATAAAACATTCAGTAATGAAACAATTCATTGTTGCTTTCATCGTATTGATGTTAGGGCATAAACACAATGCAATTCACACCATGGCTTCTTCTAATTCCCAAACAAAGCAATATGTGTTCAAATGGGGAAGCAAAGTGAAAACAGCAGGGGTGAGGAACTCTTGTATGTACCTGATATCTCTAAGCTTACTCTCCAATGGTCAAAATGTCTACCCTAACAAGAGGAAGCTTATATAATCAGTTGGCCATAGGAATAGAGCATATTCGAGTAGCAAGTCATATTTTGTATAAATCAGCATAGCTCCCCCCACAGAAAATAATGAAAAAGAAAGAAGAAATTAACTCGAAATAATCTGCCTCAGTTTAGCAACATCCTGGAAGCTAGGAGTAGAGGAACTTAGGCAAGAAAAGAGTCTTTTCCCGAGCTTAGGAGGAGCCTTACATATCTGTGACTTATTTGCATTCTATACTGTAACTCATCGGAGTGAACTCCTACAGCAGGTAGAAAGTAAAAACAGCCAATTTCAACAATTGTTGAGACCAAGGTTTGATAAAGCACAGGGACAAATAGCCAAACGAATGGAAACACATGAACTATGAACCAATGGCTGAGGGGTCCCCACTGGATCAGGCCCTCCGAATGGGTGAGACAGTTGATTGGCTTGATCTGTTTGGGAGGCATCCAGGCAGTGGGACCAGATCTTGTGCTCATTGCATGAGTTGGCTGTTTGAAACCTGGGGCCTATGCAGGATTGTTTGGCTCGGCCTGGGAGGAGGGGAATAGACCTACCTGGACTGAGTCTACCAGGTTGACCTCAGTCTGTGGGGAAGGCTTTGTCCTGGAGGAGATGGGAATGGGGGGGGGTTAGGGGGAAGGTGAGGAGGACGGGAGGGGGGAGAACAAGGGAATCCGTGGCTGATATGTAGAACTGAATTGTATTGCAAAATAAATTAAAATAAAAAAAAAAAACATAAAAAAAAAACAGCCAGTTTACCAGCTTCCTTGTGAGCTACTTGTGTACCAAAGTCAAAGTTCAGGCCACGAGAAGTAGGCAGAGTCTCTCAAGACAAGGTTATGAATATATATGCAAAGCCTACCAGAAAAAAAAAAAAAAGATGTTTGCTTTGTGTTTTCTAAACTGGAAGGGATTAGTTTATTGTATGTACTGAAGTTGTCTTGTGACCCTGAAGTCACAGATGCCTGAGAATAAAAGGCCCCACACTGAAGGCACTAATATGCCAAGGGAAGAGATGACCTCTGATCACTAAGAACTATGTGTCTGACTGAAATTTTTCATCCTGAGCTTGAGACATGAAACTAGTAACCCCCAAGGGCAGAATTTCCTAGAGATCACTTCTTCCTGTGGAAACAACCAACTTTCCCAAAGGATTGTCCTGAATTCATTTATGCATGCAATTCCTTTCTTATAGACTCTAATTTTAATCTTTCATATCAGTTTAGTATTCTTCATCCAGAAAACTGTATTCCAGAGTCTATGATATATTTTAACAAATACTATGTATTTTTGAGTTGCCCCTGGCTTCTTAAATATTTTGGTTGTTTTTATTAGAATATTTTTATTGATTCTTTGAGAATTTCAAACAATGTATTTTTATTATATTCATCCCCTATTGCTTCCCCTAATCTCCAGCCACTCCTATCTTCCAGGAGAAAAGAGTTTGAAGCCAAGACCAGCAGGGGAATATGTAAGCTGTTTCAGAACAAAGCTTTTATCCTTGGTTGTGACATAATGTAAAGTGATTTGACATGAGAAGAATCTCAGTTTTGTGTTTATAGCTGCTAAAATGGGCGTGTGGTAACACAGTAGGAGAACAGACATTTCAATACAGGCAATGGGAAAGGAAGTAGTAATCAGTACACATAATGAACTTCAACAAATCCATAGGAGAAAAAACAGAAAAAAAATTCAATCATATATGGGCAAGCACATGAGCAAAAAGAGGATATGTGACAAGAAATTATGAAAACTATCATTCTGTAGTTGGGCATACTAGCCTGCACTAATTATCACCATACTCAGCAGGCAGAAGTAGGAGGAACAATGACAGAGGTCAACAGAGTATACATAGTGAGTTTTAAGCTATCCAGGGCTGTATCACGAGAAACATGCCCCCCCCCAAAAAAAAACATACAAAAAGGGAGAAGAGAAATTTGTTGTTGTTGTTGTTGTTTTTGAGACAGGGTTTCTCTGTGTAGCGTTGGAGCCTTTCCTGGAACTCACTCTGTAGATCAGGCTGGCCTTGAACTCACAGAGATCCACTTGCCTCTGCCTCCCAAGTGCTGGGATTAAAGGCGTATGCCACCACCTCCCGGCACAATATTTTATTTTGAGAATACAAATAAAAATTATAAGCGGTCATCATGAAATACCCACCAGACTAGTATTTAAAAGATGATGTTTTTTTAAAGTTAGAAAGAAGATAAAATAACTAAAATTTAGCACACTGTTTCCTGAATGTAAATTATATAATTACTTAGGGAAAACTAAGCTTGAGTAAAATTGTCCTTAAATATAGATACATGCATTTATGAAAACACAGTTTTACTGCATAATACTTTATATAGATAAAAACTATAAGCTACTTGAATGGTAGCCAAATGCACAATTTATAAATAAAAGGTACATTCATACAATGAGCAATAAACAGTGGAAATAGCCTATACTCATATACTCAAATATTCTTAACCTCTTGAATATGTTGAATGAAGGAAGCCAGGTGTAAGGTCACATACTACATCATCCCATGCCAAAGAAACTCAGAAACAGGGGCCACTAATCTGTGCCATGGAAAGCCAAGTGAGGGCTTAATCTAGGTAGAAAGTTATAGAGACTGGAGGATGAGCAGGACTCACAGAAAACTATTATGGCTTTCTTCCCCAATCAATGAAGATATAATAATGAAAAGTACATTTTGGTTTTTGGTTGCACTTCACAATTTAGCTATGCTTATTATTTTTAATTCAAGATTCCTTTGCTTCCCTCAATATAATTGAGAGAAAGCTGTATTACAGAGTCCAGATATGCACTCTTGTCTGTTCCAAGTTATCAAATAGTTCACATTTCTTACAAGATAACATAGCATTCCAACTCAACACAGTTTATTCTTTGCAGCCTTGTTTTCAGACATACATACAGTAAATGTTCAATACATTGCAGAATACTTGCTACTTGCTACTCATGCCACATTATATCCTGCTTTCAAATCTTTACTTTTCACTTAGTTATCTAGAAAACACTGTCTACTGACCCTCATAATTTCCCTAGAAAATCCCTATTTAGCCAACATCATCCAGCTTTAATAATATCTACTGTGAAAAAGTTTTAACATTTCTGTAAATATAAGAAGTTTTTCTTTTATTTCTGTTTCTACTAATTCACAAACATTTCAAGTTTATGTATGTAGTTCCCTTTATTTATATAATAGCATCTAATAATTTTATGATGGGAGAATGTCTTTGTGTACACTGCGAAAACATGTTGCTCTGATTGGTTGATAAATGAAACTATTTGGCTTATGGCAAGGCAACTTAGAGGCAGGTGGGAAATTCAGAGAGAGAGACAAGAAGAAGGCAGGGAGAGATGCCAGCAAGCTGCCCAAGGAGCAACATGTAATGGGACGCAGGTAAAGTCAAAGAACATGTGACAATGCATAGATTAATCGTTATGGGCTAATTTAAGATATAAGAGTTAGCTATCAAAAAGCTTGAGCCATGGCCATGCAGTTATAATTAATATAAGCCTCTGTGTGGGGGGGACGCCAGTGGGGGAGATTTGTCCTGACCACTGGCAGGCAAGGAAACAGGAAATCTTCTGACTACAATTTTATAATTCTTTTGTGGAGATTTCTTCTACTAAACCTTGAATATATGGTGAGTAGTGTTGGTAGAGTTTTCCTGCCTGGCCCACAGTCAGGACAAATCTCTCTCACCCACCAGTCCCACAGCCACTCAGACCCGACCAAGTAAACACAGAGACTTATATTGGTTACAAACTGTATGGCCGTGGCAAGCTTCTTGCTAACTGTTCTTACAGCTTAAATTAATCCATTTCCATTAATCTATACCTTGCCACATGGCTCGTGGCTTACCGGCATCTTCATATGCTGTTTGTCATCATGGCGGCTGGCAGTGTCTCTCTCACCCAGCTTCCTGTTCTCTCAATTCTCCTCTCTGTTAGTCCCGCCTATACTTCCTGTCTGGCCACTGACCAATCAGTGATTTATTCATTGACCAATCAGCAACACATTTGACATACAGACCATCCCACAGCACTTCCCCTTTTCTTTTCTTAAAAAGGAAGGTTTTAACCTTTACAGATCTCCAAAGTCAGCTTGGTGTATTTGGGAATTTGGGCGTAGCTTCTCTTACTACTTCCTGCTGGAGGGGGGCGCTGTATCTTATGGGGACACAAAGAATATTTTAGGGTTATGGAGTAGTCCATGAGGGTGTATTGTCTGAGCCAGTTGCCTTGAAACGGTTCTGGATGTTGGATCATCTGGGCCATGGTGTCATCGGAGACCTTTCAGGTGGTCTTGGCTGGTCAAACCTGATGTATCTTAATCTGGAACAAATCCATAGCCTCTGGCTTTCTGTGGAAATAAAAGCAGAGCCTCCTTTCCAAAGCAACATATCCTTACATCCAAATTTTGAAGTCAAAGTACCTTTAAAATATACATTTTGGCATAACTCTACAGCTTTTACAATCAAATGTTTTTCTGCAGTTAAAAATTCCAAAGACAACACAATCCAGATTCTCTGTGTGGTAGCCATCTTTACGTGGCTTATTTTTTTATATTAGCTTGAGCCTATTGCTTTGAACTGCAGCCTTCTAAGCCTGAAACGGTGATGGCGCTGCTGGCTCCGCCCACTTCAGCTTCCCAACATAGCAGTGATACGTTTTCCGCCAGCTCTGGGAGCCATCAACTCTCAGAAATAGTGGGTCTATGCTTCTATCAAAGCAGCATGTAGCCCAGAAACCTCTTTTTTTTTTTTGTTTTGTACTAGCAAAGGCTAAATCCACCACACAGCTTAATGTGCCATTTGCAGAGGCCTCATTCCCGCCATACTGCAGGTCGAGCGAGCACGCTAGGAACCCGCCAGTAGCTCAAACCGGCAGCTGCCGCTCATTTGAGAGAGACAATTAGGAAGCTGTTTTTAGCTCCGTTTTAGAATCTTTTTTCTCAGTTTTTAGGTGGAAACTCTTGCCACCACGTTGGGTGCCATTTGTTGGTAGAGTTTTCCTGCCTGGCCCACAGTCAGGACAAATCTCTCTCACCCTCCCACAGCAGAGTAGCAGTTTTCCCTGAGATTTAAATGACCTGTCTTGGGGGAAAGATTGTTAAGACACAGGATGTCAAAGGGAGAGTGAAACAAGAGGATATTCTCAGCAAGAAGATCATTAAGACAAAAGTTGTTAAAAAAAAAGGGGGGGGTGAAACAACTGGATATTTTAAGAGGAGCTGTGTGGTAGTTGGAATGTATTTGGCCCCCATAAGCTCACAGGAAGTGGCACTATTAGGAGATGCGACTTTGTTGGAATGCATATGGCCTTGTTGGGGTAAATTTGTCACTGTGGGGGTGGGCTTTGAGGTTTCCTATACTCAGAACACCACCCAGTGAGTCAGTCAACTTCCTGTTTCCTGCAAGTCAAGATGTAACCAGCATCACATCTGCCTGCAAACTGCTGTGCTCCCAGACATGATGATAATGAACTAAACCCCTGAAACTCTAAGTGAACCACCCCAATTAAATGTTTTCTTTATAAGAGCATGATCATGATGTCTCTTTACTACAATAAAAACCATAACTCAGACAAGGAAAAATCTTGCATTCTAATTCAGGAAGTCCCTGAAACCGACCAGATTTACTAGGTGCCTTCTTTTTCTCAAATACATAAACTTTAAGGACTGCTGAGAGATACTCAGCCAAACGGTGCTGCCTTGGAGAGGACCAGCAGAACTGCCAGAAAGAGGATCAGGCTGACTGAGCTACCTAGAAAGACCATTCTTTTACCTACTGTTTTACCTGCAGGTTGTGCAGTGCACTCTACATTTCTATATTTTGTGAGCTGACACTCATAATGTGGTATTTTTGCTGATGTAGCTGTCTTCTTATTCATTTCTGCTTCTGTAAGTAAGCCCCCATACACCCCTAGTCCCATAAGAAATAAAAATAATTGATTCACCAAGTTGGACAATGGTAGTACTCTTACTTTGGTCTGTTGTCAACTCCCTATCTTGGTGAATAGATGTTTATTTAAGTTTCCTGAGGAATAATGTCATACAATACTGAGTATAAGATTTTCTTTATCAATTTTTCTGTATGATACAGGGTCTAAGACTGTGAAAACTCAATAACAACCCCAAAATATGGTGTTCAAGTTGCTTCTCGCCATTTATGGATAATCTAAACAGTGACACTTTGCTCACTACAGAAATTTCTGGGGATATTGCCCTTGGATATCTAGCACATCATATACTCTAGATTTTGTGCTGCAATTACAATGGAAAGTATTAACCACTCCCTCCAGTGTCATGTTGTCAGGTTTCAACATTTTTTCTTGGATATGATAAACTAAAACTGATCTAAGTTTAATGTTCGGCTGTCACCCACATATTCTACACAGTCTCCCAACATCCTACCTAACTTCAACAAATTATGTTAGAAAAAAGCAGAATAGTCATAGCAGTGATGCTATACAAAATTCTAAGGATGCTATAGAATATTTAACCATTCTAAGGAGAAAATGTGGAGAAATATATAGCCCTCTCCAACCAAGAAAATAGTGAGCACAGTGTTTATACATTTGTATACATCATCCAACCACCAGATTAATAAATGGAAAAGTAGGCAATATGTTAGGAATCTGAGAATGGTCTTTCAAAATACATGAAAACTAAAACCTAGGGTTATAAGAACCTCACATAAGAAAACAGCAGACAAAGTGAAACTAATTAAAATATTTATCTAGTCATGCACATGCAGAGAGGTGCAGAGAGCATTAGGCTTGGAGTCAGATGTACCTAAATTTAATCTAGCTTCAGCACTTATTAGTAGTTTGAGTGACCTTGGAAAAGTTTTACCTGCAAAAGAAGATAATTATATACCTCATGCAGTTTTCATGAGGAATAAAAGAGATGATGCATTTAAAGTTTCAGTGTACAGCCCAGCATAGACAAAGTTCTTAATAAATATTAAGTGTTAATGGTTCAGTATTTTCCTGATAAATGTCACATTGGAGTTTTACTGTTTGAATACATTTTTGTGAAATTCTATCATTGTCAGTATAGTCAAGAGTTTTGGGATCTGTCGGCATTTTTAAAATTATAGGTTTCTTTCATTCATGGTCAAACTCACATACAAGATCACAATCAAATCTTCATCCATTATGTTGAGGAAAATTATTTTCCCAAAGTGATCCACCTTTAATCCAGTCATAAAGAGTTAGCCATTCTCAATTTTAATTGACAAATCTAATTACTGTGATGAGTTTATTTATAGTCACTATTCAATATCTATTGATAGTTTCTTGACCTTGAAGAATATCATCCAATTAACATGGCAATATGTGTTAATGGATTTTTAAATTACTTCACACTGGATAAAAGGTGAAAGGAAAAAGGGAAATTCATTTCCACAGAGAAGAATCACAAAATTTATGAGAATCAGCCTTATATATCAGTCGCTGGATGTGCAACATAAGGATTTACTTTGCGTTTATTCCATATTAGGAAATTCTATTATTTATGTGGTAGTGTATTTTTGGAGTATTTTCAGGGGGAGTATTTCAGTTCAAGCAACAAAATGTCTTCCCAAATCTGTGTTTGAGGATATGTGTTTGCTTCTACAAAATGTGTATTATTATTATTAATTATTCAGTCTTTCAGAATAAAAAGCATGAAGTTGATTAGTGGACTACAAATCATCAACTCTTGAAAACACATGCATAAAAATACCTATTGTTATAAAAATGAAGAAAATGATAGAAGTGATATTTGCACACTGGGAAGGAAGTCTTGACATCCAGTTTCCCAGTCACACTATGGGAATATGTTTAGACACATAGTGCGAATCACAGATTATCAAATTCATAAGGATTCCAGATATTACAAACCTCATTTTCAGAAGAAAAAACTGAGAAATTAAATTAAGATGTATCGTGGTAGCCTCGATAGATGGATCCCTATTATCTGTTTTGCTTTTCTATATCTTCTCAATTCCCATTACATCGTAAGCTTCTCATTTCCCATTATGTGACAAGCTTCTCAATTCTCATTATATCATAAGCTTCTCCAAGATGGTCCCTTATCTTTGGATGTACTCTACACTAAATTATTCCCCCACTAAAAAAATGTTTGTTGACATCCCAATCCTTAACATCTTAAACATGACTGTCTTTGGAAATGGGATCTTGGACAGGGTAAATAAGCTGAAATCACTTAAATAGGTAGTCTCAAATCCAATGTGACTGATGTTTTTACCAAAGGATGAATAGATACCAGAATGTGGGTGCTCAGAAGAAAGTCCATTACAGCACATACTAATAAGGCAGCTACCTCAAAGCCAAGAAGAATGGCATCCTCAAGATGGCCAAGCCAGGTGATGTGTATTTTGACTCACACCTTTCAGAACTGTGAAAAATAAACTTATGTTGTTTAATCCTCACAGTCTTCAGCATTTTTCCATGATAACCTGGTAAAAAGGCACACTCTTTGTACTTCCAGCACCTGCTTCTGAAAATGGCACACAGTAGGTGCTCAATTTACAAAGGAAGGAAAGGATGATTAAAGGGAATGGGGGAAAAGGAAAAGAGTTCCCCTAGATAATGAATTATTGGCTGCAGCATAAAATTTCCAAATATTTATGCCCTTTCCACTGCAACCAATGCTATACATCTCAGTTCTAGAACTGTTGGTACTTGTTTTCACATGTGCCTTGCGTATCCTTTCAAACTTTCATGTTTATTTATTATTATGCACCTGCAGGACAGTAATTTTATTGGGCACAGGTCCTATATCTACACATTTGAAATCAGCAGTTATATTTGAAGAGAGAAAAATAGACTCAACACCTGTGAAGTCTCTATTTTGCTTCCAGGATTTTAAAGACATATTTTATGCATTGAAGTACCTTGCTCATGCTAAATCATAGAGATTTGCATACTTACTACAGATTACTTTGTTCTGGTATCTGATCTTTTAAAGGTAGGAATAGGGAAGAATGGGAGGGGGTCTTAAATATTTGCTTCTTGTTAGAATCTGAATGGAATATTCTTCCAGGCCAGAATACATGAGAAAGGGGAAATTGCCTCTAGAGCCTAGAAAGCAGTCATTTACCTAGCATAAAATAAATTGCAATGGATTATTGGATTGGAAACTACCTCAGGTACAATGAAGTGTAGCAAACAGATGCTCAGTGAGGCTCATTGGACATGAAGATGATGCAGTCAAGTGCACTCAAGCACAGTTCCAAAATTGTCCTTTATTATTCTGAAAGATGCCTGTTTAATAACCTATTCAAAAAGCTATCCTTTAAAATACTTTATCTCCGCCCCCATCTGGAGGAAGGTTTGGGGGAGGCAGCACTCAGAGCTAATAAAAATGGATGAAAACAGACGACTTTGCTAGAGACCAAACTTTAGGCCAAGAAACCTCAAAAGTTGGATCATTAAAGGGCTGGAAGTCAGAGATGTGATTATCTATCTCTACGCATCAATGGCCTCTCCTTCAGTCTTCAACGTGCCTGCAATCCACTGGATGCCCAGGGTGTCTTCCTGAAGGAAACCTAGCTCTCTAATAATGCTACCTGTATCTTTTGATATAACTGTGACCTAGCAATTTAATTATTGCTGGAGAAATGGAAACCTTTTGTCTCATCCTGTCTCCTAAAGCTATGAAACAATGTAAAGGGAAAAACGTTCTCTCTCTCTCTCTCTCTCTCTCTCTCTCTCTCTCTCTCTCTCTCTCTCTCTCTCTCTCTCTCTCTCTGTGTGTGTGTGTGTGTGTGTGTGTGTGTGTCTGTCTGTCTGTCTGTCTGTCTGTGCACATGCATATGTGAGTGTGTCAATTATGAGTGCGTTATTGTGTATATATGAACATGTATAATCATTGTATGGCTGTGTATATATCAGTATATCTGTGTTTATGAAACAAGACAGAGAGAAAAGAGAGGCTATGATCACCATTTCTGTGTAAACATCAACACATTTAAGCATGCTATACAGTTCAACCTCAGAATTCCCCAAAACATCACAAGTCAAATCTTGAGAAATTCTAATTCTGTTGATAAATCTGCATTTTTTACAATTGACCACTCGGGTTTTTTTTTTAATTCAATTCAAATTCCTGCTTATATAAAGATAAGCCTGGTTTTAACTTCTGGAAATTGATCTAAAAATTTTAAATATATAGCCATCACCCTAAACAACACGCAGAAAATTTCATATATGGTCAGCATCTTAGGAACAGATTAATCTCAGGCCATAATTTCTTCCATCTCTGAAATGCACCTTTTTATTTTATCATGGAGTGCCTTTTGCCCTCTCATTTCTACCTAATACTGTAGAAAAATGTAGTACATGTGCTAGAAGGCAGACTTAATGGCTGAATTTTCTCTACTTTCTACTAGCTCCCTAGCCTTAGGCATGCTGTCTGACTCCCCCAGGCTTCAGTTTCCTTCTTCATAAAATACACATAATAGAATCACCATGGAGCTAAAGGAAAGCCTACTGTTAATCACTTATAGTTATTTGTGTCTTGGAATGATAGCTTAATACAAACTACCAATGATTATTAAACCTCACACTCTTATTATAACTTGATATGCTTCTCTGACATCTCCTCCCCCACTAAATTGCATTTGACTTAAAGGTATCTCTTTGTGCACCATAATATTTTAATAGTCACTTTCTAGAGAAAAAAAATGGTTGGTTATTTCTTTTTAAAAGAACCCAAAGTGTATTTAAAAATCATAAAGAGATATTTAAAGAAATTGACTGGAAATCCAGGTCATGCCCTTGCTTGTCCTTGGCTCATTCTATATATTTAAATCACTGTAAGGCCAGAGCATTGCACGGGTCTATGCCAATTTGTTCTGTGATCAGTTATAATGAGTGTTTTCCAAATCCCAGACGTATAATTTCCTCTCTGATTTATTCTATCCATTCTGCAGTACAACGGACAGGAACTATTCATGTCCTTTTCTTTTCTCCTTTTAAAGACTAAGAGAGAGTTAGGGTTAGATGGAACAGTGGGTACATGTAGGGCAGCCTTGTGTGGATGGAGCCCCTGGGTCTTTCTCACTTGCCTTTACTAAGATTTACAGAGGTTACATCACAAAAACCTGACAGGGTGCTTGTAAAAATGGAGCCATTATTATCCCCATTCTTTTCTTCCCCTACAGCCCTTGTTCTCTTTGAAAATAAAGAGTAGGTTCTAGAAAGGGAGTATCACAAAATAGAACCCCCATATTTCACAGCTTGAAATTCAGAATTCTGAGACAGATAACACAAATAGAGTTTCACATGACAGACTAGCATAATGACTGCACCTTAGAACTTTGGTAGGCAGGCTCTAAGCATAGGAAGTTAAAGGCATGTCCAAATCCAATCTAAACTTCTCTTCTACAAATTTATTGAAAATGTTAAACAGAAATCATCAGTCATTGACCAATCAAAAATTATCCTCAATGTCAATAAGTTGGATGTAGCTTAAATGAACTGTGATCAAGGAGGAAAAAAAGTATATGGTTGTTTAAATTTTCAGATATTAATGCCAAGGCTTTTCAGAGAATATTTTTAAAGGTAAAAACAATAATAGAATCTGGGCCATTTTCTCGTGTAGGACAAATGGGTTATATGCAGTTTTATGTGAATGTGTTTAGGGACAGGTGAGAAAATGTGGGAATGATGGAATTAATAAGGAACCTGAGGCTTTGTAAGAAGCCAAGTAAATACTGAAAGGTTAATGAGAAATTATGTAAATGATGCAGAGAAACCTCTCTTGAAATTTTGACTTGAGTAACAATCAAGTTCAAGGGAAGTGTTGTATAAAATTATATCACTCTCTTAAGTTCTTAAAATAAATGATCACTGCCTAGTCACCCTCAGCAGTGGGCACGACTTGAGAGAAAACATTTCACATGATATGCTGTGTCTACACTAGAATAAATATGAAATCGGGTAAATATACATGTGTCTTAGGAGCTCATAAGAAAATATTATTATATATAATATTTTGTAAAATATAACCTATATAAGAATTAACTAGTTCTTTGGTAAAATATGAAGACTTCAAACCCAGAAAATATGCATTTAGGATAGAAGAAACTTTGGTTATAGTGATTAAATGGCTGTAGGTTTGAATGGGGGATTTATTATAGGCATATAAGGGAGATGTCAGATAATATAGGAAAAATTTTAACAACAAACAGTTGGCTTTGTACCAATCAGGCAACCAACCTGACTGAGAAAGACTCCATTGCTGCTACCTCAAGGCAGTGAGACTATGGTTCCTCTAGTACTGCTAGCCCAGAAACTAGGGTGCTGGTGTTGGCAACACTGTTCTGACTACCCTGAAGTCCAACCTTTCTTTAGCTGCTCATGGAGACAGAGACAAATCCTCAAGTATCGATACTGTGGTCAGAGAGAGCATCACACTGGGTGCTACCTAATCCATGTGTCCATAACCTAGTGACAAGGGGCACTAGGAAAGTGAGTTTCTAATATTTCTGCTTTGGGTAAGGGGAAGTAAATATGACCCATCCAAGGCTCATACGGCAAAAGGAATTTCCACACTTGAAAACTAGGTTTAGACATTGACCATGAAAGAAGAATGCCAGGCACTGAGACAACATTGTGCAGCAGAAAGAATAAAGAATTTGATGATACTCTTGAACATCTCTACCTACTCAGCCTTTTATTGTGTATGTGGCATGTTCTCTTAGACATAGATCCTAAATTTCTTAAATAATAGAAACAATATCTACAGTGTGATTTATGAGAAGGAAATAAATCTATGAATATGTTTAGATGTTTTAAATATATGAATTTTGTGGAAGATAGTATGTACTCAAAAAGGATAGCTATTGTTTATAATGATTAGCTTACATCTTGTATCTCCTAGTTTGCACCTACAATAGACATTTCATTTATGATAAAACACTTAGGTATTGTTTTAACATACTAAAGAGGATAAGAAAAACAGCTCTTAAAGCTTATTTATAAAAAAAGGGATATATTCAATGGTAACATAGGGAAGCCAAATGCAAAAGGATTTTCTCTTTTCTTTACCAACTGCCTAGCATTAGTAGTTTTCAAGGAAATCAAAATTTTTTAAGCAAATAAACTATAGAGTATGGTGGGAGCGAGAAGAAGTTTCTATGTAGACTGCATAAAAGGAAAGTGGTAGTGATAACAGGTGTGGGTGGTCCATACTTTCCCCATAGGATTTCCAAAGTTAGAGCTACAGAGCACACCCTCAAGTACAAGTCCCATCTCCAGTACTATAGGAAGGAGCCAGCATTTAGGGACTAGCTACACTGAGTGGTATATGCCCCCAATTAGAAGAAGAAGCAATGCCCTTACATATAAGCATCCAAGTTCCACACAAATAACATACAGTCTCTCACAGGAGAAGTCGGGCTGTGCCTATACCTCAGGCTTTGATTTAGTACACACAACTAAAAGAGAAGGTAAGCCCTCTCAACTGGAAGTAGACATTGACCATACCAAATACTGACTGTAACGCTCCCCAAATTGTCTTTAAGTACTAAGGTATTTGTTGATGAAAATATTTCCCGTATTCCCCTCAGCCTTATCAGCAAGTAGAACAGAAAAATAATATTCATTAGGCATTAGAAAGAACTGAATGCTACATGTTTACATGTTGCTGAGTCCTTTATAGTTATTTCACATTGGTATGGTTTAAACCAGAGGTAGGAGGGTGGTAGATAATTGAGAAAATGGAATGAAAACCTGTAGGTACTCAGCTGTCATTGAGTTTAGCCAGCCTCTAATACAATATGTTGTTTTGGGTACTCTCAATTACAATTTTTAAAAATAAGGAAGTGTTTTCGTTTGTGATGAATCAACCCACATGTGTGAGGCCATTTGAAGCAGAATGTTGTTTAAGGTGTGTTACTTTTGTTTATGTTACATTTGTTTAACTCTGTGAAGCTGTGTTACTGTGCCTGTGTTAAACATCTGATGGTCAAATAATGAACTGGCCAATAGCAAGGCAAGGGAAAGGATAGGCAGGGTTGGCAGAGAGGATATATAGAAGGAGAAATCTGGGAGAAGGGAGAAAAAAGAGTTGGAGGAGTGAGGAGATCTAGCAGCCAGAGAAGGAGGAGGACATCAGGGGCCAGCCACCCAGCTACACAGCAAGGCTTGGAGTAAGAATAAGATTTACAGAAGTAAGAGAATGGGAAAAATCAGAGGCAAAAGGTAGTCAGGATAATTTAAGTTAAGGAAAGCTGGCTAGAAACTAAGCCAAGCTAAGGCCAGATATTCATAATTAAGA
Source organism: Peromyscus californicus insignis (assembly GCF_007827085.1). NCBI lineage: Eukaryota > Metazoa > Chordata > Mammalia > Rodentia > Cricetidae > Peromyscus > Peromyscus californicus. The sequence continues at coordinate 50,686,481 of NW_026294514.1, forward strand.
GTAAGCTTCCGCCCCAAGAAAGACACGGGGATCGCCCAATGACGGAGAAATGGAAGAGATCTACATGAACAGCCTGTACATGAGTGGGGGTAATGAAAGGCGAGAGTCGAGGGAAAGAAAGCTTGGGGGAGCGGGAGATCCCAGCTGGATCAACAACAGAAAGGGAGAACAAGGAATAGGAGACCATGGTAAATGAAGACCACATGAGAATAGGAAGAAGCAAAGTGCTAGAGAGGCCCACAGAAATCCACAAAGATACCCCCACAACACACTGCTGGCAATGGTCGAGATACAGCCCGAACTGACCTACTCTGGTGATGGGATGGCCAAACACCCTAACTGTCGTGCTAGAAACCCCATCCAATGACTGAGGGGTCTGGATGCAGAGATCCATGGCTAGGCCAGGGGGATCTCTGGGAGTCCAATTAGGAAGAATGAGGAGGGTTTATATGAGCGAGAATTGTTGAGACCAAGGTTGGATAAAGCACATGAGGGGTCACCAACTGGATCAGGCCCTCTGAATGGGTGAGACAGTTGATTGGCTTGATCTGTTTGGGAGGCATCCAGGCAGTGGGACTGGGTCCTGTGCTCATTGCATGAGTTGGCTGTTTGAAACCTGGGGCCTATGCAAGATCGCTTGACTTGGCCTGGGAGGAGGGGACTGGACCTACCTGGACTGAGTCTACCAGGTTGATCTCAGTCCTCGGGAGAGGCTTTGCCCTGGAGGAGGTGGGACTGGGGGGTGGGCTGGGGGGAAGGTGAGGGGGACCGGAGGAGGGAGAACAAGGGAATCCGTGGCTGATATGTAGAACTGAATTGTATTGCAAAATAAAAAAAAAAAAAGAAAAGAAAAGAAAAAAAAAGAGTAAGCTTCCGTGTGTGATTTATTTGGGAGCTCGGTGGTGTGCCCTCCAAAAAAGAGTAAAAAACTCCCAACAAAAGTCATTTCTAGGGAAGGCTTTAAGAGATTATTATACCAGAACATTGCATCTACTACAGCACAATCATTAAGAACATTTAAGCCAAATTCTTTGTTGATTTTTGAGCTGAGTAATTTAAACCCTGACAGGCAGTTTTCATTTCAAAACACTGCTAATAATAATCACTAGCTTTAATAATAGCAATAATCTTCATTATCCAATGTGTCTTTCTTGTAAGTAGCTTAAAACAACTTCACATTAACTATGCTGTTTATTCCCAGGCATCTCTGTTAAGATGTGAAAAAAACAGGAAGTGTATTGATTGTGCTGTAGAGAAAGACTCAGTGAGGTTAAGTATTAGTTCAAGGTCACAAAGCTGGCCTGTGGCAGATCCATGATAGATACCACTAAGGGTAACTAAATAAACTGGAGTTGAACTCAACCTACCTATAACAAATGTGATTAAGGGCCCCATCTCTGAGGCAGAGGGCCTGCACCTCCTTACCACAGTCATGAAGTGTTTGCCCTGAGAGACCTCAATCTCTCTTTCTAAAAGTGCCTTCAATCAGCAAGTCAGACCTGTGTCATTTACTTTCTTCAAGTTGTGGCCTTTCAGGTCTGCATAGAGCGTGATGTTTGGCCAAGACAATCGACAGTTCTGCTTGCTGAGATTCTGAACACAAGGAGTTGCCTAGCAGTGCATTATTTACTCATTCAAACATAAATACTGTTTTATGACAATATTAAAGACTACAAAGTTTCCTTGGTGTGTGATAATTACACCTTTATGTTATCGTAATGAAAAATATCTGAAGTTGGCATCCATTTTAGTTAGGGTTTCTACTGTTAGGATTAAACATCATGACCAAACACAACTTGGGGCAGAAAGGATTCATTTCATCTTACATCTTACAGTATTCCATAATCCAGGAAAGTCAGGAGAGGAACTTAGATTGTAGGCAGGAAACTGTGAGCAGGAGCTGATGCAAAGAAAATGGAGGGGTGCTGCTTACCAGGTTGTTCCTGGTGGCTTGCTCAGTCTCCTTTCTTATAAACCTGGGACCACCAGACTGGGAATAAGTTTAAGCTACTTACAAGAAAGACACATTGGATAATGAAGCAATATTTACCGGTAAAGTGCCAGTATCACATTCTAACATATTCAATGGAGAGTATACTTTATCTGTTTTTAAATTTTCCCTGCACATTTCTCATAAAGATATGGGCCCACCCACATCAATAATCAATAAAATATCCCACAAAACAATCTTGTGGGGACAACTTCTCAATTGATACCTCCCATATAATATTAGTTTGTGTCAAGTTGACATAAAATTAGCCAGCACAGCATCTTATCACTTACCTTGATTGCCCTTTTTATTTGACTGCACTCATCTTGATATATCTACATGCACACAGCATTTCTGGTACTTGCTTTAACCTAATACTGTTTCTTGAGTCTGTTACCAAAATCTCCATCACATTCCTTTGTTCTCATGACTTACCAACTGAATTGCTTCACTTCTTGACTCTTATTTTTTAATTATATTAGTATAACTTCTTCAATAAGATTGCAGTTATGTTGGTTATCAAATGAATCTTCTAAAACAGTATAGATTTTTGGAGGATACATACATATCAGCAATAAACCAAGTACATTAAGAAGTTAATAAAATGGAGTTTCCTCCTATTAGCATGGATCCAGGAATCATTTTACTATACCTTTATTTACTAAAAGAACAAATTGCTTTTAAATCTATGCTAGAAATCACAATGGCTTTTTATCTGTGATGACACTTCCCAATTTTTCCTGAGAATTGATCAGGCAGCTCACTGAAAGCACCTGTCCTTCCTCTGCATGGATGTCAGTGTAGGTAAAGAACTGAAGTCTACGAAGCTGCATTTCCTGCTGACGAGGGACTGGAACAATGACATGTAACATAATTAGTTATGACAACAGGGAATTACTCTGTCTGAAGTGACATGATCAGCCAAGTCATACTTAGCAATATTTACCGGTAAAGTATCAGTCTCACATTCTAACATATTCAATGGAGAGTATACTTTATCTCTTTTTAAATTTTCCCTGTACATTTCTTCAACCTGTACTTCTTTTTTTTTTTTTTTATTTTGCAATACAATTCAGTTCTACATATCAGCCACGGATTCCCTTGTTCTCCCCCCTCCCGTCCCCCTCACCTTCCCCCTAGCCCCCCCCATTCCCATCTCCTCCAGGGCAAAGCCTTCCCCACAGACTGAGATCAACCTGGTAGACTCAGTCCAGGTAGGTCCAGTCCCCTCCTCCCAGGCCGAGCCAAGCGATCCTGCATAGGCCCCAGGTTTCAAACACAACCTGTACTTCTTAATAATTAGACAAGAAAAGAGGTCGTGAACTTGAAAGAGAGCAAACAAGGGTATATGGAAGGGTTTGGAGAGAGGAAAGGGAAGAGGAAAATGATGTGATTATATTATAATCTCAATTTTTTTTAATATATTTTTTAAAGAATTAGACAAGAGAAAGTAGCATCTGTAGAAGACTGATAATGGTCCATTTTCAGTTTTAGTTCATCTTTTATTCACTGAATATCAATTTTTGTATTAGAATGGAAGGGTCAAAAATACCCACACTGCTTCTCATAGAGGACTTTAAGAATAAAATAAAATAATGGCAAAGATGCTTACTATGTCATAAAGAACCACTCAAACACTTAGCAGACAGAGCAGTGATTCTTTTTTACTGTACTCTAACTGGGAGTGCATTTATGCTCTTCTTTCAAGGAGTGAACAGCACTTTTCAAGCCCTAATAAATGTCAAGGTTATAAAGGTACAATACCATCTGTAAAGTTCAGCTTAAAGGTAAACAGGGCAGCTGATTAGCATATGCAAGAACTTCCAAGTTAATTTTAACCTAATAAATATCCTGAAAATACAAGGGTATACTCTACCATACCAAAGACCAGATGCTTTGAATTCATATCATTCTCATCTATTTCTGGTGCGTGCTGCAAGCTTATTCTCTCTGCATGCAGTCCTTTATGGTAGCACTACCATTAGCCATAGAGTCCATTTGGTATACAGGCCACTTTTCAATTCAGACATTCTCAATTCACATTCCTTCTCCATGTCTATTGGTTCTGTGACATTCAACAAAGGATAAAAGTTCACGATGACTCAGTTTCTTGAATTGTCAGATAAAGAATGATTATTTCTTAAGGATATTATGCTGATTAAATGAAATGGACAGAAACGTTTATTAAGTATTTTATTTATAGTAATATGACTCAAATGTTTGCTATTATATGGTAATGATGATAATCATCATAGCTAATAATTATACATTATTAGAACATGCTTGTGCATGAGTAACTTTCAAAATCATATTACTATCACATGACATATCATAAAAACATCAGCATTCTGGAATAAGAAAGACATTTCCATGTAACAAAATATGAATAGAACAAATTTTAATTGCCACTTTGCTTTCAACATGCATGTGGGCTACAGTAAATTCCAACATTTTTCCTTTTAGTTAGTACATATCACTACCTAGTGTGGCAGAATTCTCACACTTCAATCCATTAAAGGAGAATTTTGAGGTACTGTACTAGAAAGAAATGAAGTTTAGGAAAGTAAGAAGCCAAAAACATGATAATATGACAATGCATAGGACAGTTTGAGCACAATGCTGCCTTCTAATTTCCAAGTAACAGTCAACAATTCATTCAACATACTTCATCCATTTTTCATATTGCACAGGCTTTCACTAACACAAAATCATGGTGTTTCCCCTTAGGGTCAACATTCTTATGTGCAATCGTACACCTTGATGAAAATACTTTAAAAAATTGTCTGGAGATGATTATTCTATTTGTCCTTTAGGAAATAAAAGGAACAATTTAATGCCCAGATCTAATGCACATTTCTAAAAATAGCCTTTGGTGAGCCAATCTTTTCCCCGGTCCCTTATTCTACACCTAACATCTGTGGTCATATGGCTTGTTGGTTCCTTACTGAATACTTAGCAGCTAACATCCACATATCAACAAATATATATATCATATTTATCTTTTGGGGTCTGGGTTGCCTCAATTGGGATGATTTGTTTTCTAGTTCCATCCGTTTATTTGAGAATTTCATGCTTTCATTTCTTAAACAGCTGAATAATATTCCATTGTGTAAATGTACCACATTTTCTTTTCCAATCACCCACTGATAGACATCTAGTCTGTTTCCATCCAATATCTGGTTATTATGTATAGAGCATCAATGAACATAGTTGAGCAAGTGTCTCTAGAGGGATGTAGAGTTCTTTGGGTATATGAGGTAAATCAATACCCATCTTTCTGCAAAACTGGCATACTTTTTTCCACAGTGTCTGTACAAGTTTGCACTCCTACCACCAGCAATGGACGAGTTCTCCTTACTCCACACCCTTGAGCTGCATTGATCTTCTGATGGGTGTAAGATGAAATCTCAAAGTAGTTTTGATCTGCATTTCTCTGATGACTAAGGATGTTAAGCATTTCTTAAATAGTCATGGATTGATGGGGTGCTGTAATGGGAGGACCACACAGGGAGGGAGAGGGAACAAGATGGGGAGGGAGAAATATGAGGGACAACTAAAACCAAGAACCATTAGAGGGATCGCATGGAAACCTAATACAACAGAAGTTTCCTAAAATGTACGCATACATGAAGGTGATCTAAATGGAATCACCAAATCACAGAGGAGATGGAACTCTTTGTTGTTGTTGTTGTTGTTGTTCTACTCAAGTTTATTTGGTTTTATTTTATCTTATTTTTTCCTTTTTCTTTTTTAGATGCCTGCTCATTTTCTATTGAGAGAAAGCAAGAAAGGATTTGGATTTGGGTGGATGGGGAGATGGGAAGGATCTTGGAGGAGTTGGGGGAGGGGAGCTGTAATCATAACATACTGTATGAATAAATCTATATTCAATTAAAAACATCCTTGGATGCTTACAATTGGTATAGACACACACACACACACACACACACACACACACACACACACACACACACACACACACACACACGAAGTTATGTGAGGCATAGTTTAGCTGGTCTGAACTCAAGTTGCTAGAATATTATTTCCTCTTTAATTAGGGAACTTTCCACTTTTAGTTTCTAACTGTGACACTCGTCTATCCCAAGAAAACTTCCACTGTCACTGAGTTGGCTTTTTTTTCATTCTTGAATTCTTGGCTTCAATGTTCCTTCTACTAGCCAAGCTTCCCAGACTCCATATGTCGAGATGCTTACCATTGCCAAATACCTCTATGATACCTTGCATTCTGCCTATGCTGTGTTTGTAACTGTACCCAGCCCTATGTCCTCACTGGGAAATAAGTCTGATAAAGCCATAACATGATCTTAGCATTCTAACAATGCCTCATATAGTTCTTCATAGATTTTTGTATAATGCTGTTTTTTTAAATGTTATCCAATGATGACTATCTTTCCAATTTGCAGCTAAAAAAGTATAGTTTTGTGTTTGTAAATAATTTCTCTTTCAAATATCTAGTAGTTTGTGCCCTAGACTATGGTCTTATGATTTTATATTTTTCAAGGCTCACAAACAAGACTCGTTGAGCATGTTCTTAAAATCAGCAAACAGAGTTAGCTTCATTTCTCTATTTGCCAAGGAAATATGCCCTCAGGATCCTCTTGTGCAACTCACCCAGTTTTGTATTCTCAGATACCAAGTGAGCCACTTGTGTAAAGGAGGGAGTAAGAAACAGACAACAAAACATGGCTTCTGATCTCAAACTTCATAAACAAAAAGACAATTAATCCCTCTAGTATTCTAATTGCCAAGGCCCTGGTTGTCTAGGGCGGTTTCTAATATATCCTTCTGATCCTTATAAGATAGGAATTTAGTGCTTACCAGTCCAAATATGGCAGGCACTGTCACTTCTCTGGGATGGCCCTATTTCTAAGTGTTTGTGAGCAAACCTCATTGGAAATATGTAAATTTAAGATTTAGTTTAATGCAAACAAATTTTTTAATGGACCAGAAAGACGGCTCTGTAGATAAGGGCATTTGCTGCCAAGGCTGATGACCTGAGTTCTGTCCCCAAAACTCAAATAATAGAAGAAAATAACTGACTCCTGCAAATTGTATTTCATGCCATTAGTGTAGAAATGTAAATGAGTGTGTCAGAAAAGATGTATCCACTTGAAGTCCTCTGTCAATCAGGATAATAAATAATTATGTTTGGAAAGAGGTGAAGGAGGAAGAAGGAAACAATAGCCCCCAAATAGTTAGGAAACTTGTAAACAAAGACAGGGATAGAACACCCAGGAAGGAGAACTTGACCTAAAACAGACAACAGAATTGGAGGGGACAATGTCTACTTTAAATTGTTATAATATTCTAAGAAATAATCTTGGCCTTTGAGTAACACACTCTAAATTCATTCATTGACCAATGTACTACATTACTACTATATTCTGGACACTAGAGTTTTTAAGTAGAAACCAGCACACATAAGAAACTCTTACTAGGGAGACAGTGTATATAAATGTCCAGAATACACAGAAGCACACTCAAAGAATAGAGGTGGCCCAGAGGATTTAAGGACCAAAGTTTTATAGATATTGCTAAAACTCTCTCTCTCTCTTTGGACCCCTTCCTCCCCTCTCATACTTACCTTCCTGTTTTCTATACGTGCATTTCTTAAAATAGTTAAATATATTAATCCATAACCAACTTATCATGATTAGCATAATAATCATAATCTCTATTTCCATCCATTTTCCTGAAAATGCCTTAACTTCATTTAAATTTGCAGTTGAATAAGTTTCTATGATTCCAGTGTGTCATGTTTTCTTTAACCATCATTGAGAGACATCTAGGCTGGTTCTATTTGTTGCCTGTGCTAGTAAATATGAAGCAATAAATGTGGATGTACAAGTACCCCTGTGCTATGTCAGCTTAGAATCCTTAGTAATATACCACAAAGTGGCTAGAGATGGTGGTATATGCCTGTAATTCCAGCACTTGGGAGGTAGAAACAGGAAAACAAGAAGTTCAAGGTCGTTCTCAGTTTCAGAGAGAGTTCTGGGATAATGTGGTTTACAGCAGATCCTATCTGGAAATATAAATATCCAGTAGAATTATAGCTGGATTATATGATAGTTCTATTTGCAGTTTTTTGAAAAGCCTCCATATTGATGTTGATAGTGGCTGCTTCCATTTTCAGTCTCACAGATAACATATAAGGGCTCCTCTCTCCCCACATCCTCAATAGCATGCTTAAATCAGATTATAAACATTTATTTCCTCAAGCATTTACCATTCCTTTATGGTGGAAACTTTCAAAATACTTGGCCTAGCTTTCTGAAATGTATAGCACATTATTGTTAACAATAATTACCATATTTACAAGAGTACTCCAGAATTTCTAGCTCCTGTGTAACCATATTTTAGCATCAACCAATATTTTTCCTGCACACACACTACATTCTTACAGTACTTTTAATATTTATTTTTTACTTTTTTAAACGTGTCTGTCTGTCTATATGTCATGTGTATGTAGATGCCTGAGGAGGCAGGAATAAAATGTCACAACCCATGGAGCTGTAGATACAAGCAGTTGTGAGCCACCTGACATGGATGGTAGGACCTGAACTTGTAGCCTCTGGAAGAGCAGTGAGCACTCTTAACTGCTGAACCATCTTTCCAGCTGCTTATAACACTTTTGTAGTGTCAAGCCTTAACATGTAAGTTTTTCAGACATTTTGAGCTGCTCTTTGAAACTGCTGAGAAACAGAGGTCTGACTTCATACTCCATGCGTATAATCCTAATTTTCCTAAAACCATTAATTGAAAATCCAACAAGAAAAGCTTTTCTGAAAGAAGTGAAATGTGATCAACTGAAAAACAAAACCTCTCAGCAAATGAAGACACTTGTAGGAATTGTTCTAGAAGAAACAGAGGTGGAAAGGGAAGGGCTCTCTTAGTGGCTTCCACTTGTGTAGAGAAGTGATATACAGGCAAGGAAGATACTATATTTTCAAAAGATATAAGATTTCTGAAGTCCTTAAGATGGCTAACAGGTAAGAGCACTAGTTGTTCTTCCATAGGACTTTCATGTGGGTTTGTGTCCAAGCACCCACTTGGCAGCCCATGTCTGTCTCTAACTCTAGTTCCCGGGGATCCTAGACCCTTTTCTAGCCTCACAAGGCATGAAGCATGCAAGTGATGTACAGACATACACATACAGGCAAAATACTCATATACATGAGATAAATATTTTAATCAAAAAATTCTTGGTATTTCTTCACTATCTTCAGGTGCCTAATCCATATTAGCGCCTCCTTCTCTACCCTCATCAGGTACTTTATGAGAACTCAGTGTCCTGTGAAAACTTACCCTTTTCAGGGGCAACCCTTTTCAGATTTCAATAGATTCAGAAGGTATCATCTTGCAACAGGGAACCATGCTTCCCTGTTATTCATTCTCCAGTACAACCCTGCCAAATCACACACTCAGAGCATTGTGAAAACAATCACAGAGCAATGCTGCTGAGGTCCTCAAATCTTATGTGGACTTTATGGAAATTGTTATTGACATTTTTTTACAGCTCTCTCTAAATAAATCTCTAAGCGATTCAGACTTGAACCTAAGAGGATTGTGAACATGTGGTGGATGACAGGTTGAACATGCAGTGTGTGCACTTCTCTGGTTGGCTTGCTTATTACAACAAACTCATCTTTCTTTTTCCTCAAATTACTCTAAAAAGTCCCCCAATGCATAGAAAAGGAATACAACGACCTACTAGCTAGCTTTTTACATAAATTATGTCATGTTTGCACCTAACTTAGAATCTCTACAGTCTGATAAAATTGTAAATAGAAGCATAGTAAAATGGCTTAGCAATTCATTATAATTAGAATACGAAATAATTGAGGACTGCCTTTTGGAGGTTGGGGAGGAACCTAGTGCCAGGGAAACTCTCAAGAATCCACAAGGATGACTCCAGTTAAGACTCCTAGCAAGAGTGGAGAGGGTATCTGAACTGGCCTTCGTGATGGGGGAACCCATAGAGACAACTGACCTGAGCTAGTGTGAGCTCAAGGATTCTGGACTGACAGCTAAGGAGCCTGCATGGGATTGACCTAGGCCCTCTGCATGTGGGTGACAGTTGTGTAGCTTGGTCTGTTTGTGGGGCCCCTCACAGTAGGATCAAGACCTGTATCTGGCACATGAGTTGGCTTTTTGGAACCTATTTGCCATGCTAGGATGCCTGCTCCTGAGCCTTGATGCAGGGGGAGGAGCTTGGTCCTGCCTCAACTTGATATGCCATACATTTTTTGACTCCCATGGGATGCCTGCCCCTTTGTGAATGGAGGAGTAGAAGTGGGGTGGGGGAGTGTAGGCGAGAAAGGTCAGGGGAGGGAATGGGAAGAAAGGAGGGAGGGGAAACTGAGGTTGGTATGTAAAACAAATGAAAAGTTTTAATAAAAAATAAAAATTTAACAAAAAAAAGAAACAATTGAGGACTGAGTTAAAGAATGGGAAGGGGAAGCAGCAGCAGGAATTGAATCATTTCATTGAAAATGACATATTGCTAGACCAGAGACTCCATTCAGCAACCAATGGGAGCAGATATAGAGTCCCACAGCCACAGTGGGCAGACCTTAGGGAGTCCTGCAGAGGAGGTGTTGGAGAGGGTGTTAGAATTGGAGGACGCAGAGGGGACAGGGACACCACTGGAACAAGGCCCACAGAATCAAATGACTGAGACTCGGGGGCTCACAGAGATCAGGGAACCTGTAGGGATCTGACTTAGCGCCTCTACAGGTATGTTATGGCTGAGTAGCTTGGTGTTCTTGTGGGACTCCTAGCAGTGGGAGCGGAGGCTGTCTCTGGCTCTTTTGCCTACTGTGGGAACCTTTTCCTCCCACTGGGTCGCCTTCATATAATGGCATGTGCCTGGTATTATTGTAGCATATTATGCCATGTTCAGTTGATGTCCCCGGGAGGCCTGCTCTTTTCTGAGGGGAAACAGAGTAGTGGAGTGGATTTGAGGAGATGGGGAGATGCGAGGGAGAGACTGGGGGAGGGGAGGGAAGAGAAATGGCGGTTGGGATGTAATATATTTGGGAAGAGTAAAAAAATAAATAAATCTAAAGCAGTTTGAAAATTGGTGCTTTGATCTATGTATATTCCATAGGAATATTCAATCAAGCTAATTAGCTTATCTATCACTTCACCAGCATATTTGGTGATGAGGTGCTAAGTTATTTTAACAGTTTTGTAATACGTAGTACATTATTAATTGTGGTTCAAAACTGCCAAAGAACTAATAGAATATTAAAAATTTCAGACTCTGGAGAAAAGCATAAACATGAAGGTTTTGCTCTAGAGACAGAAGTTTAGTGGACCCAGTCAAAGAGAAAAGATATCTGTAATACTTTGAGAGAAAAAATGGTAGAAGGGTCTAGAACTAAAAGTTACCAAATTTGATAAACTTTTCTGAAGTATATTAAATGATTGGATAATAAATATATAAACAGATGTTTAGATTCACTAGTCATCAGGCATACACAAAGTAAAATGATAGCATAAGTAAAAGTTATAAATAAGCATATTTATGTCTGAGTTAAAGTTTGGTGCTTTGGGGCTAGAGAGATGACTCAGAGGTTAAGTATATTTGTTAGTATTGCAGAGGACATGGTTCTGGTTCCCAGCACCCACATGGTGGCTTATAACAGTCTATAACCCCTAAGGATAATTATCATCAAGAAAGAGTTAAATGTGTTGAGGATGCAGAAAAATTGGAATCCTCACTGACTGCTGGTGACCATGAATGAGAGCTCAGTTTTAGAAATCAACAGTTTAGCTGTTTCGCAGAGACTCAAACAGAAATACCAGTCTTGGGTATCTCCCCTAAAGAACTGAAAAACTGTGACTTCAAACAGTCCTTCACATATGATGGTTCATAGCACTACAATGCACAGTGGTCAAAGGATGAAAATACAAATGGCCATCGTAGCATATGATAGCTGGATACACAAATGTGGTCATATGTACACACAGCTGAGTGTGACTCAGCCACATAATGAAGTGAAGTCCTGCTATAAATTAAAAGGATTGAGTTTAAAACACACCATGTTAAGTGAGGAAGACCAGGTAATTATTTCACAGGTCTATGTACATGACATATTCAGAGCTGGTTAATCCATAGATAGACAGAAATCATGCGAGTGGTTGTTGGGAGCTGGGAAAGGGTGTGGCTGCTTAATGGGAATAGGGTGCCTGTTTTAGCATTGATGAAAATATTCTGAAGTTAGACAGATTTGAGGCTGCAGAATTTTTTGATTATACCAAACACCAATGAATTAAATGGAAAAATACATGAACAGTGTTATGTGAATTTAATTTAAAAAGTTACTAGAAATTTAAAGTGTTTCTCTTCTTAATCTTTGAGGATGACTTTAATGTGTTGAATAAAACTTGCATTGACTTATTGCTTGCTCATGAATCTCAAAACCCTCACATATGTCTTGAAGACAAGAAAAAGCAATGTATACTTGTAAAAATAATGCGTGATTCAGAGGATAGCTTTGGATGGTGAGAGACTAAAATTAACCAAAAGAAGAGACTCTCTTGATAACAGAGACTTCCAACAAAATCTGCATCAATAATGATAACATCCATTCAATTTCTCTCAGGAAAAAATAAAAGTCTTCTAACACAAAATATGGTACAGAAAGCAGCCCTTCTGATTTAATCTGATTCTTTAAATAGAACACTGAACTTAATTGCTGTGGGATATTTTGACCACACTCTGACACTCTTGAGACTGTCAAATAAAGTTATACCTTGAATCAGGGTCAGGGCCAGTGACTAGCTGACAAGAATCAGAGTAGAGAAGCAGAAGTTTGGATAGAGAAGATGCACAGGAAGGAAAGGCTGGGGACTGGAGTTTGAGCTTCCTCTTGGTTCTGGGAACAGTAGAAGAGACGTGTCTGAGTTTGATTTTCAGTGGATGTAATTCATGGTCTCTTTATCAATTTTTAAGAAAACTTACTTTATCTTCTAAAGATAATATATGAGGATATAATGTACAAAAACTCAAAAATGGAATTCCATTTCACATGTATAGTTGAATCAATTTCTTTTATACAATTGAAATTTTTCTATATATGTTAGTATAACATATTTCCTAAAGTGTCTCCAAATGAATGACAGGTTTTTTTAACAGTCATGACCCTTTTTTAAAATCCTTTTTAAAAATTTTTTTGTGGTTATAATGTAATTATACAATTTCCCCATCCCTTTTCTCCTTCCATACCCTTCCATGTACTCCCAGCCTAGGCTCTCTTTCAAATTCATGCCTTTTTTTTCTTTATTGTTGTTACATACATATATGTGTTAAGAGTTTATTGTCCATAACTGTTGAATACAATTTTTCTATCTATCATGCTATGATTATTTATATATGAACTATGCATATATTAAAGTACTTGCACAACTGTGGTGATATTTTGTTTGTGCTCTAACAAATAAAGCTTGCCTGGAGATCAGAGTGTGAAGCTAACCACTAGAGGCCAGGCAGTGGTGGCACACACCTTTAATCCCAGCACTTGGGAGGAGGAAACAGGAAGTGATATGAATGGGTGGAATGAGGAAGGATAAGGTGGGGTGGACACAGGAGCTTGGCCCTTTTCAGTCTGAGGATTTCTAAAGGTAAGAAGTCTTTCTAGTGGCTGGTTGCTCTGCTTCTCTGATCTTTCAGCCTTCACCCTGATATCTGACTCTGAGATTTTATTATTAAGACCAATTAGAATTTGTGCGACACATCAAGTAAATAAAAGTATACATTAGGTGAGTTTACTTAAGTAAACATATTTTAAACACATTATAAAAATCATTGACATTTTATATAATCAGATAACAAATATCATGGACAGATTGAACCTAGAAAAAATATGAATACTTATTATTTAATGCTGTTAAAATATGCTTTGAACCTATGTATAAAACAGAGATAGATTTAGGATAAAACATAATATGTCCTCTTGTTGAGTTAGAAGTTCAAAGGTTTGTGTCCCTTAACATACATTTCTTAACATGTCCTGTGACTATGGTCCTAGTTTCTAATTCTCAAAATCAAAGTATCAAGAGAAAGTCTATTCTTAAGCAACTCCCCCAAAACACAAAGTAATACAAAATAGAAAACAAAACAACACTAGATATTAAAGAACTAGTATTAGAAAAACACTTACTTCTGAATGTGATTCTTTTATAAATATAAATTTCTGAATTTGATCTGTCTTAATATCTTTTCCATCTCTTTCAACCTCTAAATCCCTATTGTAACCTCTGACCACTTACATTAGCTAAAAATAAAATTATGACATTTATAATGCATTAATAATGGTATTAGATGATGTTTGTTATAAAATGAGACAGAATTAGTTTCCAATGACTACTGCAGAAGTAATAAATAAATTTAAAAAGTCACAAATTAAGTGGGCTAAAACAACAGAATTTTTTCCTTATTTAGAAATTGAGGTGCAGTGGGACTTCATTTCCTACATGCTTTCTCTCATCATGCCTAGCTTCAGGAAGTGACATTACCCCTTGATTTATGCAAACACCACCCCAGTCTCTGTAGCTCTAGTCAGGCTGTTTCCTGTTCTTTTTCTGTCTGTTTTATGTGTCTCTTGTCATTAGATTTAACACCTGTCTGGCAAACTGAGGTTGGTCTCCATAACTCAAAATACTTGATTAACTTACTGTTTTAGAGACCTTTTTTATCCAAATAAGACAATATTCACAAATTCATGGGTTTGGGGTAAACATAATTTGAGAATCCTTTAAGCAATAGCATTGTATAATAAGCAAGAGCAAAAAAGACAGAAAATATATATACATTTGTGGAAATATAGCTAGTGTTGATAGCATTAAAATATGCTAAACCATGACTGTGTATCAGGAAGGAGAGTCCATTTTTATGTTGCTCAGAACCCATTTTTAGTAATACAAAATTATAAATAAAAAGTAGGTGTGAAAATGAGTACAGATGCTTACTTTCATGAAAGAATTAACATCAAACTGCGAACCAGAACTTTTAGAGCCCTCTGTTTCATGCAAGAAGATGGTACATGCTCAGTTCCATCTCAATGAAAGTCAAATATGGCAGTGATCCACATGAAGATGGACCAAAGAACTAGTCGATGCATTGATACACAGACATAGAAATCTAAAATTTAATTTTTAAAAGATACTTTAATTACCTGAAAGGGTCATTTAAATTACATTGAGACACCTAATTACAAAGTCCAATAAGATAATACCAATGCTACTTCAAAGTCACAGCTTTGGGAAATTTGAATCACATAAGTCATTGTGTATACGATGATGTGATTAGCTGTGAATCCTGCTACAGAAGTAACTAAAATGAGTAATTACTAACAAATGATCACAGACAATGTTCGGACACAACCACGTACATATGCTCTAACTATGCTCTAGTTTCACATAACAATCAGAATGCATGGTATCAAATAAGAAAATGTTCATTCTTGTACAATTTTTTACCCTACTTTTAAAAAAACAGGTAAACATGTACTATAAGCATGGTCACACTGTGTGAGCAAGAAGAGCAAAATATCCATTTAAACTACTGCTTATCAAGAGCCTACTTCAGCATGTAAGGTGCATAATACATTGCCTAAGAATAAACCAGTAATCCGCTTTATGTTTAAAAAAAGGGAATGGCATTCTAAGATACAGCTGCATAGACTGTATGATGAATATTCAACATGAGAAACTGGCAAATTTATCTTCACTCCATCATTAAGCATTTTTTGTGACAAGCTGGATATTCATCCCATTAGGGGTCCTTTTTGTATGTGTTCTTTTTGTCTAACGCTTGCACATGCCCTTTCCTGACATCCTGAAAGACTAGGCTTTTCTTTTCTTCCCCCCTCCAAATTTCTGATTACTCATATTGTTAGGAACTGGAACTCAGAGAACAGAATTATTTTCAAAGACATAAAAGCAAAACCTTGCCCAAAACTTTTATTCCATAACCAAAAGCTTATCTAATATCTTCTCCTTCGCCCACACACAAAAAATGGGTAAAAAATGTTAATATTTATTAGAAAAATATATATAAACTACTTCTACTCATGAAGAACTCTTCCATCTTTATTCTTTCACGTTGTTTCTGATTCAGAAAAGCTGAATCTTTATTTCATAAGATGCTACTTGCAATATTTCATCTTCAAAAATTAAATAATCATTGTTTTGTGTGTATGTGTATATGTATGTGTGTGTTACTAGGAATTGAATGTAGGTATCCATGAGCTGGGCAAGTGCACTACTACCCTCTAGCCTTTAATGTTTTATGTCGTATATTTTTCTTTTGATATAGCCTTGATACGCTACACAAGATGACCTCAAACTTGAGATCCTCCTGCTTCAGCCTCCCAAATGTCTGGGAGGGTCCTGTCTTGTTTAGGGTTTCCATTCCTTTCATAACACATCATGACCAAATGGGGGGCAAAGGTTTATTTCAGCTTATAGTTCTACAGAACACCCCGATCACTGAAGAAAGTCAGGGTAGGAACTCAAACAGGGCTGGGGCTTGATGGTAAGAAGAGCTGATGGATGTGTACTGCTTACTGGCTTGCTCACTTACTGTTTCCTCAGTCTGCTATTCTACACTATCTAGGACCACCTGCCCAGGGGTGGCGTCACTCACAATGAGCTGGGCCCTCCCACACCAATAATCAATCTAGAAAATGCCCAGCAGACCTGCCTACAGAGCAATCTTTTGGGGGCATTTTATCAATTAAGATGTCTGCTTTCCACAGAGCCATAGCTTGTAATGAGCTGACAAAAACAGGTGTTAACATGCCCAACTTTAATTATTCTTGACACACATTTCTCATTGCTCCATACAGGATGAAACATTTGACAGAGAAGATCTCATTCAGGTTTTTTTGATAACTCACTACAACATTGTTCACCTAATAGCTTATTGAATCCATTCTCTAAATTTCATGCTGGTTATGAGCTATAAGATAGCACAGAAATATAACAGGACCAAACGTGACTCTCAGGAATCTCTTGAAGCTTGCTATGAAACGTAACTTGAATTTTGACAACCTGTGTACTCCTTATTTTCCAAATAATTAACAATAAAGTTTCCACTTATAAAAATTCCACAAGAGAGTAAATCAATATTTTAATGCTCATTAGTCTATTATATATTCAATAACCTCCTTGTGTATCTCACCATCCCAGAGTTCGTGACTACATGTCAATAGGTTAACACAATTTCAATATTTATAAGCCGAAGGATTAAAATCCAACAGTTAACAATAATTGTCCCTTCATTCTCACTAGCATCTCAATTATCATCCTTCCAAGAGATATCCTCAGGACTTACGCATTCTAACTATTTTCAGAACTCTAATTTAAATCTGTATTAGAGTTAGAACTGCCAAATGCTTCAGTTAAGCTATTACTTCACTCCCTTGATATATTTTCTCTACAAAAATGCCTTGTTTGCTGCATGACAGTATGTAAACAGCTAAGCTCAACATTATACTTGCATGGTGATCATACAAAAGTTAAACAGGAAATAGCATTGCTTACAAATACAAATATCAGTGACTGGTAAATAAGATAGATAAATAGCAGAAATCAGTGCTTGTCTGAAGAAAGATGAGCAAGAAATGGTACATATTTACCATAAGAACTCAGCAGCAAAGCATAGTCTGCTTCACTTAACACCAAACGGAACTTGCTTGCTTTGTTAACTTAAATGCAGTGGTCTAAGCAAAAAGTTCTTCAAATGACACCAATTCCTGTTAGCATCACAAAAGCACAAAAATGACTTATATGAAAATCTTTTTATACAGAAAGAGCATGTCAGACACATTTCTGTGTTTATGTCTAATCAGATTTTCTTCGTACGATAATTTTACAGGGTCAAACAATGCTATTCTCACGGAAAGGACAGATTTCTCCTTTAAAAATTCTGTTTCTTTGGAGCCATGCATAGTAGTACACCCTTTTAATCCCAGCACTTGGGAAGCAGAAATAAGCAGATACCTGTTAGTTCAAGGCTAGCCTGGTCTTTATAGTGAGTTCGAGGATAGCCAAGGCTAAATGGAGAAACCCTGTCTTGGAAGAAAAAGAAAAATCTGTTGGTTTGGTATGTAAGTTCAATTAAAAATTCCACACTAACCATAGAGTGGAAGGATGAAAGATGTCTAACTGAAAATTACCTGGAAAACATTCATTTATTCTTTGTATTAAGACACTAAGGAAGAATATTTTAAAGTACTTGGCTGCTTTGTTATTTAAGGATCAAAATTACCTTACACTTGATATCAATGTGATTCATGCTTCTCATATACAGATCTCTAGTTAAGGTTTTACTGACTAGTCCCATAAATGAGTCCTTGAATCCTAGCATGTGTGTTCATGTCCAAAGCAGTTCTTCCTGTTGGAATGTAATTATAATTGTTCAATGATAAGATGCTGCAATGATGCAAACCCACCCTCAACAAAGAGCTTGCCAAGTGAATACTCCTTTCTTCATTATTCTACAAACTCAGTTGACTGACAGAATCAAAGAAGTCACAACTCTGCACACATATTTCATGTTCTATTTCATCTAATATTCATCTATACCACTATGTTCAAAATAAATATAAAGTATAAACAAATAAATGAAAGTGTACTATAAACCAAAATGGAGGTAAAACTGTGCACATCATACAGTGATATTAAAGACTATTGTTAACATTCAGGAAATGTGTAGGAATGACCAGAATTTGAGGTCAATTGTCATTCAGTTTTTCTCTTTCTGTGTCTCTGTGTCTGTTTCTGTCTCTGTGTGTCTGCATCTCTCTTTCTCTCTCACTCTGTGTGTGTGTGTGTGTGTCCTGACATCATGATGTATCAAATGTTTTCATACTGATACTTTTAATAATTATGATAATTTGACAGTTAATCTATAGATTCATTATTGGCATTGTTTCAAAATGGTTAAATATTTCATTATCACAGGATTCCTGGAGGTTAGTATCTGTGATATCTTACTAAGAGTCAAAAACTAAAGTTTTGTACTAAAAATCTCAAGACAGCAAAGCAGAAGTGAAAGTGTGTGAAGAAACAAACAAAAAGAACTTCATGTTCCATCAGTGAAACCTGTGCTTTTAAAAAACCACACAGTTACTACATAATCCTATTTAGAGGAGAATTCTGCAAAGTTTATTTGTGACTTTTGAGACCCATATTATATTAATACATAAAACTAGAGACTGCAGAAGCCATACACTGAAGACAGAGCAGTATAGAAACTGTAAGTTAATGGTCAAGTGGTTTTAAAACCAAAGAGAAGCAGAGTAGCCATTCAGACCAAAGTTCCTGAGAGTCATAAAAATAGTAAATGTCTGAGGAATAATTATTTAACCCAATTTTGATATAATACAATATGTACATGGTAGTACTTAGTTATATTGGCCACTTTATTTTTTTCCATGTATCAGTTGAAAACATGATAAAGTTGCTCACAATATCTAGTATATATTATCCATTAACTATATTTCATTACTTATAGTTGGCTTCATGTGTGGATCATCATACTCGATATATACAGAAATTAATGACTTTTGATAAGGGTTTCTCTATAAAGTGGTTTAAAATCTATTTTATTGACAAAGTCATGATTAGTCTACATATGAAGAATAATACATTCACTAGTGATAGACATACATTAATTAGTGCTTAAACTCAGTGTGTCCTTATACCACATTTTAAGTCTCTATGAATCATTGCCTATCCCTAAATACTAAAGGAAAATGGAAATATTAATAACTTTCTATTCATCTAGAATAGTAAAAGAAGTCAATATTGAAAAAATTAATCCGTCTGACTAATAAACCCCAAGCCAATCACAGTGGACTGATTCTGGGGTTAAATACAGAGAGAACAAAGGGAGCAATAATATGAAAATTAAAAGAAAGATCCAATCAAATGACCTGAAAATGGCAGAGGAAAACAAGATGCAATACACAAAAGAACATTTACATCATCAGAGGAAATCCACATGTCAGAGGATAGGAAGAAGGTTGTAACATCCAAGACATTAGCAGAGAAGGAAATGTGGCCCTGGAGATGGCTCAGTGGGTCGTGGCCTTGCTGTGCAATCATAAGGACTGGAGGTTATATCCCCAGGGTGCACATAAAAAGCTGGGAGTGTTTGAGCCCTATGTCTATAACCCAAGGCTTCAGAAACTGAGATAGCTCACTTGCAAGGCAGTCTAGCCAAAATAGTGTAGCTGAAATAGTGAGGCTCAGCTTCAGTGAAAAACTCCATCTCAAAAGAGAAAGACAAAGTGGAGTGAGAGTCAAAGCCACATCAAATGCTGGCCTACACATGCGTGCACACTGATGGACAAGCATACTCATGCATATAGTGCATGCATTTACATGCACCATACATGACACAGTAAAAAAAGAAAAAAGGGATTGAGGGGAAAAAACCAAACATCATGCCCACCGTAGACAAATTTCTAAATGTTCTTACTAAATAAAAAACATGGAGCCAAATATAGGGGTAAAAGCCTTAGAGAGATCAGGGAAGTAGAGAAAGCCACCAGCCAACCTTACCTCACCAACACTGCAGCTTCCAAATGCGAGTTACTTCCTGTCTACACACGCCTTTATTGCCTTGCTGTTCTGTGCTCTCATTGGCTACCTTAGTCCAGCTACCTCAATTCCTCTTCCTACTCAGCTCTGTCACTTTCTGTCTATCTATGCAGACCTCCAGGTCTCTATGGTTGGTACTGGGATTAAAGGCATGTGTCACCACGCTTGGCTCTGTTCCCTAGTGTGGCCTTGAACACACAGAGATCCTGCCTGCTAAGGGATTAAGGGCTTGTGCTGCCTGACTTGTTTACTGAAAATGGCTGGCCTTTCTCCCCTGATCTCCAGGCAAGCATTATTTATTAACACACAAATAAAATATCACCACAGCCCATCTTAAATGCAAAGCTGTGGAGAACACCTGGCCATCAAAGAAAAGACAACCAACCTGACCTAAAGATCAACCTTCCAATCATCTTCCAGAACATAGATAATTATAATAAAGAATACTCTATCCGATAAAGCAATGTGTCCCCCATCTCTGTTGAAAAAGATGTAACTATAAGCTTGACTACTTTGGTTTTAGGGATGATAATAATAACAACAACAAACCTCCCACTGTGAAATGATGGGTGCATAAATTTGTGCTAAAATATTTGAAATTGCTTTGTAAAATTGGAAGATCATTAAAGTATTTGCTTTAATCTTTCTTCCAACTCTAACAACATCTTTCCTTCCCTTTTGTCCTTTGTGTAGAGGACAAAGCCTATCAGGATTCATGCCTGCAACACAAACACAACCATTGGCTTCCACTAGGTCCCAGCCCAACGGCAGATCCATCATTTCAAATGGCAATTCCATAGGAAATCAATATTTTGAAAGGAAGACTGCTTCAGCTAGTGCATTGTGAACTGTGGGTGCAGCCAGTGAATTCAAGAAAGCAGATCTGTTTGTATCTGTGGCTCATTCTAGCAGGATTGATTGCAGAGAGCTTCTCAGAGTGGAACTGGGGGAGCTATTCACTGCCTCTTCTCTTTTCAACCTGTGGTGTCCTCAGTTCTGGAACTAATAACAGCAGTGCTCAATTGTAAATAGCAGCAGGAGACATACAAACATCCTACCCTGCTCAAAATGCTAAGAAATCATTCCACTGTTTAAAGATTGATGATCTTTCTAGTTAATATCTTTTTTCATATTTTGTGTTACTACAAGGGGCTGTAATGTCGCACTACTGAATGCCTTATTAATGCCCCAATTCAAAAAGCTCCTTTGAACATTGCACTCCAAAGCAATCTAAAAATCTCAAGAATGTTTCCTATTTTCCATATTTCTTATTTAAATGAGCTTATTATTTCCAAACATGTGTGATAAATGATAATTGAAATAAAAACTAAAATTCAGAAAGAAGAAAATCTATGGTTACTGTAAGTCTATCTGTCAATGCCAATCACAGGTATATTTTTATCTATTTTTTTCTAACATTTCCTGTGAAATCATTTATATGATAAGGGTTTAATATTATGTCATTTGTAAAACTTTAAAAACACATAATTACTCCTTTTCTCAAACATCAGTGATTAATACTGTATTTTAGTATAATATAATTTATTTTTGCACAAGTACTATTGGAACATGGTCAAAAGAATGAGGCATAGTAAACAATGCCTTGAGGAACTGTAAGAGAGGCTCCAGAAAAAGAGGCAGGGGGCCTTTCACCTCAGGTGCATTTTGTTCCCTGGATTGTTCTTGGACTTGACTTTGTTAAACTCCTGTGTTAAACATATACATTTATTCTTGTTGGATGTCCGATCATAGAACCCAGTCTGGTCAGTGTACCCTGAATCTGGGTATGGCCTTTGGCCTTCCTTTCATGCTTTCTCAGGTATAATCTATGGTAAGCACCAGACAAAGTGTGTTTCAATTGCTCTGTCCTGAGGAAGTTCTGGGAAGGGGATGTTCTGTTAATATTTATATGTGTTTACTGACGTTCATTTACATGTTTTTCTAAACTCAAACAACCTTTCTTGGATCCTTACTTTCTTTGTTACATTTGTGTATAAAAGTACACTAAAACTAAAGCGAGGTTGTCTACAGCATTGAACTGTAGTCTTCTCCATTCTTTGAGGCCTTCAGCTCCCAGGTCCAGCAGAAAAGATCTGCACAGGTCAGGTGAAAATTCAACAAAGTACCAATGGTCACGGTTTTACTGTTTATATTTCAATTATACTCAATGGAGTATTTTTATTTTTTACACATAATTCAGATATAAACACTACTATGTACTTTAAAAGTCTGAAATATATGGATAAATCACGTTTTAAAAGAGTTAAGTAGGGGTTTTGCTTTCTTACAATATATATTTCCTCAAATCAATCTCTTTTTACACCCACCCCTGACATAAATCATCAGAACTGTCCATTTACCTTTGTGCCAGTGTACAAAGATTTATCACTTTTATCCAAGGGGAGTTGGAAGATAGTGATTCTATATAACAGAGTAAATTAGCTGAAGGGCAATAAAAAATCAGTTTAATTGTCAAAAGTGTAGATAGGAATTAACACAGAGACCCACAATTGAATAATGCACAGAGAGTGAGACACTTTGGAGTACTCAGTCCTAATATGTCTTCACCAAATGGCTCAGGATCTCACAGAAGAAGATGCAGAAAGACTGTAAGAGCCAGAAGTGGTGGACAATGCCAAGGAAGTAGTGTCTTGCAGGCATGACAGAATTGATGCACATATGAGCTCGTAGAGACTGTGGCAGCCTGAACAAAGCCCACACAGGTTCAAGTCAGATCAAATGGCAGCACTGAGAAGAGGAAATGGACATGGGGTCCCACCCCTAACCAAGAAGCTACTTACAATTGGTACCTGTTGGCAATGGGAAAAACAGTTTTCTCCAATGAACTGTCACTTGGTATACCAACCACACTGCAGGGCTGGCCCCATACTCAGGAGTAGTTGGCCAACATGAAATGAACGCCACAACTTTTTATGAACTTTTTTGCTTCACTTAGTTTTTTCTGGGCATGTTTGTCTTACTAGGTTTTTGTTTGTTTGGTTTTGCAGTCTTTTGAGGGAGAGAGAGGGAGAGAGGGAGAGAGGGAGAGTGAGAGAGAGAGAGAGAGAGAGAGAGAGAGAGAGAGAGAGAGAGAGAGAGAACATGAAGTTGGGTGGGCAGGAAGGTAAGTTGGATCCAGGTAGGATCAGTTGCAGGAGGGAAAGTATTTTAAAATCAGGGTAAGAAAGGGTTATTGTTTTTTGTTTTGTTTTGTTTTTACAGCATGTGATGTGTTGGACTCTTTAAGAATAAGAGCAAATGGACGTACAGACAATACTCAATGCCCAAGGATGATGAAAACGAAAGAGTTAAAGACATAAGAAATTAAAAACTGAATCTAATGTAATGGCTACTTTAACTACAGACACTCTAAATTCAAGGTGAAAAGAAGAATAACTCTAATCATCCCATCCTATTTTAAAACAGCATTTGTACTTCTTAAGCAATTTTATATTTTGGTGCAGAATGTGCACTATTTACTTTTAAGAATGGTCTGGATAGTGTTATATAAAGGAATGATGACATGGCAGCCAAGGGTTTGGTCTCAAGCAAAGGTTTGTGGCCCACGACATGTCAGATGACCCACAGGCATAGCAAGGTCTTTGGTGAACTACTAAGTTGAGAAAAATCAATTCCTGTGTTTGATTTTCCTTTTTATTTCTTTCTTTGTGTGCTGTTTTAAAATTCTGTGTGGCTCAGTCCTGATTTATATGTAACAGGATGAAATCCTGTAGGATCTTTCTCTCATTTTTCTTACTATTCTCATTTTATTTACCTAGAGACATTTGTTATCAAGGACTGAGAGTCCTATACAAAATGAAAAAAATCATTCAAATGAGTTTTTGAATAGATATTTTTGTGCATACAACACAGATACTGTCTCCATAGGTCAAAGCCTTTCCGATTTGTAAGACCCAGCTACTTTGAGAGGGACATGTTTATACTAAGTTTCTAAAACCCCATGTTATCATAAGAATCAGGTGGGACTCAAAAATTAAGATTTGTGGAATTGTTTTTCAAACTTCTTCTCAAGATCCGTACACAGACCAGGAAATCAGGTTGGATCTAGAGAAGAGCTGGTATTTTTCTAGTGAAATCAAATAGAATGAATTGAAGTTATTAAAAAAATCAGTGTGTGATTCCTAGGACTAGTAAGAAATTGTATTTCTTGTGCAGGATTTCTAGCAAAAAAAAAAAATCCCACTGTACATTATAAATGAGGAAGATGTGAGAAAATCTTATGGTTACAGAAGCACCATTGTTTAAATTGTGGATATTCATTTGTGAGATGGACGAAATTACTTGGAAAGACTGTGACGAAAGCTACATGGAATTCATCTCCTTGCCTATACTTCTTCCACTGAAGTCTTGGTAGCCAGAGATGTTGGGTCATAGGAGTCACAAAACAGTCAAAATCTAAAGACAGAAAACTTCCATTCCATGACTGTTCTGAAAAGATGAATCCCAGCAGTGAGATGCTTGCCAACTGGTACACTGCTACTTTATATATGAAGAGCAGGTGTCAGCAGGCAAGAGTCTTGAATGTTAGCTCATTTTCCATCCGTCCAGAATCCTGTTAGGATGTGGGTAGAATCCCAAAGACTTTTTCCCAATGAGGTACAGAGGATGGGTGGAAATTAACATATACTGCAGTTGTTTGAATGATAATGGACCTCACAGGCTCATAAATTTGAATGCTTGGTCATTAAGGAGTAGCACTACCTGACAGGGATTAGGAGGTGTGTCCTTACTGGAGTAGGTTTGGCCTTGTTGGAGGAAGTATGTCACCAGAGGTGGGTTTTGAGGTTTCAGAAGCCCAAGCCAGGCCCAGTGTCTCTCTCTCTCTCTCTCTCTCTCTCTCTCTCTCTCTCTCTCTCTCTCTCTCCTCTCTCTCTCTCTCTCTCTCCTTGCTGCCTGCAGATCCAGATGTAGAACTTGCAACTCCCTTGTCTGTCTGCCTGCCACCATGCTCCCTACCATGATGATAATGGACTAAATCCCTGAAACTATAAGCAAGCTCCAAATTAAATGCTTTCTTTTTATAAGAGTTGTCATGGCCATGATGCCTCTTCTCAGCAACAGAACATTAACTAAGACACACAGGATCCCTGAAGGGAAGACAATAAGAAATGAAGGGGGCCTCTACAACATAACATGAGCCTCCAAAAGCAAAGGCTACATGGTGCCTACTTTGAGAACAGATGTTAAGTCAAGGCATTCACTAGAGCTCTCAAGTCAAATTAGGAAAATGCAGAGGTATAGTGAGTCTTGGACAAACCAGTGAAAAAGATTAACAAAGAAGCTTGACAGTGACTTGATTTTATCCAGAAGATGCAGACCTAACCTGAAAGCTACTTTGATGTGCCAAGGTTGTTTTACATTACAGAGGTAATAGGAACTTGAAGTGCATCATAATTTTATTTAAACAGAATTTGTAAATCTGACTTTGTGATTATCTCCATTCATTATACCTCCTTAACATCAGATTTTAAATGCATTTAAAAGCATAAAATATCTTGGTTATTTTAAAACCACTTTTAGTTCATAGGCCAATATCTTTTATGTATTTGTTATTTGATAAACACTGCTTTTTATGCTTCTCAACATTTTATTGAAATGGCTAACAAATGTGAATTTTGTTGTGTGCTAGGAGAAAGAGATGAGGCCAACTTACTTAACATACTGTTGTACTGAATACTGAGTAACAACTAGTGATGGCATAAAGCAAACAGTTCTGAGCATGTGGTTTACTTCACTGAAACAGTGGATCAAACTCATTCTACTTATGCTTCACATGGTAACACATATACAACACACCTTTTTCTAAATACGTTAGTTTCATATAGGTGGTGTGAGTTTCAGTACAAGTACAAGTCTCGTAAGTTCTGAAGAGAAACAAATCAGACATGTCAATGAGAGGTCCATTCCCTAAATGTTTTGTAAACAATCTGCTACACTTCTCAACTCAGCAGTGCCTTCATCAATAAGCCCCTTACTACAGCAATGTCAGGGGGTCTTGTAATCAGTGACAAACTGGCTGTGTTCTATGCTTTTGACTGCTTCTAAATGCCATGATAATTTTTCCTATATAAAAGTGTGCTCATCTTACAGTTTGGATTGCTTTTATTACTCTAAAAAGCCATTTGGGTCATTTTTAAATTTAAAAAGCATATTTAGCCAAGTGACCACATTGATTCTTTGATCTCTAGAGAGTAATGTTCATTTTTAATGATCTATTAGTTGTTCTTTTCCAAGGCATTATTAAATTTTAAAGCAACTCTCTTGCTGAAACATGCCAGTTGACAACAAATACAGATACAATGCAGGATATTGGTGACATAATAAACATTAAATCATGGGCAATGTATTTTAATGTTATTTTCTAATACAATGGCCAGAAAAAGGATTAAAGAAAACTTTTTAAAAAAATAGTCACCAGCTGGGCTATAAGTATTTGTTTATTTTCAATTAGTTGTTCAAATGACAATGGAAATAAATGTTAAACGTTCAAAAAATCAAGGCAGGGTGATTTACTTGGGGAGAAGGGAGAGGACAACACAAAGGGAGAGAGAGAAGCAGAACCAATTATACTAAAGGTGCTTGAAAATGACATAGAAAATCTGGTGTGTGTGTGTGTGTGTGTGTGTGTGTGTGTGTGTGTGTGTGAGAGAGAGAGAGAGAGAGAGAGAGAGAGAGAGAGAGAGAGAGAGAGAGAGAGAGAGAGAGATCTGCCTCCTTCCACTGCCTGCCACCAATTGTAGTTTTTAACTAAATCTCTGTTGTTCTATTTAACCAATAAAAACCCGGGAGTCAGAGCTGGGCTGGAAACCTGCTAGCTCAGGGAGGTTAAGGAGCAACTAGCTGACCTTCCCTCCTCGCTGGTGTCTCAGAAAGAGCATGTTTTTTTCCACTGCTCCAAACCAAAAAGAACCGGCACAAAGTCCCTCCCTACTACTTCCTGTGTGTCTCTCTATCCATTTTCTGGACTCCCTCTGACTCTCTAATGATTACTTTCTGTCAGCTAGTCTCTGGCTCTGCCTCCTGACCCAAGGTTGATTTTATTGAATTAATGTAAACATAAATTCATGGTTTAACTATGTGGTCATATATCCTGCAACATTATATATGCATATATAATTTTTAATGACGTGTTATCACTTGTGGTGGTAGTACTCTCCACAAAAGCCATATGCTATTATCAAAAACCTCAGTTCCAAATATGGGAAACTGCCTTTTGAGTTGTTGGTCAGGGAAGTCCAAAAGATCCTCAAAACAATATAACCTATTACCTTGGTCCTTAGTTGCCTCACAGAAATTAAAGGTAAGACCCTATTGTTAAATATGCTGCATACTTCTTATAGAGGACTTGCAGGAATGAAGCTAAAATTGACCCAGACACTTCCTCCCCAGGGACTAGTGCTCATAGTACCAAGAGTTATGCAAGCTGCCAAAGGAAAAAAAAAAGCAATCAGTACTCCACCAATTTGTAATGTCTACAAATCATAACAATGACCATAATAACATCAAGATATTCTGAAAGGTGTAGTAGTGGCATGTATATCCTATGGGTAACAAATAGCCTTCTAATTGTACTTAAGGACTGTCTAATAGAAGATAATTCATGCCCAATTGTAATCATAGGCCACTCTCTGTGGCTGGTATGACCATGGATCTTAGAGAAAAACTTACTTCTGTCATTTCCCTAAACCAATATAATATCTAAGTGCCCTTGAAATACTTGTCCTTTTACCTACAGATAAGTGTGCCTCTTATGCTTCATTAAATACATTTCTTTTTGCAGCAGAAAGACACAATTATAGAAAGTTATAACTAGTCGAAATGCAGAGAACAGCTAACTACTGGGTGCCCAGTTCCAACTGATACAACTACAACTCAACCTTTACACCTAAGACTAAGGGGAAATTGCAGAAGGAGGGGAAAGATGTGTAGGAGCCAGAGGACCAGGGCATCTACTGGGAGACAGTGTTTTCTGTGCCTGGCAGAGAAACTGCACCCATGAAATCCAACAGTATGGCTAACCAATCCTTGAACAATGACAACATCAATTGGCATGCCAACATGGCCGTGGGAAATTTCACAGTGTCCTACCCATAAATGAAGGGATACAAGCAATTAATGGCTGCCAGCAGGTGGAGAAACAGTCTCATCCAGGGAGGAGCCCCCAATAGTTGTCTAATCCCAAGTAGTCAGTCCTAAATGAGCAACAACACTACTGAATTCAGCTGGTTGTATTTATAAATGTGTATTTATATGTAAATAACCATCAAAATTAATGAATAAGAGGCTGTGAATTTGAAAAGTGGCAGAAGGGTATGGAGAGTGATGGAGGAGGAGAGGGGAAATGATGCATGAAATTCTCAAAAAAGAAAAGAATAAACTTTTCAAGAGGTGAGTACTTTATCTGAAACCAGGTTAGTACATTGCATACATAATTTTATAAAGAGACTTCTGTTAATATCAATGCTCTCTCGACATAAATAATTTATAAGGGCCATATCTAGTGCCATCTTTATCATGAAACTTTCCCTTAGACATCTAACCCAGTCCCTGAATCTGCATCTCCTTGGATCCGGCATATGCCATCAGGACTGCTCACAGAGCACCTGTGACATATGTTCTGATAAAAATTTAGTGAAAAAAGCATGTACCACAAAATAGAAGGGATATTAGAATATTTTAAATTATTCAATAAAGGTCATGGCCATATGTAGGGGTCCTTCATATCATTTATATTTTTAAAATCTCTTCCCAAGGGAACCACAAAGCTCAAGAATACTAGAACTAATGTAAAGAACAAAATGCTTTAGTCATCGTGGTGTTAAATCTTTCATTGTAAGGTCTTAGTTCATGAATATTTTATTTATTAATATATACACCAAAGAAGTAATCTACATATGCATGTATGAATTCATAGCAACATGACTTGTTCCTGTATGCAAAGCAGGCTTGTACCTTATTTATCAGCATTTAATGCCTATAATAAACAATAAGGTCATTTGTAATGAAATGTGTATTTCTCAAAAACATGAAATTCATTGGTTGTGCTTGGCAGCATGTTTATAGCCCTTCAATAAGCACAAGGGTTTCATATAACGTTGTTTACTTTTCATTTGTCCTTCTCACTCTTTTATAATAATATGTTAAATTTTCATCACAACCAAAAGGACAGAGAATACTAGCTCACAAATTACAAAATGCATATTAAGGGTTTAGAACAGTGCCTAGCCCCTTTGAGGACCATAGTTGCATGAAACAGAACTGTATCTACACTTGCCTAAAGGGAGGAAATTAGATGATCCAAAGTACATCATCACATTTGATGGAGCTAAGTGGCAACAAATGACTCTTTCAGACCTTGTGGAAAGAAAAAAGGAGAACAAGAACTCAACACTAGCAAGCAATCAGCTGAATGCAAGTTCTTCCTTGCCTCAGACTTCCTAGTCCCAGAGTGCCCTGCTCAACATTGCTTCAACCAGAACTTTCATTTTTTTAGTCATATAAAATAAGATTAATTTTAAACAAAAACTCACAAAACAAATTACTGAATCAGTTTTATTCAAAAGCTCAGTGTTCTTCAACTGTAGAGTAAAAGAGCAAAGTGTTCAATATTCGAATGCTGGACTCAGCAACAACGTAAGTCATGGTGAATGAAACAATGATATGCCTTGAATGTTTTGCACTACAAACTGAAACTCAAGAGTACACATACTATATTATATCATCCATATGTCATTCCCATAAATATAAACCTATAAAGACAGAAAATAAATCGGAGATTACCAAGAACTGAGTGGGAGAAATTCTGATCCACAAATGTGCACCAAAGAATCAGGAGGGATGTCATAATTATTCCAGGTATTCAGTGTGATGGTACCCCAAGGCCCTGCACACTTACTAACATCCATGGGATTATGCACTAAAACGGAGAAATTTTATTTAAGTTATAGCTATTATTTTCAAAGATGAAATGAAAAATAAATTAGGGGGAGGCAAAAAACACTGAATAAAATATTAAGTATATTATCTTTGAAAGCCAATTCAAGATATCAACCCCAGAAACTTAAAAATTTAAAAAACAAGGTAACAAAACATGCTAAATTTTCTGATTCATGGAGGCCTTCCTGAAGTACAGACCTGAAACCACAGAACTGAAAGACCCTCATTTCATGACAACTTAGACTCTGCACTATAATCACTAAGATCTACTCTTGTGAAATTAATGAATTTCAAAGGGAAAAAATTCCTTTGGATATTTTTAATAAAGTACATAGCTTAAAAGAAAATAAAATGGGATCCTCATCAGATTTTGAAAATACTGATGTTAGATAATAATGAAATAATATACTTGATAATTTTAGAGACAGAACACATATGTATACATATATATATTAAGAATTTCATATCCAGCAAAACTGCATTTCCAATAAAAGTAGCACAAGAAATCTAGTATCAACACAAAAGAAATCATGAAATTTTTACAAGCATTTTCTGAGAAATCTAGTAGAAAAAGAAATTTAACAACCAAGAGGAGTGGGGAAATATAAAAATAAGCACTGATATTAAGTATTATAGTTATAATTACATTTAGACCTAACACTAAACAAGAGTTGAAAAAGGAGAAGTATATTATAAGTAACAGTTATATGCTCAGATCTTGTTGATATAGTTCACCCACTACTATATAAGGAAGGGCGTGGATAGTATATACAGCAATTACAACTATGTTCTATAATCATATTGGTGATGATCATATTAGTACTGCTATTCTAAGAATTTGTATATATAATAAAGGATAGAGAAAATAAATTATGAAATAACTATAATTCTATCACAACCAATTGTCTTGAAACCAAACAGTGCAGCAGTACTGAAGTTGAATTCAAAACGTGAATATAAACTCATGAAATATATTATCTTTCATATGTATATATTTAAGGATATATGTGGATATGTGTGGGTGTGTGTTCCCCAGGTCTATTTGCATATTAAGTTTTATTAAATGAACATTAATAATGACTGTCTCAAGATACAGGACCTTGAAATGCAGTTCTCCCCTGTAAAGGCTAGAATTTGATTCTTTGAAAAAAGTTTGATTATAGAAATAAACCAAGAAATATACAATTCTCTCTCTCTCTCTCTCTCATACAAACACATATGCATATATATACCACAGTAAAAGATGCTCAAACTTACCATGTGTCAAATAAATTCACATTTAAAACCATTCCTAGCTATCCATAACTATCATCAAGTAAACAAGTGAAAAAAAATAGTTGGAAAGGGTGTGAGAAAATAAAAACTTTCATTTGCTATTGGTAGGGGATGTAAATTGGTGCAGTCATAATGGAAATTAGTATGAGGACATCTTTAAAAAGTAGATCTAGTGCATTGCCCAGCAATTCTACTCCTGGGCATAGAACCAAAGTACTGTGTATCCTCCTACAGAGATACTTTTTCATATATGTTCATTACTGCTCTATTCACAATATTAAGGCAATAGAATGAGCCTAGATGTCTGTCAACAAATGAATGGATAATGAGTAAAGGTTCTGGAATTTTATTCAGAGATAAAGAAAAATGAAATTATAAAATTTGCAAGAAAATGGATTTAACTAGAAATTATTATACTAAATGAGGTAACACAGGCTCATAAAGACAAACACTGCATTTTCTCTTTCATATAATCTTTTCTTTCATATGCAGATAATACCTTCTAATTTTCATACCTGTGTATTTGTGTGGGAGTGAGTGTGTGTAGAAATCAGGAAACTAGAAAGGGGCCCATGAGAGGAAGAAAATGAGGCTTTAGGAGAGAAGGGTAGAAAAAGTAATAAAATATCCCTGATGAAAAAGTGGCAGGGAAAATATTAGAAGTGTAAGGATTTGAGCACAGACATGTGACAGATGATGGGTAGGGGTAGAGTCAAGAAAAACTAAGTATGTATGAAAATGCCATGAGGACACCTGCTACTTTGTCAACTAATAAAGAAAACTGAAAGCTACAATTTTGAATTGATCAGATTCGAGCATAATTTTAATAAATAACAAGCAATTAATGAAGGTATCAGCAAACTCAGGTTTTGTTATACAGTGTTTCCATCACATGGAAATCTGTTAAACCACATGGCAATTTTTATAACTTTACTTAATTAATTTATTTTTATTTTTCATGTATGAGTGTTTGTCTGCATGTATGTAAGCATACCCTGTGCTGTGGTTGATATAATGTGTATCCTAATAAACTTATCTGGGGGTCAGAGAACAGAAACAGCCACTAGATTAGACAAGAGGCCAGACAGTGGTGGCACACACTCCTTTAATCCTATCCCTCGGGGAACAGAGTCCATATGGATCTCTGTGAGTTCAAGGCCACACTGGAAACAGAACCAGACAATGGTGGCACACACCTTTAATCCCAGGACTTAAGATCTCAAGTCTTTGCTAGGGAAGGACACAGGCCTTTAGTCCCAGGAAGTGATGGCACAAAGCAGAAAAGTATATAAGGTGTGAGGACCAGGAACTAGAGGCTTTTAAGCAGTTCAACTGAGTCCTCATGGGCGACTGAAAGTCTGAGGATTCCTGGAAACAGAATTGGCTGAGGAGTTGTCGAGGTGAGGTTGGCTGTAGCTTGTTCTGTTTCTCTGATCTTTCAGCATTCATCCCAATATCTGGCCCTGGGTTTTTTTGTTTTTTTTTTAATTAAAATAAGACCATTTAAGATTTATGTTACAATGTACAGGCAGTGCCCAAGGTGGCCAGAAGATGGCTTTGGTGCCATTGTATTCCCTAAAACTGAAATAAACTCCCATATAGGTGCTGGGAACTGAACACAGGTCCTCAGCAAGAGCAACGCTTGCTGTTAATCACTGAGCCCTTTCTCCAGTGTTGTGGGTTGTCTTTCTGTAGGCTCTGAATATATGTTGTTCCCATTGGTTACTAAACAAGCTGCATCGGCCTATGGCAAGGCAGCTTAGAGGCAGGTGGGAAATCCAAGGAGAGGGACAGGAAAGAGACAGGCAGAGTCTGAAGAGATACCAGCCTTCTGCCCATGCCAGCAGACAAGTAGAGCCACTGAACAGGAGGCAAGACATAGATTAATAGAAATGGATTAATTTAAGATATAAGAGCTAGTTAGCAAGAGGCCTGCCATAGGTCATACAGTTTGTAAATAATATTAAGCCTCTGGGTGATTATTTTATTAGTGGTTGTGGGACCACAGGGCCAGGCAGGACTGGAGAAAACTTTCAACTACACTTCAGCCTCCCATATAGTGAGTTATGACCCTGCATAGATTTCTTGAACGGTTTCCATCTTTTCTTATTTTGCTGAGTTCTGGATAAATTCCTTTGTTTGTCAAAAGTAATTGCCGATTAAATATTAATCTATTCACATTCTATTTTCTAGTCCTTTATCAAACTTTTTTTTTGTAGACCATCTCCAATTGATTTTTTTTTCTAGCAGATTTTTATTAATTTTTTTCATTGGTAAATTAGCCTACTTTTATCTCTTCAAGAGTAATATTATACTTTGGGTCACTTGCTCATTGTCTGGGTTTCTGTTTAAATTTTTCATTATTCTCATACCTATGATGCTTTCAAACTGTAAAACATAGACTTCATCTAATAATGGAGGTGGGGTGGAGAGGCTGCTCATCTGCCAAGTAGATGTTAAAAACTCATCTTTTGACCTTAGTGTAAGACTCAAAACTCTAAGACTACTGGCAGAAAGAACTCAAGATATAGTCATGGGCAAAAATTCTCAGAAAAAAAAAAAACACTCCAATAGCCCAAGAGATAAAAACAAGCACTGAAAATGATAAAGCATGAATTTGAAAGCTTCTCCACTGAAAGAAATAATGAAAGAGACAGCCTACAAGGGGGAGAAATCTTTGACAGGGAATTGATATCCAGATTATGTGGAGAAATACTACATAACTTACAAAACAAGCCATCTACTCAATAAACAAGCAAACAAACTGAGCAAACAGTTCTCAAAAGGAGAAGTGCAAACAGCTGATGGTTATATGAAAAACGCCCAACATCTTTAGCCACAAATGAAAAGCAAATTAATGAAAACTACACGGAGAATCCATCTCACCCAAGTCAAAATGACAGTCATAAAAAAAAGGATAAATGTGGAGCATATGCACTGTTAGAATGCGAACTTGTGTGATATCGGTATAGAGGCTTCTCAACTATTATATGATCTAGCTATACCACATCTGGGTATCAACATAAAGGAACATAATTTAATATACAACAGAGATATTGGCATGCCAGTGTCTGTTACAGCACTATTCATGGTAGCCACTCTTTGGAGTCAGCAGATTACTGGGTAAAGAAAATATGGTTTTATGCACAACTGAGTTTTAGTCAAACATCTAAAATGAACAAAGTTATGTGATTTTTAGAAAAGTAGATGAAATGGGATGTCGTATGAGAAAAGAATAAGTAAAAGAAAAAAAAGTAATCCAAACTCAGAGAGACAATTTCACATGTTTTCTCTCATACAAATAACCCAGATTATTTTCAAAGACATAAAAATAGAGAGAGGACTATTTGTGCAAAAAAAGTGGTGGGGGGGGGCAACCAGGCAAGGGAAGAGAGGACAAGAGAAGTGATAGAGGGAGTGGATGCAATTAAAGTACACAATATACATGTAAGAAGAAGTCAAAATGAAACCTGTTGTATATTATTTTCTATCATACACACACACACACACACACACACACACACACACACACACACACACACAATCTTTTCAATGATGGCAGATTCTATCTGCCCATAGATATATCAGTCATCCAAGCACAACATTTTGTGTCCATACCCCCTGCACTATAGTGTTTGTGGCCAGGTTAAACACAAGCATTTGTTATTGGAATAAAGAAAGATCAAGAATGAGATCCAAGTATAAATACAGGAGGAAATGCACAGTTGTTCCTAGATGACAGGCATCAGTCACCCTGTATAAACAGTGTCACATCCAGAATCTTGAGTCCTAGACCACTCTACATTAAATAATACTGTTACTTGGATAATTAAAAAGTACCTGACCCAGGTGCATAGAATTTCACACATGGTAACAGCTGACTAACACATCAATGTAAGGCAAAATAGACTAACAAGAAGCATCCAGCAACATAGATTAAGCACCCTACTGAAAACAAAGCCAAAATATGACCTTGGGAGCAATTTTCTACAAGGAATGAGTACCCCAAATGTGCATGCATTAAATCAGAGACCTCTATATGATCATCCCTGTAGGGATAATGCATGACATTGAGAGTCAATGATGAAAGCAGGGATGGCCTTATTTTCTACCACTTATAATGATCCACTAGAGAACCCTATGGGATATTCAGGTAGTGTCACTAGTTAATACTGTACAATATTTTTCCATTGAAAAACTTTTGTAGCTGGGGAGTTGGCTCAGCCAGCAAAGTATCAGCTGCATACTGACTTTGAGTCTCTAGCACCCATTTGAAATCTAGGCATGAAAGCATGCCTACGTAACCCCAGCATTGAAGAAGTAGAGACAGGTGGATGTCTGGAGCTATTGTCTGGCCAGTCTAGCTGAACTGATGAGCTCCAGCTTTGGTGAGAGGCTGTGTGTGAAAC
This sequence comes from Peromyscus californicus insignis, assembly GCF_007827085.1. Lineage (NCBI taxonomy): Eukaryota > Metazoa > Chordata > Mammalia > Rodentia > Cricetidae > Peromyscus > Peromyscus californicus. Next base: position 50,722,754 of record NW_026294514.1, read on the forward strand.
TATAATGTGTCAAAGGTTGAGGAAGATATCCAGTATTGACCTCTGGCCTCTGCACACTCATTCATACACATGGATTGTGTGTGCATACACACAGATATAGATATAGATATAGATATATATGATAGACAGACAGATGATTGATATATATAGATAGATATGCACATATATGTATTATACATACCACAAATACATATAAAACTTTCTTATAAAATATTTATTATATTATTAATATACAAACAGAACAAAATGGACAGACAAGACACAAAATAAAGGACTACCAATCCTTGCTAAGACAAGTGTGGATGTGGTTTTAACAACAGGTGGCCTCTGAGGCCAGGACAATATGGCACCATTGCTGAAGTGGCCTTTGCAATCTGGAAAAGGTACAGTGCCCCTTTCTTCGAAGGCAGCTGAACAGGCAGTGGGCCGATGGCTTCTGCTGTGCAGTGGAACAACAGCTGAAACAGTTAATCTTGAAAGAGTAACTAGGTTGACGGAGTCTAACCTCTCAATGGTAGACTGGCATTTAATAAAAGAGATGAAGCCACCAACAAGCCAAGAAATATGGACAGCTGAATTCCAAGAACACCAACAATTTTCAGAATTTAAAATCCTGAATCATGACAGGACATTGGTGGAATTCAGGTTTATCTGGTACATGGACTGCCTGAACCTAATATGAGATTGAACTGAAGGCCTTGTGTACATCCTACTTCACAAATGAGTCTGTCAGATACGCTAAGCCTGTAGCCCGAACATGATGCCCCAACATGCAGAGAAGCCTCAGGTGACTGTCCAGGCAGCTGGTTGTTTCTGTCAACTCACATTTTTTTTGGGAAGTGACTTGTTTGCACTTCCTATTTTACTAGGTAATATTATTTCCTTCTTGGGTCTCTGAGGGAGTTGAAGATTAGATAGTTATAGTTAGTTGAAGATTAGATAGTTATAGTTATAGTTTTCCTTGTTAAGAATTTCAGAAAAGAAACTCACTAAAGAGGTGTAAAGTATATAAATTTGAAAGACATTGTAAGATAGTTCTTTGTTAGTAATATAAGTTAGGATAGAAAGTGATTCAGGTACATTTTGGACTTACCAAAATAGGATAGATAATGGAATATTTTCTCTGAGTTTGTCAAATGCAAATGGACTAGACATTGTTGATGTATTTGTTGCTTGTTTATATTGTATATAGTTATTGTACTTATTGTATATAGTTTTTCTTATATTAGTTACAACTTTTTTATTTTTATTACAAAAAAAGGGGAAATGTGGTGATATTTTATTTGTGCTGAAATGTGATATTTTATTTGTATGTTAATAAATAAAGTTTGCCTGGAGATTGGAGGTCATAGCCAGCCATAAACAGAAGTCAAGCGGTGGTAGCACACGCCCTTAATCCAATCACATGGCAGGCAGAGTCTCTGTATATTCAAGGACACAGCCAAGCACGGTGACACATACCTTTAATCCCAGGAAGTGATGGCAGGAAGCAGAAAGGTATGTAAGGCATGAAAACCAGGAACTAGAGCCTGGTTAAGCTTTTAGGCTTTTAGCAGCAGTTCAGCTGCGATTCATTCTGGATGAGGATTCAGAGGCTTCCAGTTTGAGGAAACAGGATCTGCTGAGAAGTCGGCGAGGTGAGGTTAGCTGTGGCCTGTTCTGTCTCTCTGATCTTTCAGCATTCACCCCAATACCTGGCTCTGGGTTTGTTCTTATTAATAAGACCTTTTAAGATTCGTGCTACATAAAAAATATAAAATATATTATTATATGATTCTTGGGGGCTGGCACAATAGCTCAGCAGATAAAAGGCACTTTCCACCAAGCCTGGCAACCTGAGCTCAATCCCTGGAACCCAGTTGGAATAAACAGAGAAACAACCCTCACAAGTTGATCTTTTATCTACATGCATATGCTGTGTCACAGGTTCCTATACACACACACACACATACACACACACACACACACACACACACACACACACACACACGCACGCACTATAAATAAGTGCTCTTTTTAAAGCTAAAAAATAAAATAAGACATTTTCCCTCCTACAATAAACATTACTAATTCCCACAATCACACTTTCCAAACTGGATACATAACAACCTTTTGCAGATAGAAAAATCAATATAACAAGGTTCTTTCTGAGAATCCACTGGGCAGCATAATCCAACAGTAATACACGAACATATGTTCTATATAATTGTCTAAGCATAAATCCCAAGGGCACTGTCATATAGGCACTATCCAGTTTAGCTGTAATCAACTTATCAAGAATGCTAGTCATTCTGGAAGGAACTATAACAAAATACAATTAGCATGGATAAATTAAATATTGTTTGTCATCTTAAGACACAAAATAATTTTAAATGAAGTTAATTTAATGTGTACCAATATGAGGATCTTCTATTTCCATGATTATCTTTAAATAGTACTGCTACACAATAATTTGTAATTTCCCTTTGAGCCTAAAAACCATATGGGGTCTAGAAAGAAGCAATATTATTCTAATTTTTAAGGCCAGAAAATTGAGTTCAAGCAACATCGTCTGACTGACAGTACAGAATGAAGCCAGCCCTCGAACACATATCTTGGGAATTATTTCTTCCTAAAAAACTCCAAATACTTGAACATAAATATTTGGAGTGAGGAGTGGATTTCTGTGGTGACTATGTAATTACCAGCTACGGGAACATCAACCACTGAATTAGCTACTCTAAGCCTCAGCTCAGCACAGTCTCATTTGCCATTAAGCAAAAGAGGATAAGAAAACAGCCAGGCATTGAAAAAAATCCATTATCCAATTATCTGTACATTGAAAACACACTAACAATTGTTCTGTGAATTGTTTACTTGTGTGGTTCTCTGAAACATGATGTTGTTCTCTATTTCCCTTCCATTAGACAGATGCTTCTCGGTCTCTTGAAACATGAGGTTATGTAATTTGTCGTGCTACTATACCCAGTAGGTCTGCTAAAGCTGGGCCATCCTCCTTCACTACTTCACTTCACTGCTTCACTGTGCTGTGAAGCAGCTAAGAGAACCAGGCATTGTTTTTCTACTTCCATTGTCTAGCTTCTCCTCCAAGGAATCCTTAGCTAGAGCTAACAATGTGTGCCAATTTCATTCCAACTCCACTCCTTGCCTCCAGCCACCAGGCCTTCTGCTTTATAAAGTTCATTTAATCCTGGCAATAAACCAGGCTAAGTTATAGGACCCTTCCTTCCTATTTCAGTTATCTGCATATTTCGTCTCGTAGACCCCTTATCAACCTATCTCCAAAGAACACTAATCAGTTTAACCAACATTCTCATGGCATAGTCTATGCTGGCAATACTGTAGTGCTGACAATTAATAGATACGTCAAATGCACTCTCTACCCTTAAAGAAATTACAGCTTATTAAGGGAGAGGAATAATTAAAAGAACCATATTACTATAATAAAATACTGCAGTATTTAATGATAATCTCAGGGTGTTGTAGAAGCAGAGAAGAACAATTAACAACATGGAGGGTGAGGATCCTGCTCATGAAAGGCTCCAGGAAGAAATGACATTTGATGAAGAGATTTTGTTCAGCTTGCAAATGTTTGGATATTACCTGCACATAAAATGGGATTCAGTTTGGGACATATATATACAAGGAGCTGTGGGATAGTTACATGGATTTATCAATATTTATTATTACATATTTATCAATAAGCATAGGGGTGAAGTCAAAACTAAATATTTAGCAGTGATGAATAGCTTAGTAGCATGAAGAAAACTCAAAATAGTATGAAGGGGAAGAGTTGCTACTTAACATATTTGGTCAAGAAGTTATATACACTTAAGATGATTTTTGAGTATTTTCTTAAGTATGTGAGACACAAATTCTTAGGACTCTTTGAAAAGCCTTATAGGGAGAAGAAACCACAAACATGAAGGCTCTAAGGTTAAAAAAAAAGATAATCTTAGGATATTTGAGAAACAGCAAAAGACTGGTATGAATGAAGGAATATTAAAAGAAAGGAAAGAAGAAAGCCATGCCAGAAAAACAACAGAGGCCACTGCAAGAACTTAATGGCCATGGTACAGACTGTAGTTCCTATCCTGAAGACAAAGAAGTCATTAGATATTCATTTTGGAAGAGCAGCATGGTTTACATTGTAATAGGCCTCCTCTGCTATCATCTATAGAACCTACTTATGGGTCAAAGGAAAAACAGAGATCAACATCATGATTCAGGAAGCTGTGCCATTAGATAAAGAACAATGTTGGCAGTTAAAAATTGCAATCATAAATGGATCACACAGTATTCTCTGTGTTAAAGAGTGTGAAAACTAAAATTAATGCTCAAAAGACAATGAAACATCTCAAATCAGAAGAACAAGTTAAGAGCTGGAAAGACAGCTCTGCAGGTAAGAGCACTCACTGCTCTTGCAGAGAACTGGGATTTGGTTCCCAGGACACATATGGTGGCTCATACCTATCAGTAGTTCCAGGTCTGATTATCCAGTGCCCATACATACACACAAGCAAAGCATTCATACACATAAAATAGAAGATAAATAAATCTTAAAAAACATAAGGACCAATCAGTGATAAAGAAAAATGAGCTAAGAATGACATACTGTAAGAGTTTACAGAGGCCAGCATGAAAGCATTGTCTAAATTTTTCCAGTGGTGGAAACCCTTCTGTTGGATTTATGTCCTTCAATGAATTGGAAGAGAGGATTGAGGGTTAAGAATAGCAGCAGCAGGCGAGAAATTAGACACAGTACTAATGTCCTCTATCAAAACACAACTGCAGAAAAGACAGGCTTACAGCAGTAGGTATTAAAACAAAGAAAGGCTTTAGTTGTTCCTGTGATGTGATATGTTTCAGAACCTAGAGAGATCCATTGTTCTCTCTCTCTCTCTCTCTCTCTCTCTCTCTCTCTCTCTCTCTCTCTCTCTCTCTCTCATTTTTCGAGACAGAGTTCAGAGTTTCTCAGTGTAGCCTTGGTTGTCCTGGAACTCCCTCTGTAGACTAGGTTGACCTCAGACTCACATAGACTAGACTGTCTCCGCCTTAGAGTGCTGGGATTAAAGGCCTGTACCACCACCACCAGGTTAATCCAAGGTTGAAGATCAACCCAGTGGGTAAATTCCCCTTTTCTGCTCACAAAGACTTTGATAACAAATTTCTCTGTTACTTTGGTTAAGGAGAGAATTCCAGAATAAAAACTCAAGTTGATTGATTAATCACCCATCTGAAAACACTGTAGACACAGAACTCAAGAAGATAATAATTAAACTCTCTCTGGAAAGCGACACATGGAATAAATTTGTGTGGCATTTTATTGAGTTTCATTGATCCCTGGTTTAATAATCTCACCTGTTTATCATATATTCAGCTTTAAGTTTTTCTAAGAAAATGGGAAATGAATAATTCTGGGGTTGGGAAGAGAGCTGAGCCAGTAAAGTATTTGCCTACATTCTCTCCCCAGAACATATGTAAAAAGGTGGACATGATAATCTGTATTTATAATCTCCAGGGCTGGGAAAACAGATGGGGTATCCCTGAGGCTTGCTGACCAGCCAGTCCAGCCTAATTGGCACACTCCAATTTCAGTGAGAAGCTGTGTCTCCAAAAACAAAGCAAATAACTCCTGAAAAATGGCACCTGAGGTTGACTTCTGGCATTCATACATGCACATGCATACATGCTCTTGCTCAGAGGAAGGTAGATGAACTCCGACAGCAACATGATGAATACCTTGAGTCCTCAATTTCAGTAGTTTTTTTTCCTATTGTAGCTCTCTATAATCCATTTTGAGCATTCTTAGAAAGGACATTAGATTACTACTACAAAATTTAAATATCAAAATAATTGGCCCCTTCCTATATCTTCCGGGCATTGTTCTAAATTACTACATACATGATTGCATTCAATGTTCAAAGCAGGTCAAACAGTGAGATTCCTGTTATCTTGTTTTAGAGTGACAGAAATTAAGATACCAGACACTGAGCAAAAGTTTAAAAGCTAGAAGGACTGTACGTTGACAGCAGCCTGCTCATTTCCTGATGCAGACTAAGCACTTCTCAAGATTCAGTTCAGGAAGGATTGATTGAAAGGCTACTCTGGGTAACAAACTCTCCAAAGCCTTAAATCTTTTAAACCTATAGCAAAAGACAGATGTTTACTACTAACTGTGCTATAGAAAAAAAATGGATGGAAAGGTGGCTTTTAAAAAAGAAAATGTAAAGCAGAAAAAGAGAAGCAATTTCAGTCCCAGGGCAATAAGGACATGGAAGTTTGAGCCTCTACTTTACAACCCAGTGAGATTTGCTTTGGACCAATCTGTCACCAGAAAACCCCAGGAGATACAAAACTCATCATTAGATCTCCTTATATTCTTACCTTTTACTCAACTCAGTCTTTTTCCATATCATGCACGACACAGCCATCCCTACATTGATACACATTTGAGTAATTTTTAATGCCTCTGCTGGAATGAGCAAAGAACAAGGCAGCAGATGAACTGGCTGTGCCAAAGCTTCTCAATACATTGAATTGCCTTTGCAGAGAGTTACTAGAGGCTGCCAAAACTCCATAAAATGATCCATTTTTTATTCACTGTCCACCCAAGCAGGAACTTCTGCATTTATGAAGTATCTGCGGCTGAAACATCATAACTACCTGAGTACTAATCTCTTGAATAAAGCTGGCCTGATAAGACAAGTCCAAACAAAAGACAGAGTAAGAAAACCAACTCTCTTCACTATCATACATCCCAAGCCATTCAAGAATCATTCCCGCCTAATGAAGTATGTTGACACAAGCTTATTGTATGATTTATTGAAGAGCAGGGAATCTGTCTATGACTGAAATTCTAGTATTTTAACTAAATTTAAAGATTATATACTTTGTTTTTAAATGCCCAACCAGTATAATAAACTATTTTGTGACAAGGACAATGGAGCAACTGTTGCTTTCTGTATTCTCTTATTAATATGCTCTATTGTTGCAAGCTAATTTGCACAAACAGGAAGTATGCCTGTCTGGTGGTGAACAAAGTATTCCGTCTCTCTTTCATTCCAAGAGTGGTTCATTTGTATTCCTACCTACACAGTCCATGCAAGCTACCTCTTTTAACTTTTTGATTGTTTTCGCTAGTGTTGGACGAGGGGAGGCTTACATCCCCTCCCAGGGATCTGTGTCCTTAACACTGAGAGGGTATGCTGGAGAGTTTTTAGCACATGCTGATTGGTGAAACTTCCCCGGAATCTTTCATAAATAAAAGAATATTTGAAGCATCTCCCTGGATTAGTGTAGGCTAAACTCCCTTCATTTGCATACTGCTGTCATGACTTGTATCTTATCCCTGTAAGACCACACTCTTTAGTACTTAATATTCTAGGTTGTTTTTTGGTTCAGTTTGGTGGTTTTTGTTTGGGTTTGGTTTAGTTTTTGTTTTTGAGACTCATAGAGGCTGTCCTGGACTCACAGAGATCCTCCTGCTTCTGCCTCCTGAGTGCAGGGAATAAAGGCATGGGAGTGCCACCATGCCCAGCTTTTATTTACAGTCAATCACTCTTCTTACTTACATATACTTCCTTTTAAAAAAAAAAAAAACATTTTATCTGACTATTGTAAATGAAAAGCTGATATCATGTGCCAGAAGGTATATCATAAGAGGGATTGAAGGGATGGCTCGGTGGATAAAGTATAAGCTGTGCAAGCAAAGGATTTGAATTTGAATCTTCAGAACTCACAGGTGTAGAAGACAGCCGCTGTAATCCTAGAGCCCACAGTGACATGGGGGTTGCAGGGTAGAAACAGAGGAATTTTCAGAAGCCTGTGGGCTGGCTAGTCTGGCTAGGGAGAGAGTCTGTCTCAAACAGGGTAGGAGGCAAGCACTGGAAACCAAGGTTGTTCTCTTACCATCCCATGAATGCTGTGGTATACATGTGTCTACACATGCACATAGACGCACACAACAAGCACACAGAGAGACAAAAATGCAGCTACAAGTGTCATAAACATCTAGCTAGAGTAGTTGCTTATAAAAGCAAAGATTAAAAATAACGATCAGTAAGGGCTAGAGAGGACGTATTGGCATGGCATTTCATCCTCAACATAATTAGAAAAGTAGAAACATGTTAGTGGTAAAGCTAATACTGTTTTCTTTCTATGTGGCTCAGTGTGGCTTAACACCATGACCTGCACCTCCTACTATGGTTTCCAAATGCTCCAGGAAGTTGAGCAGCACATGCATAGGTATTGCTTTGAATGAGCTACAATTTCTAAAGTCCTCTTCCTGCCACTTCTAACTGATAGACAATGAAAGCCCCAGGAGCACTGTCCCTCCTATCTTCCTGAGCTCTCCTCTCCCACCACACTTACATGTGTGGTACTTTTCTTGGAGCAATGCTAGTCTAGTTGGCTGGACTGCCTGCTTCGTGCATCTCCTATAGTCACTTTCTGACACAATTTCTACCATTTATTTTTATTGTTTTTAAATTCTGAGATTATAATATAATGACAACATTCCCCTCTTCCCCTATCTAAACCCTCCCATATATTCCTCCTTGTTTTTCATTATTTTTACATGCAAATAAGTATATGTATACATATATGTTCCTAAATAAAACTTTTTCAGTCTGTATAATGTTACTCCCATGTACATTGTCAGGGCTGATCATTTAATATTGGGTAACCAATTGGTGTGCTCTTCCCTGAGAAATACCATTTCTCTCACTCTGAGCATTCTTTAATTTCCTGTAGTTCCTACTTTTTAATAAGAGCAGCAACGATCTACATCTCCTGTAGATTTATTTATCTATTAACTTAAATTTAACTTTCAAAAGCTATCTCATTTCTCACAAGTAACAAGATTCCTAAAATAGCTTGTCATCTTTGAATTTCTTTTGCCCAGAACAAAGTTAGCACTCATTCTGATAGGAATGGTTGGCTTCACTCTCCATGTTCATGCATGGAAAGAAGATTCATGTTCTCAGCTTTTCCATAACTAAATTACTCATTCAAGCCTCCACAATACTAATGTTGCATGAGATGTGTTTTTATCCACAATATCATTAAACTGTTCACTTTCTTCACAGCGTCTTGTCAATGAGAAATAATCAGGCAATGCTAGCAAGCACAATTCATACTTCCGCTTTGAAACTACAGAGGGAACTGTGTGACCTTGTAAGGAAGTATTACCAGTCCAGTTAAGATGTTTCATACTATCATTAGTGTTTTCCCCTCCTCAATTATCCAATGTAAATAGATATGTGTGTGTGTGTGTGTGTGTGTGTATACATCTCTGTAGATATTTACATGTATATATTAAATTTTGTATTGTTGAAATCTAGGAGGCTCCGTCTCAACATAAAATAAGATTCAGTGCCCACTGCTGACTGCACCCTTTTTGCTTCTTTTTCATACACCTAACTGTTATGAGGTGTTTTCCTAACCTTCGATGTGATCTAGAAGCTAAAGTCTCACTGTGACTTCACTCAGAGCTCTTTTCTTACATGCGAGCACTGCCCAATAACCTACCACATCATCCCTAATGGAAGCAAAAGACGCAAACTCATGAACTACTGGCTGGCGAGTCCCTGACCAAGCCCAGTGACCCAAAACCCATCAGTAATTTTATATAGATATAGAGATAGATAGATAGATAGATAGATAGATAGATAGATAGATAGATAGATAGATAGATAGATATTAACAGGAAGTCAAAATAATTCTCACCTAATGCAATGGCCAAACTAGTAGTTCCATATAGCTAATAAACACAAACCCAGCCATCCCAACACAGAATTCTATGCAAGGCAATTTTAGAAAATTTTAATATCCCTTCTTAATTGATACTTGCCGACTACATTTAAGAGATGGTGATTTTAATTAAAAATAAATTTTGCTTTGCAATGAATGACTCAGATATCAACAATTAATTACAATTGTTTACACTTTATTTTAACCTAGAGGAAAAAATGAAAAAGATGAAGTTTAGACTGCATGCAAGGTCTTCCTGAACTCTTGAGGCAGCTCCTCATATTTAGTCAGGTACCTCTTTAAGGTCTTGGTTGTGGATGGTTGGGATAACACTAAAAGGAATCTTAAATTCATTTGGCTTCTGAGCTATCATTGTATTTAACCTTTAATCCTTCACATTACCTCATGTCTTATTTGCTTTCAGAAATTTTAGCCTCAGTTCTATTTATAACACCTATTGTCTTTGATCCACAAGGTTCAACCATTTCTATTATTTTTTTTTAAATCTGCAATGTCTGTAAGGTGGAGATAGGAGAAGCCACTATTTATTAAAATGGATATTATAACATGAGCAGTGTTAAAAGGTTATACATCTGTGTGTGTACCACCAATGGGCATTTATCTGTTGGATTGAAAAAATGAACATTTGTCCACATGAAAGGACAATTTTAACTGGGATCTTGACAGTAATTCTGTCAGTAACACCATCCTCAATATAATGGCATTTTTGTCTCAACTGGTCCATGTAAGTCAACATTACTTCTTAGAAAAGCAGAAACATTCACTTATGGGTTTGCTAAAAAAAAAAAAAAAAAAAAAAAAAAAAAAAAAAAAAAGCATGAAACTAGCATTGCAGAGGCTGCCCTTCACTTTCGTGTAGACTATTAAAGGCTTAGGACACTGTTGCATATTGTGTGCATATTTGACATTAGGTATTGTAAATACCAACCCTAATGTGTAGTCCCTAATTATATATCTTTGACTTTAAATTTTAGAAATAAAATGTTTTCAAATCATGTCTGCAAATGCCCAATATGACTCATCTCACTTATGAATATGATAAAATTTAAATCCCCAGAGAAAGGAAATAAATTATTACATTTCACAAAAATATATATTAAAAGTTGTACATCAATAAATGGAATGTGATAACTCAAATAGTTGTATTAGAATTAGAATTTTTATGTAAGAAGAGGAATTTTATGTGGAAACAAAAGTGTTGTATGTATGAGGACTATTTGTAGAACGGCAATTACTGTTTCACTGACATTAAACCAAGTAAATTGGTGTTCTCAAGGAGTGTCCCCCCCCACCCTAAAGAAATTGCCAGGAGTTTGTAGCTTTATTATAATTAGTATTTTTAACTTTCTTTTTATTCTTTGTGTCTCTCATATCATTTCTCCCAATCCTACCCATCTCCTTCCCCCCCCAAAATAAACTTTAAGAGGCAAAAAAGGAAGAAAGAGAAAAGTTCATTATGGAAGCTGCAGTGTGACTCGGTGAGCCATTCATTAAACCCATTCATCCATAGATGTTTTACATGCAGGCATTCATTGTAAAGAATTATTGGTCTGGTTCAAGGCCCCTGGTCCCTGCTGTACCATCAACACTGGATCCTCACTGGGACTCTTCCTGGACATCCCTGTGTCTTGGAGATCCTGCAGCCCTGGGTCCTCAGGAACACACACACACACACACACACACACACACACACACACACACACACACACACATAGATCATAGATGGAGTGGATATTGGGGTGGGCCAACACATAACCCTGGGTCTGGGGGCCTGGGTAGTTGTAGGGTTGGTAAACCCACCAGCTCTTCAGGATGAGCTCTCCAGCATTGTTCTGGCTAGTTCACCCCTTGTGCAAAGTGCAAGGGGCGGGGCCAGTTTTCTGGGTCCTCCAGGTCTGTTTTCCCACACCTATACCTTCAGGGCCAGCTCGACTGTGTTGCCCAGGCAAGGTGTGGGGGCTGCTTTCCCGAGTGTTGTAGCTGAGGAGGGGCTGGAACAGTTCTCCCATTCTTAGGACCTGAGGGCCAGCTCTTCCACCTGTCTCAGGAATTGATGGGTGGGGGTGAGGTGGGGTGAGAGCATCTCTCCCACACTCACGCCTCCAGGAGACAGACAAGTAATGGAGGCAGCTCTCCTATGCTCCTAACACCTGGGCTATCTCACCAGTGCCTCTGGCAACAGGGTCAGATGTATTGTGCTGCCCAGGGGAGGAACAGGGCCTGCTTTCCTGAGTGCTGCAGCTGGTAAGGGGAAGGGTCAGCTCCCTTATCTGTCACAGTTGGTGAGGGGCTAGGGGTAAAAAAGGACTTAGTATTATTTTTAATCTCATTTCTAAAAACAATATGAGAACAACTGCATGTTAAGATCATTAAGGATGTTTTTAACATTCCAAATTTATGAGCATCAATGCAGCCATTCTCTCTCTCTCTCTCTTTCTCTCTCTCTCTCTCTCTCTCTCTCTCTCTCTCTCTCTCTCTCTCTCTCTCTCTCTCTCTTTTCTCACCAACTTAAACCAGCTAGAATAATCCATAGGAGAGATGTTCAAGAAATATATACATACAGTAGCAACTGTTTGATATTTAACAACTCAGACTATTTAACCACCATGTATTTCCTACCTGAGAAAAATCAGAGCAAAGGATTCTCAGCAGAAAGTCATGGGCTTTTAAGGATCCGATTTATAAACTATACTGCATCAAGCCACCACATCCTATTACAGTTCCACACCTTGTTGAAGACCCAATATAAACTTGGACTTGAAATCAAGCACCCCAGTGTTAAAAGCTAGCCGGGTTTTTTTTCACAGCAACAATTCCATGGAGAGAAACTGCTCTCACTCCCTCACAGGCTTGAGACACTGAACTGTGACTGCTTCTCTTCAGTAATTTCCCATCAAATGTGCAAGATACCTCCTGACAGTGAAACATCACTTCTCATTTACCTCTTCAGCAGATTGAAATATCCCTTCTCTGTAGCAGGAGGTTCATCTTCCTTAAATAAAACCAAAGTTATTCTCTGTGGCTTCATTTCTTTTCCCAAATACTTCCTTATTAGGGGGAAAATGATTTCTTAGCTCATAGGATCAGATAAGGACATTTCTTTTTAATATTGCTGCCTGTGTTTGAAGGAAATATGCTATTTAAGTTGCACTGAGTCAGCCACGTTTAGTGGCTAGCCTTCCTGATGACTGCCTATCTACTCACTGAGAATACTAGCTTCAAAATAGGACAACATTTAAATCATACAAAGTATGTGGATCACTGAATCAGTGCATTGAGGCCAGCTGGGACCGGAATTTTTTAATTAAAGTGAAACATTCCCAATAGTAGATGTAGAAATAATTTTTGAAAAGTTGAAAAAAAAAATCTCAGTTATTGATTCATCTACAACAAAATTCCTGCATCAACGGCTCAGGGATCTTTGTAGAAGAGGGAAGTGGAAAGCTTGTAAAAGCCAGAGAAATAGGGAGTTTGCTGTGAGATTGTGTCTCCTAGAAATGTCAGAGAAGCTACACACACCAAGTCTCACTGACAGAAATGCCTTAACATGACCTGAATAAGGATGACACCTTACTAACATGATAATGAAGGATGGAGAAAGCTCAGGAGTCTTCAACCCTACACAAAAACTCCAGGTAGCTAAGGAATGCAGAGAACAGTAGGAATAGTGTTCCCCAGGGAAGAGCACACCAAGTGGTTATCCAATACCAAATGGTCAAGTAACATCACACAGCTTGAGCAAGGTGTGTGTGTGTGTGTGTGTGTGTGTGTGTGTGTGTGTGTGTGTGTAATACAATTAAAGAAAAACAGGCTATGAATTTAAAGAAGACAAAGGAGATGGAAAGAGGGAAGGGGGTTGAGGGGGGAAAGGGAAGAAATGATGTAATCATATTAATTATAAAAATATCTTTAAAAAAATCTCAGTGTACTCAGGTAACTCCATGTACCATGGCATCACAAGTCAGAGGAAATATCTCATTGCAATATTAATATAAATCCCACCCACTTATGAATAAATCAGAGGTCACATTAGATATAGTGTTAATTCCAATAAGACAAAGAATTTGTCTTTATCAAACTACCAATGTCTCCATTTTCCCCACTTGCTAATACAGTACCTTATTCCAGTAAAATATTAGGTTAGGTGATAAGTAGTGAGAAAGGTTTTTAATCTTTAAGCTTCCTAAATAATAGGATTCAAATAATTACAAATAATCTCAATGGCTTTAAATATTAGAAAAATTTTCTGAGAAAATAATTTTAAAACACTGTATGAAATTTATCCATTTTATACATATAAACAAAGAATTACAATTCATCAAGTGAAATTTAGAGTAAGTTTTATTCTTAGAATTAATAAGTGAGGTGGGGTCTCACGTGAAAAGTCAAAGATCATAATTTCTCTGTTTACTGAGAAGGGACATTAACTCTTACATGATGCAGGGGTACTATGTCTCCTAGGAATGTCAGAGCTGCCGCCATAAAGTCTTGCTAACATGAGTTGAACAAGGACAATACCAACAGACATGCCAAAGTGAGTGGAGAAGACTCAGCCCTACACAAAGAACTACAGGAAGCTGAGGACTGCTGACCGTGGGAGAATTAGTTTTCCTCCTGGAAAGAGCAAACACATTATCCAGTACCATATGGTCAAGTCTAAAAACATACATACAAATAGCATTATACAAACTGAGTAGGTTATATTTAGAAATGTATATGTATATATGTGTACATATATGCATTTACCAACAATTAATGATAAAAGAGGCCATTAGTTAAAAGAGAGCAAGAAGGGGTATATGGGAGGGTTTAAATGGTGTAATTATAGTATAATCTCAAAAGCAATTTTTTAAAAGAATAAAAATTAAATCACTTTTTCTGCTTTATAAACCTTCTCTTTAAATCTCACTTCGGTTTTAAGTCTACCTAGTTTCATCTAACTGGATATATACGTCTTCATAATTTTCAAAAATTCATAAAAAAGGGGCTAGTAGAGAATATCTGGAGTGGATATGATTTGGGCCCTCAGACATCAAATAACGGCATTCACAAACTTTTCTGAAATACAAAAGTCACGTTATCTTCAGTTCTGATAACTGGTCCTTCTGCAGCAACATGCAATTTTACAAGATTCTCTTCAACCTTCTGACATAATTCTTAATTAATACTCTTAGGTTCCACAACATGGTTCAAAAACAACAGTAAATCATTACACTTTAGACAGTGAATTCTGATTAATTTCTAAGTACCAGAAGTAATTCTGCCATTACAAGCTACATTTAGATCATAAATTATTCTGGTGGACTGTTGCCTGAGCCAAATAACTGTGAAGTCACTAAAATGTATGAAGATAGTAATTTGGCAGGAGATTTCGAGCACAAAGAATAAAATGATTACCACCTCTTGGTCATAACCCTCATAGGACTGAAAATGACCATGGGGAACTAGGCAAACAGTCCTTGACACAAACATGTTTACTGAAAATTGCCTCCTCTTCATTAGATACCAAAGAAACAATCAACAACTTCACAGTCAAGACTAGGACAGCATCTTTCCTTGGGACTATTTTAAATTGCTACATGGGAGGGTAAATCTGTAACTGGGTTTTCAGGAGGAAAAGTAATAATTGTTTATTATTAAGAAGAGAGGTATGTGACAGATAATGGTAAAAGTGAATGTCATACTTCCAGAATCGGCATTAAAATCAGTATTTAATTCATGTAGCTAAGAAAAGTATTTTATTTTTATTTCTGTGAGGTAAAAGATGTACAACTAGAAGTCACAGTAAAATCTGATATTTTCGTAACGACTTTAAACACCAGGAATTTATTCAAGAACTAACTTAATGTCCAACTCTTAAAATATTGTACAAAATTGAAGAGTCGGGGGACACAGAATTGTATTTTCTGAATATCAGATCAAGATAAAACAGCCTAAATTGTATTTGATGACGGCAACACCGCAGTGCGGAAGCCAGCAAACATTGTTTAAAGAACATTAGAGTAAAGGTTTCCGGTGTTGCAGGAGCCGTTCAGTCTCTATCTATCAGGGTTCCTCAACTCTGTCACTACAGTAGGGAAGCAGCCATAGTCACTGGGTAAAACAACGGGCCTGGATGCATTTCAGCAGAGTTTATTTCTAAAGAAAGACAGCCAGACAGACTTGGCCCTGGGCTGTGTGTATTTGTGCCTCCTCCCGTTGGAAAAGTATTGATCCTTGTTTAAGAAGCAATGAGCAGTCCTTGCTGCTCTGGAAACCACAAAACTCTTTCTCCTCGTCTTACTTCAGAACAGAAGAAAACTCTCCCTCTGTCTGTTTTGATTGCTTGTTTGTGTTGCTTGCAATTATCTTCTCTCTTAGAGATTTCTTTTTCCTTCAATTTCCAGAGCACCAGTTCAGTCTTCTCATGGGCTCTCGCCTTTGGAAAGCACTGAGCAGTGCTTATGATTTGACCAACCGTGCTTCAACAGCAACAGCTCTGTTTCCTCCAATGGGCAGCACAATGGAACCCACCTTGGGTGCTGGGAGAATGAGAGCGTCTTTGAAATATTGACTAAAGTTCTTCACATCGAGGCTGTTCATTAGGCTTGAGCTACTACCTTCATTTTACCTCACATGTGTTTTGTCACTAATGTGTTGTTTAGACTCAAAAAGAGAACACAGATAAGACAAATTGTTAAAAGAACAAGAAAAAGAAAAATTTCAAAATGCTAGCCTGCCACATTGCATGACCTATATGCCACTAACTAGGGTAGTAAATAGAGTGGTCTCTTGGAAATACTTGTGTGTGATTGATTTTAACATCAGATCAAAAAATATATAGCCTCTGAATGACCCAGAAAAGCTCTCTTATCCTACCCATGAACAAGAGAGAGAAGTATGGAGATATATGGGTGAACTTGACAGTGGGTCTGTAGCACCAGGCTCAGCAATTTGAACATCAATTTTCAGGCCATGACTTGGGGCTGGGGGGTTTTAGCTCCAAAAGAGCAAAGGCGAGTGTGTAGCTTTGACCTTCATCTTTCTACCAATAAGGTCCAATACATCTAGGCACTAAATTCCTTATGTAGAGGCCGTGGGGCATTGAGTTCTTGATGCAATGTCTACCTCAACCCAGAATAAACACATGCATAATCCTGATGGTTTTCTAACCTGTTGGATTTATAAAATAAAATAAATCCTGAAACCAAGACACGTGTCTACAGTCCCAACCACTAGTAGTTGAAGCCAGAAGAATCTTTTGAGTGTTTGAGGTCAGCCAAGAGAAGGAATGAGCGCTTAGGTTGGAGAGGCTGGAAAGTAATGGCCTTGAAATGTGGTGCCTACGAATTCTATATATGCCAGATATAAAATATCATAAAAAAATGTTTGGGGGAAAGCATCTGAAATATGGGGGAAAGGGTTCGTTTTGAGTGTGTGCTTTTGAAGCAAGGACAAGAAGTGAAGGTTGAAGGGAAGTATAAGATAGAGCCAAACATCTGTCTGACAAAGGAATAATGCCTGAGAGGACAGTTCAAAGCTATAATATAGACTCAACAGAAAGCACAGATAGTGTGGACTGTCCAGAGTTATTGAGGAGAATGTGTGAGCAGTCAAGGAGCTAGTAGAGTTGTGTAAACCATTGGAAAGATGTACTGTGCTTCTGGGGAGAACAGGGGATCTCAAACCTGAGTTGAAGGGTCATATAACCTGAGTTACATTTTCACCAGATAATGTTTTTGTTGTTTTGTTTTAATTTGTTTTGTTTTGTTTTTGGAGTCCATTATACTTGGGTCAAGCACTCCTGAACATGAGGCTTGCACTGGAGTGGTTGATATACCCAGTCAGTGTTACTCCACTGGAGAAAATTGATTTTCCTTCTTCTAGCACATATAAATGACAGTTCAGTTGTTAACCTTTACCCTAGTGACTATGTTTTCATTCATTCATTCATTCATTCATTCATTCAAATTTTTAAATATAATAAGATAAAACAAAAACTATCACATCAAAGGTGGACAAGACAAACCAAAAGAAGGAAAGGAGCACAAGAGAAGGCACAAGAATCAGAGATCCACTCATTTGCACACTCAGGAAACCCACAAAAACACTAAACAAGAAGCCATAACATAAATGCAGAGGACCTGGTACAGACCCCTCCTGATGCTGTACATGCTGCTTCTGTCTCTGTGAGTTCATGTGAACTTTGATTGTTTGATTTAGAGGACTTGTTTTCCTGGTATCCTCCATGCCCTCTGGTTCTTTTACTGCTTCTGCTTCCTCTCCTATGGGATTCCCTGTGCTCTGAGGGGAGAGATTTGATGGAGACATCGCATTTGGGGATGAGTGTTCTAAGGTCCTCACTCTCTGCATAATGTCTGGCTGTGGGTCTCTATATTTGTTCTCAACTCCTACAGGAAGAAACTTCTCTGATGATGGCTAAACAAGGCACTGATCTGAGTAAAGCAGAATGTCATTAGAAGTCATTTTATCACTATATTTTGTCTTTTTTGTGTGCCTAGCTTTATTTGTTTTTTACCCTAGGTTCCTGGGCTAACTTGACTCAGGTTCTTGGTCACCCAAGCAGTGTTCAGTACAGGTTCCAACTCATGGAATGGGCCTTGAGTCAAATCAGTTAGTGGTTTGTTTTTTTTTTTTTACTCCCACAAGTTTTGTGCCACCATTGCCCTAGCATATTTTGCAAGTAATATACCACTGGAGATAAATTTGTTGTGGCTGAGTTGGTGTTTATGATTCTCTTTTGATAGCATGCATTATTGGTTAAAATATTAAGGCAACTCCACATAGTTAATGATGCCATGGTAATCATCATCATACTACACTTCTTGCAAGAATTTCAGACAATCTTACCCATTACTTTGTACCTTTCTGTACCAAAGATGTTAAAATGTCTAGGTGAAGGCTCTATTTAGGTATCAGCTCAACGCCACCACGTTCACCGAGTTTCACAAGATACTTGAAGTTGCTATTTGAAAATATTCTCAAGGTCCTTGAATGCCCCCACTGTCCATCTTGACATGTACTTCTCTTTTAATCTACATTATTGTTTTGCCTTGAATAAAGTCAACCTACTAGTTTTGCAATATGAAAATATGCTAGAGAAAGGAGGTATGTGCCAGGGAGAACAGACAGGAAACAATGCTAGTATCTCCATTCAGGGATATTGGCATATTGGATCTCCATAGTAGCAGAAGAGAGTCTGAGAAATGGTTAAATTCTGGATGTATTTGAAAGGGGGTCAATATGTTTTTTAAAAGATTATATATAAACATGATCATCATGTCAGTTGCCCAAAGGTTATCTATGGCTTGGTCCTGAGAAAAGAGGAAGTTGGAGCCAGTATTACTCCATATACATGAGACTTTAAGTAAAGCAAATATGAATGGAAGATAATGGCAGTACTCCATTTTGAAATAGCTATCAGATATGTAAATGCACAAACAATTAGGTATGAAATTCTGAAATTGTAGAAATGTTCTGGATCAAAGACGGCAATTTGGCAGTTGTCAGCACTGGATAATATTTAATCCAGGAAGCAGAACGTATCAAAAAGGTAGGAGGGACAGACAGAAGTCCAAGACCTGAGTTCCAGGCCAAAGGAAGCCTAAGGGGTCAAGATGAATACAGAGAAGTCAAAAATGAAAATGAAGAGAGAAAAGACCCTGAGTGCTGCTGAAAGAAATTCAGGCAAGTGTGGTATCCAGGGAGCTGAGTGAAGAAAGAGTGCTCAGGAAATAGGAATTGTCATCCGTGTGAAATGCTGCTAATGGGTGAAGGAAGATGAGGACTGAGAATTGGATTCAGTGCCTGAGGGTCTTTGTTGACCTTGATAAAAGCAACAGTGGCAGGATGTGGAGTGGCTATAGCTTGATAGCCTGAGAAGAGTGAGTACAAGAGGTACATGGAGAAAGGAATTGGAGACTGGAAGTGCAGATAATTCTTTCTTTTGCTGGGGACAAAAGGAGGCAGAGAAATAAGGATGGAGCTGAAGTTTTGTTGAGAGATAAGTTTTAAGATGACCTAATACCAGGCTGTTTCCAAAATGTCTCAGCAGTAAGACACTTGAGACTCAAATACAATCGAGACTTATTCCAATTTACACACTTCGTTAGTTGCTAGTGAATGTAGCACAATTCTCCGATGTTTTCATTGTGCATCTAGCCTTTAAGGCAGAGCCAGCCATTAAATACATTAAAAACTATTAAATACATTAAATACTCAATTGACTTCTTCATCAAAACATAAGCGTTTCTATTTCCCTTCAGTGATTATCACAGAAAAAAAAATGTTTATTTGACCCTGCTAAAGATTTATTACTTTTAAAATACATTTACCAACAAATACTGTCTCTCAGTTAGCCTTAAAGGTAGTGTAATCATCACCTTAAGAAAATGTGATAGGAGCATTTATCTCTCTGCTCCTTCCTGCCAACCTTTGACATATGCAGTTGCCTCTCATTTTCTAACCTAATTACAAAGCTGTTTCTTTAGTCTGTTTTCTTAAAATAAGCTTTATCTTCTAAATTTAGAAAAAGAAAAAAATATACTTTTCTTTGAAAGAAGTGGACATGTTTTCGGAAGATGGATCTGTATTTCAGTAGCTCAGGTTATACTGTACACAGCATCACTCTCACCACTGCCATCTCCGCAATCACTTTTCGGTGATTCTCTAGAGAAGCCTATCTGTTGCTTGGTATTCCATCTTTCAGAAAAGTTCACATGAATGAATGAGCTCTAAATGAGCTGTTGACAAGTTTTCCTCAAGTAGCATGAAGCTGGAGCTTTCAAGAATTGATATTAGTAGGTTCATGAAAAAAGGCTAGATGCCAATGAATATTCATCTGTTTCTCTACACTAAACACATAAAATTTAACTTCCTCAGCCATCTGTTAGCTCCAGTATAGCAAAGATATTGGAGATTGGAAATGCACAATGCAACATTTTCAAGGTCCCTTCAAATGAACATTAAACACATAGAAGAATTGTTTTGTAAGAAATTATGGTTAGTTGCTTTTCTCTAATATTTTTATTAAGTGGTTATCAACTAAAATAAATGGAAATATAATAGAAATGCATATAGTTCATTTAATTGAATAAGTATTTTAGTAGAGTCTAGGATGTAGCATGTTCCGTGTCAGAAATCCATGGATGAAAACGCACATTTTCCTTACTCTTGAATAGCTTAGATTATATTGAGAGATAAAAAATTAAAGCAATGAAAATGTAACAGGTCAGGTACTCCACTGAAATACTAAAAAAAAAAAAAACCTACAATACTAAAATAGGAGTACAAAGATATGAAAGCACAGTCGCTAATCCCATTGATGACAATGGAGAAAACTAAAGAAAAATGACAATCTTTGAAGAACAAAAGTGTCTTTGTAGAGGTGAGGGAGGTTGGAGGGAAGACCAGAGAGATAGGTTGAACAATGAAAGGGAGAGTTAGCTTCAAGAACAGAGGCAGGTAGATACACACAAGGATACTGTACGGGTGGATGCTTCAGTGAAGAATCTCTAGAGACCCCCTCTCAATAAGAACTTACAGATTTGGCTTCCCAAAGAGTGTTGCTGTAGACCACAGGAGAAGGGGATCATTATTAGCACTATATGGTGAGGCAGAGAGAAAGCAAAGTCAGGGAAATATCCAATGAGGAGACTATTTGAGGAAAACAAGAAATAGGAGAGCAATCATCCTCGGTGTTTCCTTTCTCCTCGCCGCCACTTCCCCCAGCATCAGCTCAGTCATTAGTCGTGTGCTCATAACCTTCCAAGTTGACGTCAGCTCTACCACTTCTCATCACGTTCTCCGACAAGCCCACACATCCTAGCATTCACCATCTCCCTTTTCAATTTCTACCCTAGCAAACCTGACTTTCTGCCACTTCTCTTGATCCATGACACATTATGGCCTCTCAATTCACAACAGACATTGTATATAGTGTTGCCTCATTTAAATGCCTGCAATGGACTCCTGTTGCAATTACAATAGAAATTTAAATGTCTTCCTTTTGTCTGTAACATGGCATATGATTTGCCTCCTGCCTGAGGCTTTCCCCTTCTTTCCTGTTCATTTCCTATGCTAGTGTTTTCCTATCTGGGACTCTTCACATCAGCCCACTGTTACACTGCAGGTTTCCAGCTCAAGTGTCAGCCCACCAAGGTCTTTTCTCTCCAATCGTTTTAGTAAATGCTAAATACTCAAGCAATTTTTGTATGTGATTTATTTCTCTTGCTTCTTGTGGTAGGGTCTATAGCTGAATAAACACTTAAGAAACTAATTAAAATATATGGAAAATTTTATGAAGAACAGGAAACACACCCAGAGAATTTGTTAAGGCTTGTTCTGTGTTGTATTCTACAAACTTTCTATGTAGCCACCTCTGACGTCTGTCACAAAGATGTCTTGTCTTCTTCAAGTCTCTCAGGAACAACTGGATTGCCTGCATATTCCATGTAGTCCAACTAAAGTGAGAGAGCAGGCTCATGCCTTAAGGACTACAAGGCAAGCCCCATTTTAGAGATAGTCCTTCCATAGATAGTCTGTTTTCTGTTCAGTAAAACTATGCATATATCCATTCATATTTGTAAGAAAATATTTGTTTTATTTTAATAGTCAGAACCAAGAAGCATTAGATGGACTCTATAGTTCACAAATGAGGGGCTGGTGAGGATCTTCTAGCAGAATCAGAAAGTAGGAGAAACAAACTTTATGATAAAGTCATGGTGAATAGTAGACCTGGAAACTTTGAGTTGGGGGGCTAAAACTGGCTCTGTGATTCTATACCACATGTTCCATGGGAGAGAAACCCCACATCCCAAAGGCCTGAACAGTCACCAGGAAGAAGTCCTTTAATGTGCAATGTTCCTAAGAATTTGCCACTAGCTATGAATTTACCGCAAGTCTCGACCACCTACTTGTTTCATTTCATGATTTTTTTAAATGTAAGCTTGTAATTATAATTTGGCTTCCTTAGTTCCTTGGTGCTAGGGAAAGTGTTGAGCAAGGCTAAGGCATTCCAGTCACTGGGAGAAATTTGATGGCTGG
Source organism: Peromyscus californicus insignis (assembly GCF_007827085.1). Lineage (NCBI taxonomy): Eukaryota > Metazoa > Chordata > Mammalia > Rodentia > Cricetidae > Peromyscus > Peromyscus californicus. The sequence continues at coordinate 50,745,572 of NW_026294514.1, forward strand.
AAGTCAGTCTCCCTCACTTGGCTTCCCAGATGTTGACCCTGCAAGCACTCCCTAACATATTTCCTGCATGATAATCTGTGTCACTCAGTTCCCCATCCGTGGGAAGCCAATTTGGAACCTCTGCCTTTAAACACAGCAGGATCCAGTGTTCCAATGAGACTGTGAGAATTTGACTCTATTTTTCAGTTCCACATTAAATTCATCTCAGCAAAGCAACTCTCTATGATTAGATGACAATTTTCAGGACATTTCACTCAAATTCTCTGCCACAATCAATTCCACGAAAATAATTTTTCAAGTTACAATTACATCGCAGAAATTTTGATAAATGATCACTAGAAATAAAGCAAACTGATATGCTAGTTGAGAAATTGTCAATAGAAAACTAAAAATGCTAAAATTAGGGAAAATTTAATCAAAAGAAATACAAAATTATTCTGATTTCTCACAAAAAAATAATTGAATGTAAGAACTTAGAAATGATTCATTATAAGATTTGTTTAAACGGTAAAATTATGAAGCCAGGTACAGTGGTGATTTCTTGATATCCCAGCCTTCAGGAGAGAAAAGCAGAGGTTTACCACAATTTTGAGTCCAGCCTAATCTAAGGAGCCAATTTCAGGCAAACTGGAACATAGAGAGACTCTGGGTCAGGAAGGACTGACTAATCAAAAAATAGCATGTCATGATGGCCAGAATTTATTGTTATCAATACTATGTACTATGTGACTACACAAGATTTAATACACATGAAACAAGAATTTGAAGAAGAAATAAATCAACCACAACCCTAATAATAATGGCTAAAGCATAAAATTAGCTATAAAGAGGTAAACTCACTCTATATATTAAATTTTCCTATCATATTTCAGAAATAAACTTAGATATAAATGGAAGATTGGCAGAGGACTCTTTGCAGTACTAAAATATGATATAAGAAAAATGACAATAAAAATATCTGCAGTCAAAAACTAAGAACATTTTCATATTTGTTATTGATGAAGAAATATTGTTTTCTAGGTATTATATATATGATGACTATATCATTCTATATTCCTTAAAATTAACCAGTTAAAAACATCCTTTAAAATGCTTTTAGGAAGAAAAACAAAAACTAGGCAACTTTTAAAACTTTCTATTCAGTATAAATTATGGTAATCTTTGTAAATTCTTAAAAGAAATATTATTAAATTAATAGATTTGACATACAAAGAATTTTCACTTGAGAAATTAAATTTTAGAAAATTCCTTTTTGGAGAACTGACTTTTATGTTGGCCATTGGCAACAGCAATCTCAGACTCTACTATGAAGATCAACTCCAGATAAACACAAACTTCATTCCAATGAACTTCAGCAGGAGCCTTGGCATTAACACAGATCACAACAGCTCGGACTGAGAATGCCTGTCATACTTGTCACCGTTTTAAATAACAAATATTCTTTCCAATACCAATAAAGTGATATACTGAGAATGATTTCAAGTTGCATCCACCATAACACTGGCCACCCTCTGTGGAGGAAGCTGGGATAGGAGACCCAGGAAAAGCTTCTCTTACATTTATAGAATTTAGAGGAGAGAGGTTTAGCAGATTGGTGAAGGCACTACATAGAATACAAGGCATGGCTGATCACTTCACCAGAGTGGCCTCTGTGACCTAGCAGTCCAGGTTTTATTTTTGTTTTTTGTTTTTTGCTATATCGAAAAGAAATAACTTCATGTAATGGGAGTTAGAAGGAAATAGGACCTAAGGAAGTAGAATCTATTTGCTTTGACATCAGTTCTGGCTATTCCCTGCTGAAGTTGTGGCACAGTGGAAGCTACAGGGAAGCCCCACCTCCTGCCCCTTCATCCTGCACCAATTGGGTTTTTTGTTTGTTTGTTTGTTTTTTGTTTTTTGTTTTTTTTTTTTTTGGAGATCTTTAAGTCAGGTGCAGGTATTTGTACACACACACATCAATTTAATGTTACCCACTTGAGTCTGTGTGGCAGGCATTCTGGATAACGGTCTGAGTAAACTAAACAGATTACTAGAGGGACCTACAGATATCGGAATCAAAATATCTAATGAAGGGATAGCAACGGTTATGATCCAGGCCTGTTGTCTGATTTTGAAGGCCTTCATTTCCAAAAAGACAGGTAAGATATAGACAGGCCTGGGAATTGTCCAAGTTGGGAGAAGGGCTGAAACAGCCATGCATTTCTCTTATAAAGAGAAAAAGTTATTGCCAACAATCAAATCATTGTTCACTTCTGGCTGATACATAGGCTAGTGCTCTCAACTTAAAATAGAAGATTTGACAATGTTGGTTATTATAAATAGTTTTAAAATATATTTTAAATATATATATTTATATCTAAATATATCTAAATGCTTATATATATATATACATACACACACACACACACTGGCAAGATGCAGTGGCACTAACCACTAACCCTAACAACTTTTGTTTGATCCCCAGGACCCTCACAGAGATTCTCCAACCTTCACACTGTAACATGGCATGCACGTGCCCACCCACATATACACACATGACAGACACATGCATAATTTTTTGAGTTAAAAAAGACTCCAGTATGCAGATATTTTGGTGACTTCCATTGATTTTAACTTTTAAGACATTGTTATTTCTCTCATAGTTGATGCAAAAGCAGCTGACCAGAAACACCTTGAGGAAGGAGAGGTTTATTTGTTGATAGCCTCAGGGGATGCACAGCATCATGATGGGGAATCACGATACCTGCAGCATCTTGGACCCTCCTTCTATAGCAGCAACAACTGGCTATACAGCTGTCCACATCTTAGCAGATCAGAAAGCAAGGAGCACAAGCCCAGAACTGAAAGTAGACAGAAACTTCCCTAGGCCCACTTTTGGTAGTTTACTTTTGTTGGCTGAGCCTCATATCCTGAAAGGTTCCATAGGTGCCACCAGTTAAAAACCAAGAATTCAGACACATAAGCCTGTGGAGGCACCTTTTAGATCAAAACCATAATATGCATGTAATACCTATTTTTACTCTTTACCATTTTCATCTCCAAGTCAATTAATTTTACCCTGTATAATGGAGATGTTTCCATATTTATTCCTTCAACAATTTTGTGACATACACTGAGAATCTGGCAAGATCCAAAAACCGTTCCCTCTATTGGAAATAAAGGCAAACCTCTTTGACTTTTGGACCTTGTATTTAACTGAATAAACAAATTAATACACTATGGGCAATAAATAAAATGTGGGCAAACATTGTGGAATAAAAAGCAAGACAAGGTAATCAGGAATGGAAAGGAATTATTTTAATCAGATTGCTCAGAATTTGAAGAAACTCAATATACGATAAATAGTTCTGTATTTTCTTTGAGGAAAAACATAAATAAGAAAGTAAATGTCACAATTATTATTGATAATACCTTTTTAGTGAAATGTACCTGATGCCTATGCACATGACTTCTCAACACTGAAGCCCTAAACTCTAGAGACCACACCAAGTAATTTATTCTCAGGGTTAGAAAACTGCACATGTCCCACATACCAGACTCCCGTTGCAGAAACATAGCAAAAAGTGGCCGGGGGGAGACTTATGCTTCCGGTAGTCAGCCAACCCCAAATGGATAGAAAGAGACTCTCTCAATTGCTTTGAGTTTCATAAGTAAACAATCACCATTGATCCCCTAGTGTAGAGTGAATGAGATAACAGAGATAGGAAAGGCCTCTCATTAAAACCCCTCCACATGGAAGGAAACAGAGGAAGGGATACAGAAGAGTTGAGAGTTACAGAAGATGGGAGCAGAGAAGGGAGTGGGAAGAGAAGCCATGAAAGTGTCTACAGGAAGTGATTGTACTGACAGACTATAGGATATAAACTGGCTAAGAAGCCGAAGCCAAACCCAACCTGTGAATAAGTTACCCTACCTCCATGGCAACAGGGAGTTTGTAGATGTGAGTGAATTAAGGATTTTGATGCAAAGAGCTTTACTTGGATTATCAGAGTGGCCCTAGTATAATCACAAAGACTCCTAAAAGAGGAAAACATGGAAATAAAAAGAGAAGAAATACGTGACAATAGAAAGTGTACATCATGACAGGTTACTTGGTAGTTAGAAATTGACAGCTAAAGATCAGTGAAAAGGGACCTGTTCTTCATAACCTACTTCCAGCCCTACCTCCCTGTTAACACACTAATTCTGTAAGTGAAAAACAATGATGGGAAAAAACAGATAAATATCAATTAAATAACTTTAAATGCCATGTACAAGAAGGGAGGAAGTACTATAGTTTCCCCTCCTAAAGATTTAGTACAAAGTTTCCCAAAGATTGTAAAGTCACTTTGTCACGAGAGACTTTCGGGTAAAGAAGAAAGATACATCACTGTCCTTTTCCTAAAGAATTAATCCAAACTGGTCTCTCTGTCATCTGGACAGGAAAATGCCTCCTCGGTAAAGCTATCTGATCTAGAGACTTGAAGAAGTATTATATAACCAACCTAAAAATGAAAGTTGGCACAATGATTCCTTTGACCGCTGTTCACTCTCACCTCTTAAGAGTGAGCCCTATACAATGGTCTCTCGGGCCATTACATACTCTCGTTCTGAGAGATTATTTTCCCCCACAATGAACTCTTTGACCATTGCCCACTCCTCTCCCTTTAGGGTATTCCACTTTTCACTTTTCGATATAGTCTATCATCTATATTGTATTCTGTGTATCTTGTCTGAATTCTTTCAATAAAGATCACAAGGATCAGACAGCCAAGAGAAGGCCAAAGAGAAAGATGCTGTAAGAAGAGAAATATGCTGTGCTGCTGACTTTGAAGAAGGAATGAGGGTCACAAGCCACAGCAAACAGATGGTCATAGAAGCTGAGAACACTGGGAAACATATTATCTCTTGTAAGAAAAGCAGCTCAGCTCTGATTATACCTTGGTTTTTAGCTTGTGAGGCCCATTTTGGGTGTCTTAGACCTGAACTACAAGATTTGTTAATGGTTTTATTTAAGCTGTGAAGTTTTTTTCAAGCAAGAAAATAACACTAATAGCTGGTTTTTTAATTCAGTATTTTAACAATGTAATATGGGGTTCCAGAGAAACAGAATTATAGCATATAAATATATATGTAGATTATATATATTGATTTGTTCATTTGGCTTTCATAATCTGGGCTAAGTAGTCAAGCAATGATTGCCATGATAGACAGACAATCTAGCATCTGTAGTCCAAGAAACTGGATGCCTCGGGAGTAATAGAGGCCTGAAATTTTCTTATCTCTGTTCATCAGTCTACATTGGAAGGCCAAGAAGCTAATGACTGGTATCAGTAAAGGTTGGCAGCGACAGCAATAATTGGGTAGATGCACTCTCCAGCAAGAAATGAGGACAGACAAGCAAGAAGCACTGATTTTTTTTCCCCTTGGGCTTTTTTATGCATGGGTTGCCACTGCAAGGTTCTACCCACTTTGGCAAAATGTCTTATCCTTTCAGTTAATCCATTCTGGAAAGACCCACCCAGACCTATCCAGAGGTGCATCAGTTAGGTGGTTCCAAGTCCCATCAAATTGACAGTCAAGGTTAATTTATAGATGGTAATGAAACTACTGGCAAAATCCACAGTCTAGGGAATGACATGGGTGGAGTTAAGGTCAGAAATCAGGAGGCCTAGGAGGTGCTCAGCAGTCTCTGATGGGTTAATTCACTAGTGAAGTCTCTCATAGCAATCTGGGTGCTCAAAGCTTCAATAAATGAAGAAGAAATTGGTAAACACTCAAGAAGGACTGTGTCTTTTGTGGGACCAGGAAAATGTGGGTGATCTAGCAGAAACAAGGAAATGGAAGAAAGCCTTAGTGGGGAGGCACTGTTGGCAAGAAAGTAAAGTTAACAGTGTCCTTGGAGAGAGCTAGGTGTTAGTGAGAGAGGGTAAAGGGAATTGTAAGACACCAGAGGGCTAAAGTTTTGATGATGCAGCAAGAGCAGAGTGAACATAATTGGAATACTGAGTGAAGAATGGTGGTGGGTTTATCCTACTCAGGCTTAGGTATCATAAGCCCAGGTAGCAATGAATAATATTCTTGACCTTTTAAAGGTGATTTAGGCAAACAGGGGCATAAAGAAAGCATGGTGTCATTTGTACTAATGATTTCCAGAAGAGAAAGCAGTTATAAATATGTAATTTTGGAGGGGGGCTGTCTTTGTTCGGATTTTATTGCTGTGAAGAGACAACATGACCATAGCAACTCTTAATAGGAAAAGATTTAATTGAGGGGGCTTGCGTTCAGAGGTTCAGTCCATTATTATCATGGCTGGGAGCATGGCAGCATGCACACAGACGTGGTGCTGAGAGAGTCCTATATCTTTCAGGCAACAGGAAGTCGATTGGAGCAGTTGGCAGAATCCTGAGCATAGGAAACCTCAAAGCCCACCCCCACAGTGACACACTTCCTCCAACAAGGCCATACCCACTCCAACAAAGCCACACCTCCTAAAAGCGTCACTCTCTGTGAGCTTATGGGGGCCAATTACGTTCAAACTACCAGAGAGGGTAATTTAACTTTAAATGTTGAATAGTTAATATTTTATCATGTAAGCCTTGACCATCAATACTTAAATTGTCATTTAACCATCTTTGCTTAGGGAACAACATGATTAGCAGTTGTGGAACCCGACATCTCAGTGTCACATAAACAAGAATGCTATTCTCGTCTACTTAACAAAGTGAAACAGATTGATCAGGTACAAAACCCAATATGTTTCAGCAGTAACACATGCATTCAATACAGACAATATAATGTGTAATTATTTTAAGAACTGTTCTCTTAGGTAGTTGTAGCAATGAAATGAATGCAGAATAATTGCTTAACCCACAAGAACCAAGAGCTTTCCTGTCTATCCTCAAGTTTGTCATAAGGAGATAAGTTTATCATGATACACAGAGCTGGCAATGTAGTGATATTCAGGAGTGTAGGGGGCTTAGGGCACTCTCTTTGCTGAACCATGCTGAACCAGAGTGAACCATGGCTGAGGAGGTGGGGGTCAAACTGTGAACCATTCACAGAGTGTTATGGAACCTTCAGGGGTCATGTTGGGGAAAGGCACAATAGCAACAAACTCATCACATATGGGCTCACTTGGGTCTGCTCCTATTATAAACTCAAGTAGCTTAGTAACAAGGATTACAATTAGGAGGTAACCTCATGTTTGTAGAAGGAATAAATTATCTTAAGAATGAGTGAGTAGTTTAAAGGAATGCGAATAGTGAAAATGAGAAAGAGAAGAGAAAGACTGCACAGAATTACCAGCACAGACTGAATCAGCTTTTGCTGACACAAATGTGAGAGGGATTCTTTAAGATCTACAAGTGCTTGGGCGATCTTAAAAATTCAAGTCCCTGGTAGAAAAACCCCGACACGAGAGAAAAAGACATGCCCATCAAATTTCTTCTAAAAGTGAGTTCTGCTTCTTTACAAAAATAACGTTGTCTTTTTAACTATATTTGTTTCCTCAAACAGAAGGTGAGTATAAGCTTTGAGTTTTGCACATATATTTTAGCTAATATTTAAGAAAATTAATTACTTATTGTATATACCAAAGAACTATACATAAATTGGCCATTTTACATGGCACAGTTTACATGAAGCCAATGTAACCATATGTGACAATGTGATAAGGTAAGCATTAATCATTTTAGGATTAGAATCTTTATCCACCCCTCATTCTTGGGTGGGGTAGAGGCTGAAGGGGCAGGAGGAGGGAAGAAAGGGGGATCTGTGATTGGTACATAAAATAAATAAAAAAATTGCTAATAAATAAAAAAAATTCCAAAAGGGGAAAAAAAAGAATCCTTATCTACCTTCAAATTCTCAAAGTGGTTTCATATCAAGAAAATAAAAGGGAATGAAAAGATGGCTCAGCAATTCAGACCTTTTGGGTTGGGTTTTTTTTTCTTTTAATTTTATGAGTTCAGAGGCCTTACTGCTCTATCAGAGGACCGGACTTTGGACCCCAGAATCCACATATGACGACTCACAAAACTCCTGTACTCCAGCTCCAAGGGGGATGCAAGTCACTTCTGACCTTCAACAGTACCTGCACACACATGTGCACACACACACACACACACACACACACACACACACACACACACACATTCATTCACACACACACATAAAATTAAAAACTCTTTTAAAAAGAAAAGGGAGGAGGCATTACTTCTCTAGGAATTTATATAGTGAACATAAATGAATTATATTATTCACAATATGAACTACACAAACATGCATTTTAAATACTTGAAAATAAATTAACATAAATAGCATGAAAAGTCAGCAAAAATTCTGTTACCCACCATCCTGAGTAAGTCAATTTAGACAGCAAAAGAGAAGTATAGTTGAAGGATATTTGTTTAGCATTTATTGAACATAAATTTTATGCTTTGTGCTATGAATACATAAATGAATAAGCCGGTCCCTTGGACCTTTAGGAGTTCAAAATCTTCATTTATAAATAAAGTATAAACGTTCCAAAATATACTTTTATTTCAAGATTAGTATTGGAAAGTGGAGGCCCCCTGTCTAGGACTCCTGTGGGGGCACCCATGACTCCTTTGAGATACAGGCCACGAAGAAAAGAAGTGATAATGGGAAATGTCAGCATCCTTATAACAATGACTAAGCAAAAATGATATGAATTCACAACACGCCCCCATGGTTGGGTATGGTTGCACATGCCCAACAGGACCTAGTCACTTCAGCCTAGTCATTTCCGGGTCAAACGTCTCGAGTGACCCAGGACCATGGCTTTCCACAGTTGTGTAAAACGCACAACGCAACCACGTGATCTATGCACATGCATAGAAGAGCCACATGGGCCTGTGTGCTCAGAGACAGCCCAACCTTTATAAGCCTGTGCCATGATGCCATGATTCCCAGGCCCCACTTCACTCACATGTCTTTCCATGGGCCTGTGCACATCTGTCCCTCTCCCTTATCTTAATGAAACTCTTGTTAGTGGATTCTGTCGTGTTTTGTGACTTTTCCTCACAGGGTAAGAGCGCCAATTAAAAACCAACAGCAAAGGCAACACGTAGTAACTCTTCCAACAGCATTGCTTCATCAAGTATTTAGGAAGTCTTGGCTCTGTGCTACACTAGTTTCTCAACTGGATTATACTGAGTGGAAAACAAGTATACCATATAAATACCAGTTTTCACGCATGCCATCAAGTGAAAAACAAAACACTATTTACAAGATGTCCCAGTGGACCTTGAAGAAGAGAGATAGAACAGGAAACAGGGGGTGAAGAGATGGGATGGCTGTTAGGATCCGAGAAGCCCCCCAGAAAGACCAACAGACAGTCATGTATGCAATTTAACAAGAGCGTTTATTTCCAGCATGTTGGGGTGGCAAATAGTGACCCCAAAGGGGGCATCGCAAGTTCCTTTTAAGCAGAGTTAGGGGAATTCCAGAGAGGAGGAATTAATCTGGTGCTGATTGGTAGAGCAAAGATTAGTCTGGGAGTTGACTGGTAGGAGACTGTAGTGGTTAGGGGCCCATTGGTGGGGGGGGGCATCTAGTGTCTAGGGGCTTGTTGACAAGAGGGTAGGAAAAGCTATCTTTAGCCAGCAGAAGTCTGGGGGACATCTGCTGAGCCAGCAGAAGGGGCTTGGGGGTACCTGCTGAGCCAGCAGGGGGCCATCTGTTGATTGGTCACCCCAAAGTTGTGGTTTTCCTGAGAATTGCTTGCTCAGCTTCAGCCAGTTCTAGTGAACCAAAACTAAGGCCTGGTCCATGTCAGGGCTGCTAGGGAAGCCTGTTATGGCCCTGGCTTGGCCATCCAGTCCTTTCAAAGGCAGTTACTAAAAATGAACATCAGGGAAGCAATACTTGAACTGGGGAAAAAATAGACATCGCACTGGAAAGATGGGCTGGACAAAGAGTGTAGGCTACTTCTAGGATATAAGGAAATTGTGAGGTTTGGATCAATAATTGGGAAATCACTGAAGAGTCTTAAGTAATCCTGAAGGAATATCTTAGTAAGTTCTGAAAAGATGTTTTAATAACATCTCAAAATATAAAGTATCATGGCATTGCCCAGGCCTTGGCTGCTGCTGAGTCCATGGCCCTATAGTAGCCTGAGACTGGGTTGACATCCATGGCTCATATTGTCACTGAGGGCTGTGTGGATGCCCAAGGTCAGGTCAGCCATCTGAGTCCAGGTTGTAGCCAGAGCCGTAAAGATCTGAGAGGCCTGCACTGCTATCCAAAGCCATGGGAATGAATGGGCCAGAGCTGCAGCTGAGGGTCATGTCTGGATCCATGGCCCTACTGCAGCCAGGGTCTGTGTTGATGTCTGAGGCTCCTATTAACATCAAAGTCCATGCAGATCCTCAAGGTCTGGGACCATGTTAGTGTCCGAAGACATACTGCTGCTGGGGCCATGCCAATCTGAGTGCAATGCCCCACCTCGGGCAAGGGTGACATCCAGATCTGGCTGCTGACAAAGACCATGTCTGGGTCCATGGTCCTACCGCAGGTGGGGTCTGTGTTGGAGTCTGAGGCCCATGTTGCCACCAAAGATCACACGGAAGCCTGGAGTTGGGACACAACCTGGGGCCTTTGTGTCCATGGGCCCTACCACCACCAGAGCTATCCTGATCTGAGTGGCCTGTGCTTCTACCTGGAGCCAGGAGCCAGGATGCTATCTGGGCCCAAGCTGCTGCCAAGGGCCATGTCTGGGACTGTGGTCCTACTGCACCTGGGGTCTGTGTTGATGTCTGTAGCCCACATAACCTCAGGGGGCCATAGGAACCAGCGTGATGAAATGAGAGGGCCATGCTGAGCCGGCCCTGCCCTTCACTGGCCCTGGGAAAGATGGCCCTGTCCCTCGCTGGACACTGCAGCAAAAGAGCTAACCCTCACTCCACAGTCAGGAGAGATGACAACTGTTAATATTTACAGATAAAGAGTAACATTAAGATGTAAATTTTCTGGTAATTTGCAATTTTAAAAAAATCTTACTTGTCACAACTCCAGAAACTATAATAGCTGGATTTTACACAGCTCAGGTTTATCAAGCCCCACACGCCAGAAAGCTTTAAAACCCAGCATTAGGATACTATAAAGGCAGGCTAGTCTACTCTCTGTGATTCTTCCTGGAATGCCATTCCTGTACCCACCACTTAGCCACTCTACCCTGGGGTTTCACTGAGAATTTAAGCCAATGCAGCCTCATCCTTTTAAGTCAGTTTTTTCCTTTTAAGATCTGCTATCACAGCATTTGAGACAGTTCCGTACCTTGTGAATATCAAAGGTTGTGTTCAATAGCAGAAGGTTGGAAAAAGTAGATGTAGCCAGGAGAGTTGAACAAAGAACTATAGGGTTTTGTTTTTTTGTTGTTGTTTTGTGATTTTACGTCATAAAGAAGAAACTCCGAAATCTTTCCAACCTCTCATTTTTACAAATTATACATTTACCTAGCAACTATTCTTACTGTTCTTTTTCATTTAACAATCATGAGATCAAAATTATTTCAGTCAGAACACAGAAAAATTTTATGTCCACCAGAGATCATGCATCTTCTCCATAAAGGAGTAGAAGAAATATGTAGTTGGGCCTTTCTTCTGGGAAAGCTCGTCATAAATAACCACGTTCACATCAAACAGAAATCTTATTCATTGTTTCTTGTCTAAATATATGAGGGTTATTCCCCCACTAAGATGAGTCACCAAGTAACTTATAGATTTCCTGTCCCTGGACACCTTTAAAGAAGTTAACCATCAATCTGAGCATGACGGAGAGCATGAAATTCTTAAGAAAGGTGAACTAAATAATATTGGGCCGTCCTCACTGTCTCCTGAGTGGAGAGAGGATAAATTTACATTATAAACATGAAACTATTCCTAACATCAACTCATTGTTTCCAGTATTGCTTTTTTCCTCTTCTTGAAAATGAAATTCCCTGCCACTCTAACATTGTCAAAACAGCACCAATTCTGTGCATTTAAGGATCAAAATTAAATGACTATTCTAAACATTATGCCAAAGTAGCATAATGAGCCATATGAAGCAACAATTCACAGAAATTAGAAAACACAAGCATCTTCATACCACAATTAGACCTGAGCTTGACCTTTCCTGAAATTACTCAGGGTGAACAGAGTGTTTTAGTATAAACACTAAGGTGTCATTGTCTCCTGAGTAGATACAGTGTCTAAAAAGAATTTCACCTCCTTAAAATTCTCATGCCTGCACTGACAGGGAAGTGGACATTGGCTCCCATCCCTCATCAAGAAGCTATTTTCAAATGACGTTTACTTACAAAAGGAAAATCTGTTTTCTCCAATGGAGTCTCACTGGGTATATTAACTTAACGCCCCATCCCCAGCAGTAGATAACCAACACAAAATGAACTTGATGGTATTTTTGTAGAGCTTTTGTCCTATATTGCTTTGTTTGGGGGATATTTTTTTTTCATCTTACTGGTCTTTGCTTGTATATAATGGTTTCTGAGTTATATTTTTATGGATTGTGTAAATGTGTGTATTTCTTATGGTTTTTCGTTGTTTTTTGTTTTATATTGCTTTGTTTGTTTGCATGTTTATTTGTTTTCTAAAGAGAGAAAAAGAAAGTGTTTGGACTTGGGCGGGTAGGGAAGTGAACAGGATCTGGGAGGATTTGGGAGGAGGGGAAAGAATGATCAGAATACATCATATGAAAAAAATTATGTCAACTAAACACCTATCTCTATGTACATGCTAGCTAAGAATTAGTTGATCAATGCCTGGCAGATAGTAACTTAAAGTTAAGTGGTTTAACTAGACCTAGAAGATTGTGTCTTATAGCATTGTAGGGAGTTTGTCCCAGCCCTTACAGTATACCAAACTTCTCTGTCCTTCAGGCATGCAATCTGGGTTGATGTAACTCTTTTCCTTTTTATTTTGGAATAGAATTGCCTATGTGAGTAATATTCATAGCTTATGCTACATAGCTGAGGTTTTCAATATTTTGGGGTTTCATTTATGTTTGTTCTGTATTGTATTTTTTATTTAATTCTGGAAACTTTAGGTCTCCCAAATCATGGCTAAAATACAGTTTTGAAAATTCATCAAGGATTAATTTATTCTCTAAGCTAACCATCTTCCTCTATTTTAACTGTAAATGTGAAGGTCAGATGAGGAGCTAGATGACCACAAACCCCAGTGATTATTCCTAACATTCATGCATTCTCCATAATTACCTCTCTGTAATGAAACTTCTCAGGAGTAAGAGCAGGGACTCTGCTATTCTTAGAAACCTGGGCTATAGTTAGACACCCATTTCTATGAGCAAATTCAGTGAATCTGCTTCCCAAACGTATGCCAATGCAGAGCACCAGGTGACCTGACCTCATCTTAACCAAGCTCTCATGAATGATGGCCATGAAACAAGAAGGCAGACTCTTAGGGTCTTGTGGTGGTTGAAGGACCCTGACAGTGAAAAAAACAAGGACCACTGTGAGCTCTGGGGCATCACTTTGGTCAATGACAACCTACAAGAACAAGAGAAATCTTCACTGACTCATTACCTCCTATGAGTCACCTCAAGAGTAGATTTTATTTTTAAAAACCAACATAAAATCACCATAAAAATTATTTCTAAAGTAGTTCCGTCAGGTATAACCTTAAAATTAGCTGTCCAACAATCATTTATATGTTTCTGCTCATAACTAATAGGAAATACAGTGCTCAAAAATTTCTATCTTTATCACAGAACAAATAAGCAAAATCTACTACATTGAAAAAAAGTTAACATCACTTAATTGATTTTTTGTTGTTGTTGTTGTTGTTTTGGTTTGGTTTTTTTTTTTCCAGAGCTAAGGACCGAACCCAGGGCCTTGCACTTGCTAGGCAAGCACTCTACCACTGAGCTAAATCCCCAACCCCTAACATCACTTAATTGAACAACTAAGGCCAGCCACACAATGAAAACTCACAAAACATTACTGCACATTTAGAAGCAATTTGCATTTTCCTCCTGTCAAATTTTGTTTAGGTTGGGTCTGTTCCTTTTTAATTTATAGAGGTCTGATTATTCTATTAGTAGGCATACAAATATGTTCCACAAACCTGGCAAATAATTTTAAAACCAAAAATTGAAAATAAATGGAAATTTTTCATTTTGTATTTAGTTAAACTGTTCTTCAGCATTTAGTCCTTTCTTTCAGAAAACTTCCCCAAGTTTTTTCTAAGAATCAATTTCCTGTCCCCAATCAAATGTCATTTTTACAGATGAGGAGCAAGAGCAATGATCTAAATTTTTCTAAAACGGTAATTTATGACTTAATAAAGCCAAAGCTGTTTGCAACTTCAATGCATCTTCTACCCCTTTAACACCACTTTGCAAATTTACTGCATTTAAGCTCTTAAAAAACCACTAAGGTAACAATTTGCCCAACAGAAGAAATCAAGTAATAAAAGTCAACTTATCCTTAGAAGAGTATACACCCATCACATGTTCAAGGACACACTCTTAAAGGTTTGAATGTTTTCTGAAATATTAAGCTTTTGGTGATGACAACGCACTCTGAGCTATTCTTTACTCTGGGAAGACTTCCTTCATTTTTGCAATGCCCCTGCACCCTCTAATGGTCATTTTCAGATTTTCTTTATTAAGAACAAGTTATTCAAGGCTAGTCAAAGGGCTCATCTTGTAAATTTGAATTTTCATTAAAAATAATGACATTTACACACTTTGTGCCTTTAAATCTTCATAATCCCAAGTCCTTATAATCCCAAACATTAATTGAAGCTCACACCTCTTCACACTGTTGAGAAAATAGAAATATGTGGAGTTAGAGTGGGATAATAATTAGGAAACACTCTATATTTTCCAATTGTGTCTGACATATTAACAAGCTAATAGGAATTTAAGATTCTGCCTCTAGGCACAAAATTATTCATCAGTAAAACCACCAATTGATATCACAGTTCTTAATTCCTGATACTAGTATGATAAAGTTATTATGAGCTATTTGAGCTTGTTTGTGCAAGACATAGAAATGAAATCTGTCATCAGTCCTATATCCTAAAAAGAATAGTGGGAAAAAGAATCATAGAAATGAAGATTTCTCATTAAGTATCCATAGCAAGACTAAACACACACACACACACACACACTGTAACCTAGCTATATGCTGTTTCAGAAACATTAAACTCCTTTCACCCATAGATCATTATAAATCTAATGATGAATGATTACCTTTCTATTACATTTGATATCAATAATGAAAACTGCCTTCCTTGTTTCAATTACTTACACTTTTTTGTTTATGTAACACTTAGAAAATAAGTAATTTTATCCTGACCCCTCATGTCTGTCCCTGGCACATGAGCTGGCTTTTTGGAACCTATTACCTATGGTGGGATGCCTCCCTCAGCCTTGATACAGTGGGGAGGAGCTTGGTCCTGCCTCTACTTGATATACTATACTTTGTTGACTCCCATGGGAGGCCTTACCCTTTCTGAGGAGTGGGTGGGGGAGTAAAAAGGAGGTAGTGGAAGGAACAGGAGGGGAGGAGGGAGGGGAAACTGTGGTAAAATAAATGTAAAATAATATGTAAAATAAATTTTAAAATTTTAATAAAAAAGAAAAATTTAATCATAAGATTGCCTCCATTTTATTAGCAAATATTCATTATAGCAAATACTGAGCTTCATTGTGTCTTTTACACACATGTCCATCACATACTTTGGCTCATATCCATCTCTCATCACAAGCCTAATTCCTGAGTTCATGCTGTTGACAGTGATAAGGACACATGCTTTCTGCTAAAGGAAAACAACTGATGAAGCTGATCACATCAGAGAACTACTGTCTGAAAAGTTTACAACAAGTGTGGCATTGCTATGTGATTTTTTTCTTTCTGTGCTAATGTTACACATTGGAAAAGAACAACATCAGCTCTCTCTGAATCTTGTATTCCTAGTCTATATTATATCCATCCTTTCAGCAGAAAAGTGCTTGATATCCTACATTAGTGTGTCTCTGTGTCTGTGTGTATCTGCAGCAATAATTTGGGTTTCAAAATGAAACTATTATTTGGGTGTGGTAGTGTATAGATGCAATCACAACACTTGGGAGATGAAGACATGAGTCTTAGAAGTTCAAGGCCAGGCTTAGTTACATAGTGCATTATCGGCCAGCCTGGTCTACATGAGACTCACTCTAATTAGATGATAGATAGATAGATAGATAGATAGATAGATAGACAGACAGACAGACAGACAGACAGATAGATAGATAGATAGATAGATAGATAGAGATAGATAGATTTCAACTACTGTCATTAAGGGTACATAGTTGTGGTGGTATTGCGGTCCCCAAAATATTGTACATGCTAATAAACTTATCTGGGGTCAGAGAACGGAACAGCCATTAGATACAGAGGCTAGAAAATGGTGGCACTCACACCTTTAATCCTAGCCTTCTGGAGGTAAGGATCTCTGTGAGTTCAAGGCCACACTGGAAATAGCCAGGCATGGTGACTCATGCCTTTAATCCAGAAAGTGAGCCTTTAATCTCAGGGAGCGATGGCAGAAATATATATAAGGTGTGAGGACCAGGAACTAGAAGCATTTTGCTGGTTAAGCTTTCAGGCTTTTGAGCAGCAGTTCAGTTGAGATGCATTCTAGATGAGGACTCAGAGGCATCCAGTCTGAGGAAACAGGATCAGCTGAGGAACTGGTGAGGTGAGGTGGCTGTGGCTTGTTCTGCTTCTCTGATCTTCCAACGTTCACACCAATAACTGGCCTCAGATTTGATTTTATTAACAAATACCTTTAAGATTCCTGCTACACATAATACTCAACAATGAAGAAATCCCATCTGAGTAACATCTGGAGAGACAGAATACAAAGTAATCTCAAACTGAACTAAGATATTATATAGGATGGTGTGCCACATATTTAAGGTTTTCATTAATTCCTAAATTACAAGGAAAATTGAAACCCCAGCTCCAGGGGATCTGACACCCTCTCTGGCCTCTGAAGGCACCTAAACTCACATACACATACCCACATGTAGACACACAATTAACTAAAAATAATAAATAAATAAATAATGCCTTTTAAAAGACGAAATTGAGTGGTCTGCCTGAGAATGTAATTATTTCTAGGGTCAGGCAAAAACAGGACTTGCAAGGCTCTCCGACTCTGCAAGGTCATGTCTTTATGGAAATGTATAACTCCATGTGTGCTGTATACAAACACGGAAGACACATATACAAGAACATAAAGATTTTAGCTCCAGAAATAGTCTTCCAAAGTTAAACGTCTAGGAACTATACTTCCAAACTCTACTATCCTAAAGAGGGTGGAGATACCTGTCTCACAATGCAACCATGTATGCTATTATACATAATCCCACATTGCTGTCTCATAAACCCTGAACATCCTATGACATTGCCAAATGACAGGCACCAGCATTGTCTTGTATTCATTGTTTCACAATAATTAGCACAGAAAATTGAAACCTAGCTTAATTTTTTAAGAAAGTATGTACCTTTTAAAAATCCTAAATATGCTCTGTGAGTGGGCATTGAGAATAACCACTGTTAAAATGCACCTTGTTAACCCATCCAATAAAAGTTTACTGTGCAAATACTTGATGGATTAAAACTCATGTTAAATATTAACTTCCAATGACTTGGAGTTTTGCATCATTTGAGTGTATATTCAAGTTATATAACTATTAAATATACTCATACTTACATAAAAACCTTCTTAGGAAGCCACTGAAAGTTGTTCCAAAGCAGACTTATGTAGAAGTTCTAACCTACTTAGCATAAAGTTCCAGGCCCTTCATCAGTCATATAACATTCCTATTTTCTTATTTAGAATTATACCTTTCATAATGAGTAATTACAAAATTATTTCCCTTTATTATAAACAGTTCTCTCCTTTTTCATTGGGATAAAATGTCCTAGCATCATGAAACATGTTTTGGTATCTTGCAGACACCAAAAAGCAAGTAACCCAGTGCCTGATGCACAGACTATACTCAATAACTGTTAGTAGAATTTATTTTTCACAACATCTATTTCCATTTATGTATTAACTGCAAATGCTTTTGGAATTTTCAAAATTCAAATTACCATATTTTTTACTTTCTGTCATAGGCTATAAATTAAACATAACCATTGCTATAAAAATAATGAAAGTCACTGTGTATTCAAACAATTTAGGCACTTGGGGGCATCAAGTTCAGGTTTTTCAAGAATTAAAATACTTTAAATAAAATGTCCTCAGAAAAGGACACTAAAGCCTAGGGAATTCACATTTATTTTCTTTTCTATTTCTCTCTCTCTCTCTCTCTCTCTCTCTCTCTCTCTCTCTCTCTCTCTCACACACACACACACACACACACACACACACACACACACACGCACACACACAAAACCTATGTTTCAATATTTATAAGACTAAGAATAATGGGTGTGCATAATATTGCTTTAACATACACTTTTGCCTTTTAAGACCAGTTTGAACTCTGTGAAAGGCCAAGAACATAGACTTAATTATGCAGAAAAAAGATTATTCAATAGACAAAAATCCAAAGAAAGCTGTCCTGCCTGAAACATTTACAAATCAATTCATTACATTGATTTGGAATGAGTTGTACTGTAATTTAAGACATAGATTACAAAGGACAAATAATAAAATTCTATTTCTAAAGCACTTTCATTTGACTGTATACTTGACCTGAGAATTTTCAAGAAAGAGTGATTTTCCTAACCTTAATAAGTACCACTGTATGTAAATCATGGGTTTTAAAAAAGTAAAGATTAAGAATGTAATCATAGCTAAATTTGAAAAGTATCCCAAAACGTGTTTGCTTGAGTTATCAATTCAATAAACTATTGATGTCTTATTAAGAAACAGTGCTTCTATTTGAAAATGATTTAACTTACAAACAATGCATAGACAGTCACATCTGACTTCCTACTTCTAATGTAATTCTGAATAAAAATAAAAGTTAAGACTTGGCTCCATCTTTATTGTTGAGGGGTGATGTCTTAATGATTCTTGGAAAAAGAATGCTATCATTTTCTCTTTCTGTCTGTCTTTTCTTTTCTGATACAATCTCGTGTATCCCAGGCTGACCTTGAAGTCACAATGTAACCAACTATGGGTTTAAGGTTCTGATTCTCCTGCCCCAACCTCCCAAATCCTGGGATTACAGATTTGTACCACCTGACCCATGTTATACAGAACTGGAAATGCCATCCACAGCTTCCTGTATCCTGGGCAAACATTCTACCAACCAAGCTACATCTTTAGCTCTAACTCATTTTCTTCCTAAAAAGAAATGCAAGGCCCAGTGAAAGCAGGTGTCCTAAGAGCTTGAAGTAAACAATAATTTTCATCTGTGTCCTTCCTGAGGCACCGGAGATCAAGTCAGATTATAACAAGGTCTGTCCATGTCACTCAGTCTTTCCCTCATTACAGTCTCCCCTGGAGCTCAGTTTCTTCATCTGAGCAATGACGCCATTAATCTGTGTAACCCCAGAATCCTATTGATTTTAAGTGTTCTGAGTTCCTTACAAGCCCAATGAACACAGTAATAACAGAAATCAACCTGCTACCTATTAATAACAAACCAATTTGATATCTAAGTGATAGATGGACATATAAACATGAAAACTTGGTTAAGTCACATGTAAGTTATTGAAAACCCATATAGAATTATCAAAGTCTGAGCAACATGAAACAGATTTTGAAGCCATCCTCAAAGAGTCTTCTTTGCTGCTAGTAAAATGAGTAAAAACATGAACAGTCAAATAGAAAACATAATGAAAATAAAATGGTCTTTCTTATCTAGTTTTCCTGAAATGGAAGAGAGAATTTTAACAGAAACTCTGGTTATACAACAAATAACAGAAGACTTTTTAGTTACTCTAATAAATGTCAAGAGGAATTTAAATGTTCTAAAATTGTTACCCTGTTGAACTGCAGTAGTTTTGTTTTAAAAATAGCTTTACTGAACTTTGCCATAAAACTCCAAAACAACTACCATTCATCAATAGAAATAAATGATGTTGCTGTGACATTTCTCCTATAAATTTTAACAGGATTTAAGCTGCCTAATTTCTCTAATTGAAAGTGTTCTCTTTTCTTCTGGTTATAAATAGGCGAGAAAGGAGGTAAAACAACATGAGTATTCTCCATTACTTGAGCCACAATGATAACAAAATTCAGGGTCTAAAACATCAATTTAAAATAACATTTACCTAACAATTTTCAACTTATTTCCAAGGTAATTCTAAAATGAATTTAATTAGAGACAAATAGGCATCTTTATTTAAATATCCGTTGTTAATAGTATTACTCACAAAGGTTTGAAGGATGACGCCTTTTCAAGCTGGATACCAGAAACGCGGCCTTAGCTGTCACTGCCACCTGCTGTTGGCTGTAAATAATTTTCCAGCACATAGTAATAGAAATAAGAGAGAAGAAACAAGAAGTTGCGTGGGTGAGGATGTGGGGAGGACGTGGAAGGAATTGAAGGAAGGGGAAACCGTGATCAAAATATACTGTATGAAAATTTTTTAAAAGTAAAAAAAATTAAGAAAGTAAACAATTGAAATAGTGCAAGCACATTGTCTAGAAAATGAACGTCAACGTGATGCCAAAGGCATTTTCTGAGCAAGCTGCTGACAGGTTTTTTGTTTGTTTGTTTGTTTTGTTTTGTTTTTTTTCCTGGCAAAGGTAAAATCATACCTCTGCTATCACAGGAGAAATGGCTTCTGATCTTTCGTGCTTTTTCACATTTGATTCAGTTTTTGTTGTTGTTGTTGTTTTAACAAGCATGTTTTAATAAGACAAAAAAAAAAAGAGGTGGTACAGTACAGAGGAGGCAAGACATAGCAGCAGCTAAGGCAGTAGGATCTTTTTGGAGGAGCTGGGAAACTTCCATTTGAGAAAATAATGTTTAATGTACACAGGAAGGTATAAGCATAGATGGAGAGATGGAACTAAATGGTCAAAAACTGATGAGTCTTGTCGATGAAGATATGGGAACTCATTGTCCAAACCTTTTTTTTTTTTTTTGTCTTTCTTAGGCTTACACAAACTTCTAAATAAAAAGTTGAGCAAAAGGAAACTATAAATGACACTTTTGAGTTGCTTTACTACTGCAGCTGTGAAGCATCCATCCGGGGATTGCAGGCTAGGGGGCCACTGAACGGACACTGCCTCTGCAGCTGTGACACAGCTATGCAGGCATTACAGGATTGGAGTCCACCTGTGGTAGAGCACTCCCTCATAATCACCGTTGCCTCCTCTCTTTAAGATTTAAAATACCACATGAAATTGGGGAGGTTGGAGATATCAGAACTTTGTGGATATCCATTAATGAAGAAGTACTTCCTCTTGGTGAAGAGATTAGAATCTCAGTTCTGTTTCTGATCCAGAGTAGACATGACATTCTAAGCTACCCAAAACATAAGACTACAAGGACATATTTCTGTTCTCTCGATTGGCTGGGGTGTTAGCTAGTTTTATGTCAACTTGACAGGTGCTAGAGTCATTTGGGGAGAGCAAACCTCAATTGAGAAAATTCCCCCACCAAGCCCATGGTAAATTTTCTTCATTGATAACTGATGTGGGAAACTCAGTTACACCCCTGTGCTGGTACTCCTGGTGTTATAGGAAAGCAGATGAGAGCGGGGGGCGGGGGGAGGAGAAAGGAACAGAAAGAGGGAGAAGCGCAGAAAGACATGGATAGAGAAAACAGGCTGAGAAAACCATTAGGAGCAAGCCAGAAAGTAGCATCTTCCATGGCTTCTGTATCAGTCCCTGCCTCCAGACACCTGCCCTGTTTGAGTTTCTGCCCTGATTGCCATCACTGATAACTATGCTGTGGAACTGTAAACTCAAATAAACCCTTGCCTCCCCAATTTTCTTTTGGCCATAGTGCTTTATCAAAGTTATAGAAGCCGTAATTAAGACAACGGGCCAGGAGATCACTTTTCAGGGAAGCCGATTCACCTGAAGGCACACTAAGGTAGGAGGATAATTGTGCCCATAATGAGATAGTGTAGTTATATGCCCTGAGACTGCTCCAATGCAGATGAAGCTGGTCTACTTTGCTGAGTTCTAAGTAAAAGAACATAGCCTCTCCTCTTCTTTGAATTCAGTCCAAAATCCTAAACATAGTAGCCTTGAGACTCTACAGAATCTAGACATCCTCACTCTTGTTTTGTGGTCCTCTGACTCTAACCTGCTGACACACTTCTACTGCTGAACCTGCCCACTTCCTCAGATTCTTTTTAAGTTAAGGTTCCTATTGCTCTGAAGAGACATAATGGCAACTCCTTTCAACTAAAACCTTTAATTGGGGCTGGCTTACAGTTTCAGAGGTTTAATCCATTATCCTCATGGTGGGTCATGGTGGCATGCAGGCAGACATGGTGCTGGAGAAGGAGCTGAGTTTCCTGCATCTTGATCTGCAGGCAACACGAAGTGAACTGTAACACTGGACACAGTTTAAGCAAAGGAGGCCCAAAGCCCACCCCCACAGCGACACACTTCCTCCAACAAAGTCACACCTACTCCAACAAGAACATACCTCCTAATAGTTCCACTCTGTAGTAGAATATTTTAAGGTGTGTTACTTTTAATTGTGTTGCATTTGTTTAACTATGTGAAGCTATGTTACCATGCCAGTCTAAAACACCTAATGGTCTAATAAGGAACTGGCCAATAGCAAGGCAGGAGAAAGGATAGGCAGGGTTGGCAGGCAAGGAGAATATATAGAGGGAGAAATCGAGGAAGAGATGTAGGAATGAGAGAGGAAGGAAGAGGACATCAGGGGCCAGCCTCCCAGCTACACAGCAGGCCACAGAGTAAGAGTAAGATTTACAAAAGTAAGAGAACGGGAAAAGCCCAGAGGCAAAAGGTAGATGGGATAATTAAAAAGTTAAGGAAAGCTGGCAAAAAACAAGCCAAGCTAAGACTGGACGTTCATACATACTAATAAGCCTCCGTGAGTGATTTATTTGGGAGCTGGGTGGCAGGCTCCCCCAAAAAAGAGCCCCAAACTACCAACAACACCACTCCCTTTGGGGACCATTTTCTTTCAAACCACGACAGATTCTAATTCAAAAGCCATGGCTTCTTTTTCCATCCATGACTGTACTCTCCCTCTATGATCTGCCTCCTCCTAGCAGCTGTAAAGGTTTACAGCTTGCTTCCTCGTTGTTTGCTCTGAAATGCATACAGTCTTGGAGCTTCTTTCCAAGTCTTCTTAAAAATATTTTTAACAGCCGGGCGGTGGTGGCGCACGCCTTTAATCCCAGCTCTCGGGAGGCAGAGCCAGGCGGATCTCTGTGAGTTCGAGGCCAGCCTGGGCTACCAAGTGAGTTCCAGGAGAGGCGCAAAGCTACACAGAGAAACCCTGTCTCGAAAAACCAAAAAAATATATATATTTTTAACAATGAGACCAACAATCCACAAAAGGGACCTTGATCCCCTGGGGACACAGTTTGACCTCAGGGGCCTGAAAGAACACTGACTTTGACAGGAAGACTTAATACGTGTTTTGAAGTCTAGGAATGGCGGGAATATTTTTGTAGACGGTGGTAAGGATTTCTCCCCTCCCCTCCCCTCCATGTTTCAGAGATGCATGATTGACAGCAGCCTTAGACCTTTCAGGAGGTACCAGTTGTGTTGTTGGAGCACTGACCTAACATTGTCTCTGGGGTGAGGCTGCAACAAAGCTTATAAAAGAACCTGAGAATGTCTATGCTTTTCTTTCTTTAACAGTTTAATAGCTTCAAACCTGACAGGTTAGTTGCCTTTAAGCCATTATCAAAGAACTTTAGTTCCCCAGAAGATAGGGAAAAAAAATAAACCAAAGAATGTTCAAACACATTCTTCATGAGGATTGAGGACTTTATTACTATTTAAAATGAAACTTCATTTTCAACCTGTCATTGAAATGGAAACCTAACCACTGAGCAGCAGACAGTTTTTGACTTGTCCACCCTCTTCCTGGGAATTTTCCCTCTTACTCCCTTTCTCCATAGAAACTTAAATTCCACCACCCCAGCTAGTTTGTGGCCGTTACCAGCTGGTGCTTCTCTCCTCTGAGAACTCAGAATGGGGACTTAGAAACAAGAGTTCAGTCTTTGGTGTGTTTTGAAGTAACATATGGAGCTACCTCTAAGTGCTAAATATATGGAAATGGTCAGAAACATCTATATATAAAAAAAGAGTAAGAAGAAAAACACATATATAAGAAAAGAAAGAAAGGAGTGACCACAGAAAGAAAGTCAGTAACTGCTGGCAGCTACTCAGCCCTCTAGGAGCACAGTGATGCTTCTGTATACATCTTCCAATAGGCAGGCCCTGCATTCCAAATACCCCTGTCCATTGCAATAGCCCAAGCTTCATGTGGGATTCTATTTCTTAATGCCAAAATCTTTGACTCCATCAATTGACTGACATAAGCAATGCAGGAAAACTTTTGATGCAACAGCAACAAAAAACTAGAATCCTGGCCAATAATGAAACACAAAAAGATGTAGCTATCTAGTTGTAAAACCAAGTTTTTAAAAAAGCACACTTCAAAAAAATCATAATATTTATCTTGAATAGAGTCCATATCCAGGACTTATAAAGATGCCTATACTGGACTGTATTATAAGTTCTAAGTATTCACTTGTGTGTCTTATGAATTCCTTCTGCAATCCTTCATGGAAAGAAATGTAATCCTACCCCCTCTATCCCAGGCTTAATTGTGTGACATAATTTGGACAATCAGATGTGATTGTAACATATTTATAACACTCCACGCAGTACAATTAGCATTGCAGCTCCTCTATGGCCTTTCTTCCTCTTTGACCACAAAAGAAAATAACAATGTAAGGACAATGTTCCAAGCCATCCTCCAATAAATATATTACATGAACAAGAAATAGGTCTATATTGTTACAGCTGGAATTTGGAAATGGATTAGTTGTAATATAGCATCACTAGACTGACTTATGCATGTCTCAAATAGATTCTCACTAGAAAAAAATGGTAATGGATAAGAATATGAATATTTCACTGTGAGGTTCATTTACTCATTACTAATAAGCTTTCACTTTAAATAAACCCTTTTAGTTTTCGAGCAACCATGCTGTTAATGATTTTAAAATTCTTTGCCTACAGTGTTTACGAAAGGATACATTTATATTTCATCTAAATTTCTAAAAACTGATAATACATTTATCAAATAGGCCTATTTCCAGGACTGAAGGGAAAACTTAGGAGTTAAGAACACTTACTGCTCTTCCAGAAGACCCTCATTTGATTCCTGCCCTGTTTTGAACAGTTCACAAACACTGGTAACTCCAGCTCCAACACCTTCTTCTGGCCTTAGTGGGTACATGTACATATGGACACATAGACAGACACACACATGCACATAAATAAAAATAAATATTAATAAACCAATTATTCTTAAAATATATTTCAAAGACATTTTAATTTTAGCATCTATTCTTTACTAAAACCTGAGCATTACTTTTCAAAACAAACCTTCAGAAAAAAGTTCTTGACAGGTTTTATACTCTCCTTGCATATTATGCTAACCACCTAATGCCAAGATTCTGAGATTTTCAAACAGCACAATTCCAAAAATTCCAACAAAACCAGCTATTAATATCAGCCTTACTCTCAGTCATTTTATGACTATTGCTTTAAATGCAATAAAAAGGTAGCTTTACCAAAGTAGACCCATTATATGTATTGAATGGAAATTATTGATATATTTAGGAAGGCACAGACCACAGTGTGCATATGGAGGTCTGAGAACAGTTTTCAAGACTCTTTCCATCATGTGGATTCCAAGAATCAAACTCAGGTCATCAGCCTTGGTGGCAAGCACGGTCACCAGCAAAGCCATCTCATCACCCCTGAAGCTACATTTTTCTTAAAACAATGTCATATTTAATAGAGTTTTTGTAACTATAAAAATATCAAGTAAATATAAAAGTAAATGTGCTGTGGATGTCGCTCTGTATAAATAAAACACTAATTGGCCAGTAGCCAGACAGGAAGTATAGGCGGGACTAGGAGAGAGGAGAGAGGAAAAGGAGAGGAAGGTAGAGGAAAGGGAGACACCAGCTGCCATTCAGGGAGCATCATGTAGAGGCAACAGGTAAAGCCATGGAACACGTGGCAACATATAGATTAACAGAAATGGGCTTAGTATAAGAGTAAGAGCTAGACAATGGTAGGCCTGAGCTAATGGCTGAACAGTTTAAATAATATAAGAGTCGGTGTGTTTTATAAGTGGGCTCCAGGACTGGCGGGAGCTGGAGAGAAGTTCTCCAGCTACATAAATGTGACACCAGTTCTCTATATTCTGTCACTTGGTCAGCTGTGTGGTTCCAGATAAGTCACATTCATTCTCTAAGATGGTAAGATTTCATCAGAAAAATAAAAGTTTTGCCTATTGCATCAAGTAGGAAACATCACAGTATATTTTCTGGTTTCTTAAAAGCATCACAGTTACTTAATTGTGGATCACTCTCAGGCACCTTGGGTTGCCATTACGTTATACATGCTAAAGGTCTCAATCGAAGGCTATAGCATATAACTGTGACTCCTAATCTTAAAAAGGGAGCCATGTGGTCATGAGTGAAGCCAGAGAATTGATGGCTATCTAGAACCTTACACAAACCTTAGCACAAAGTTCAGACTATTGAACCACCATGTGCTTTCTTTTTTTCTTTTCTTTTTTCTTTAGAGATATAAAGTCTTGTTATGTGACCCTAACTAGCCTGGAATTTTCTATGTAAACCTAGCTGGCCTTAATATTATTTCCATCTAGTGATTCCAGGCTTGTGCCACCACATTCTGTTAAAAACTATGGATACTTCATCACTAGCCACATTATGACAACCACAATAAACCACATTCATAAGAGAACTTACTTCTTCAGTGCGCCTTAGTATTCTAGTAGTTATCAACAGGTAAATATTCTCCATTCCAAGAACTTATATTAATTTCCATACCAATAAAGGGATTAAGAAATAACCAAATGCTTGATTTATAATAACTACCATTACTCTATCCTTTTCATATATGTACACATTTAAACCATATAACAATTGTATGAAGAAAACTGTATTAACCATCCAAGTATTTATATAAGAAAACTGAGGCACAGATTAATTAATTGCCTCAAAATCATACATTATATACAGCAAAAGGAGCTTGAATCCAAGCAGGCAGTATTAAAACTCTCAGCTTAATGCTGTTATACAGACGTACAATGAAATCAAACTGTTGAGAAAAAAAATGCGAATTCAGTCAATATGTATCCCTCTTCTGAATTCTTTACTTCCATCGCTGCCATGTTGTGTTTTGAATGTCCACATGGCAAAAAGTAGAATTATCTAGATTACATTAGTCTATGGGCATGCCTGTGAGTGATATTCTTAATCAGACAGATAAATTAACGAGAGAAGACCCACCCTGAATGTGGGTGGCAGCATTTCAGGGCTGTGCCCCGGGCCAAAAGAAAAGGAGAGATTCGTTGAGCAAGAGCATACAAGCATTAATTCACTGCTCTCTGCTCTTAACCGTGAAAGTAATTTGATTAACTGCTTCAAGTTCCTGCTGCCTTGATTTACTCCCCATGATCAATTGTAACCGGGGATCGTAAACCAAATAAACCCTTTCCTCCTTACGTTGCTTTTAGCAGAGTATTTTATCACAGCAACCAGAAATAAAACTAAAACAATTGCTACGATGTATTTTCTTTGTTGTCTTTGAAGAATCCATTTTTGTTTCACTGATGGGGATAGAAAATATGAGCTTATAAAACAGATTTTGTTCATGGTGATGAAAACATATAACGGAAAAAGTTAAAACCAGGAACAAATATACAGTAATGATATAACAGCAAGTAATGGCCACACCACCAAGAACAAATCATTGCGGCAACACAGTATGCCACAGGAATACACCCAGAATACGTAGACGGTACATATCTATCATACCTTTTTAGGATGAATGCATAAGTTCTGGGGTATAATTCAGTGTGTGCTTAGCAAGCACACAGCTCTCTCTATCTTTCATCTCTAGCATCATCAACTACTTAGATAATTCATTAAAATATATAACAATGATTATGTAAAATAAGTCAGGGTGTTATCTATGTAAATATATAACGACTGTGTGAAAATATTTATTAAAGAACAATTCCAATCTTGGTCTTAACAATTCTCGCTCATACAATCCCTCCTCTTTCTCGCCAATTGGACTCCCGGCGCTCCACCTGGGGCGTGGCCATGGATCTCTTCATCTGCTTCCATCAGTCACTGGATGAGGTTTCTAGCTCGACAATTAGGGTGTTTGGCCATCCTATAGCCAGAGTAGGTCAGTTCAGGCTTTCTCTCAACCATTGCCAGCAGTCTATTGTGGAGGTATCTTTATGGATTTCTGTGGGTCTCTCTAGCACTTTGCTTCTGCCTATTCCCATGTGGTCTTCATTTACCATGGTCTCCTATTCCTTGTTCTCCCTCTCTGTTCTTGATCCAGCTGGGATCTCCCGCTCCCCTAAGCTCTCTTTCCCTCGAACCTTGCCCTTCATTACCCCCCACCATGTCCAGTTTGCTCATGTAGATCTCATCTATTTCTCTGTCATTGAGAGATCCCTGTGTCTTTCTTAGGGTCCTGTTTTCTCTGGAAAAAGTACAGGGACAAATAGCCAAACTAGTGGAAACACATGAACTATGAACCAATAGCTGAGGAGCCCCCAACTGGATCAGGCCCTCTAGATAAGAGACAGTTGATCAGCTTGAACTGTTTGAGAGGCACCCAGGCAGTGGGACTGGGACCTGTCCTTGGTACAGGAGCTGGCTTTTTGGAGCCTGGGGCCTATGCAGGTACACTTTGCTCAGCCTGGGAGGAAGGGACTGGACCTGCCTGTACTGAATCTACCAGGTTGAGCTGAATCCCCAGGGGAGTCCTTGCCCTGGAGGAGATGGGGATGGGGGGTGGGCTGGGGGGAGGGCGAGGGGAGGGGGAAGGAGGAGGGAGGAGGGAAGACAGGGGAATCCGTGGTTGATATGTAATATTAAATCAAATTATAAAAAAAGTAAATAAGCCGGGCGGTGGTGGCGCACGCCTTTAATCCCAGCACTCGGGAGGCAGAGCCAGGCGGATCTCTGTGAGTTCGAGGCCAGCCTGGGCTACCAAGTGAGTTCCAGGAAAGGCGCAAAACTACACAGAGAAACCCTGCCTCGAAAAACCGAAAAAAAACAAAACAAAACAAAAAAAGTAAATAAAATTAAAAAAAAGAACAATTCATAGATTAAGGTTCAAACACCACCGGCAATTTCTCATGAACTTTTGTTTTTGTTGAAAAGATATGCTATTCAAGTAGAAATTTTTCAATTCATGGTTTGATAAATCATTCATTACTTGACAAAAATCTGTATTTCCAAATTTGAATATTTATAAACTTCAAAAAAGAATCACAAAAAATAGTTTAATTTAAACAAATGAAATTTGATGTATTCATATCATTTCCAGTACAACATTCTAAGAATTAGAAAAGAAAATATCAGAGAAATGTGACAAAATTTTATTATTTTCTCAAGCCAATCACTTAGGGAGAGATTATTAGATTCTTCCAAAGAACTAGTTTTCCCTAAATGATCCAGAATTAAAATTCTGGTTGTTAGATTATGAAAAGATCTTATATTTTAATCCTAATTTTGAAGTGACAAAGTTCAGATATGCTAAATATAATGGAAACTACCCTACATTTTTAATATCTAAATTTGCTCAAAACTAAGATACCAAAAGAATGGAAAATTGGTGGTGTCAATATGCTATTGAATAATGATTACTATTGCGGATTAAATCAATGAATGTCAGCTTCTGTAAATTCCCAAAGCAAGTTACCTTACCAAAACAATAATTGGAAGATGCCTACATTTTAATTTTTAAGAGTCCTGGTGAAGTTTTCTCTTTATTATGTATCTGTTGCCTTTCTAACAGTGTCAGTAAATCTAAGGGGACAGCTATATGTTTCAATAATAGCTAAAGTATTAAGTAACTAATCCACTATCATGCACGATTCCAACGTCGAATGTGTAGCTGCTACACTTCTCCAGAGAACTACTGTAATTGCTTCAGCCCACTTTCAATAAGTGATCCATAATGAAAGTTGCTCTTTAGGCTTAACCTAGGGCTGTGACCTGTGGGGAAAATTGAGTCTTTGTAAAATGTGTTACAGTTTACTACTAAGAATGCAGAAGCAGCACAACTGATGAACCAGCAAATCTGCTCTGACTTACTTAGACTTTGCTGAATGAATTTGAATATCATCAAAATACATTATCCTTACCCGTAATGTGCTTCCTCTGATCTGTTCTATCCTCACTCGCTTGGAGAAGAACTTTAAGGACTTTGATATTTTATGTGCATATGCTAGTCCAGTGGCATTATATAAAACTAAAAGTATCATTTTTAATTTAATTTTTAATTTTCTTTATTTTTGAGAATTTTATACATGTATATAACAAAATACAGTCACATCTACCATCTCCCCCCACCTCTAATTTTTTGCATCCTCCCTCCCAATTTCATATCCTTTTTTCATAATCCATTAAGTCCAGTTAGTGCAACATGTATTGCATGAGTATGGGGCCATGCACTGGACCATGGGACACCTAACGAGTGGCCACATCATAAAATAATAATGATGATGATGATTCTTCCTTATCCAGAAACTATGTACCTCAATAGTTCCTCAGAAGGTGCAGGAAAGGGGCAGGGGCTGGAGATCATTTACCTCATCTATGCTGCAATTGGCTGGCTTGATATTGTTTGGGTCCTGTACAGGTAACTACAACTGGTTCATGTGTGGTAGCTACGTCATATCCAGAAGACAGCATTTCACAGCAGTTCTTCCCACCCCCCAGCTCTCACATTCTTCCTGCCTCTTCCTCTTCAGTGTTCCTTGAGCCTTGACAGAGGAACTTAATTTCTATGCCCCATTTAAGACAGAGCACTCAGTTTCTTTTTCTGGGCATTTTGACAAGTTAATGCTTCTCTCTGCTGACTGCTGCCCATCACAAGAAGACGTCTCTCTGACCAGGATTGAGAATAGCCTGGGTCTATAGATATAAACTACTGGCCCAAGAGCTAGGCAGAGCACAGAAGTATAGGCTGAGAGAAAAAAAATATTATTTTTCAATGACAATAATGAAGCTTTCAATAAGAATGTTACATGTGAGTATTTAAAACCAAGAGAAAGAAACATTCAGATAATGATTGGTAGTGATACATAATTAATGAAGTTTCCTTCCTTCAATATTTACCACTGTTCGTGCAAGAACCCTAGAGATATAGATTAAAATCATACTTCTACCAGTGAATACATATCTTATATTTTTTGCTGACTATGTTCCTGTTTGTGGGGTTATAGAGCTTGCATGCATGTCAAAAGTCAACTTGTGGAAACAGGTTTTCTCCTCTGGCATGTGGATCTTGAGGATCAAACTCAGGTCATCAGCCTTAGCAGCAAGCACATTTGACCACTGTGCCCTGGCCCCTACCTCTCTCCTAACAACTCACCTATTAATCTTCCCCTTCCCTTCCTCTGTTTCCCTCCACTTCCTTTCCTCCCAACCTGACACACTTGAAGGATATGACAATTACTAAAGTGTATTAAAGACTTTAAAGTGTAAAGATGAAAAGATAGTTATTTTTCAAAAGAATGCTTAATCTTGCTGGTAACACAGAAGGGGTGATATCTCCTACATAGAGACAGGAGTTGCATACAAAGTCCCACTTCTAGCCACAGACTTATTGTCAATTTTTAGCTGCTATGAGGAGGAAAGACAATTTTCTTTAAGAATGTAGCCTCTGGCAAGCTGACCATACTCCAGTGGAAGACCACACATTCACAGACTATTTATGAAGCACAAAGTGGTCCTAGTGGTTAAATTATTTTTTTAAACACACAAAGTTAGGTGGATAGGAGAGAGGGGTAGATCTTGGGAAAGTTGTGGGAGAGAGGTAAACATGACCAAAACGTGTTGTACAATACGCTCAAAGAACTAATTTTAAAAGGTTTGAGAAAAGATACATACTGTAAAGAAATGTCAGTTGGCAATGCTTTGGCAAAAGTAGACAGTAGGATATAGTTGTTTCCTTGAGATGCGAACACATGGCTTAGTCTTGTATATAAAGTGAGACATACACAAAAAATGGTACATGTAAGAGCAGAGAGTTAGATATTTGTAACAAAAGAAATATAAGCTGAGATACGATGGCTTCTGTAATTACCTAATTGTTTCTCTGAGGTACACAGCTAATGGGACTGATGGAGTTTGCTAAAGTCATGAATAAATGGAAGTAGAGCTACACAAGACAAATACAGGAGTGCCAAGGAAATATTGATTGTTAAAATAATTGTTGTTAACTGCTACACCTGCCTATGACCTTGAAGTACATGCCCCTGGGGCATGGCCACTAGGGACCCTTAAGACCTGGGATGCACATATACAACACTTTCTTTGCTCTCTTGTGGTTTGGATGCTGGTACTGACCAGGCAGGTCTTGGACTAGGAAGAAGATCAGCATGAGACATAGCTCGGCTTTCCAGGACCCCACGATAAATACCCGTGCTGTAGTGGGTTATCCCCTAATAAATAGACTCCATGGATTTCTCGATTTATGAAGGTGAAGGGCAGATGACTGGCTAACATACAGTGAAGTCCAGGATCACATTGTCTCCTGCATCATCTTGGAGAATTGGCAAATGTGGTACTGTTTCTCTTTCCCTCTGTGCTTGACGGGTTCCATAGGGCAAGGGTTTGCAAATAAATCGGTATCCAAATGTATCGAACTTCCTTTGCTAAGGAAATGAGAAAGTAAGTAAAAAAGAATGGTAACAAACAATGTAAGAGGTTTATCCAGGGGAGGTTAAATGTCTTTTTAACAAATTAGAAATATTTTGCATAACTGATCTTCACTAAATTTAAATTCTGAAAAAGGAAAAGATTTGGTAACAGAATTTGATCCATTTTATCTTCCTTCCGGTTCTGTTCATCAACAACACTTTAAGAATTCCGTATGGGTTTTTGAATGATGGAATGAGTCAGATTTTAAATTTTATTGCAGGTCAACCAGCCTGTTCCTTCATAGGCAGCATCTCACTGGAGTTCTGCGCCACAAGAGCTCTGTGTGATTTAAATTGGAGGTATTTTTACCAACAGCAGACAACTTTTGAACTAAGACAAAATGGAATATGATATGAGCTATCACTACCAGCGCTTTTTAAACAGGTAATCATTCTTCATCCTGGCTTTCCAAGTATTTCACATGACCTTCAGTAACAATTCTATCTTTCCCACACTCCTGTCAGTTGGATTTATATTGGAACTAGCTAAACAGTATATTGACAATAAATATATTCCCAAGAATCTTTCATAAGAACTTAAAATAGATAAAGCATTTTGACCCCAACATTAAAAGTCATTAGAAAATGCTGAAAAATCCATTTTATCTATCATCCATCTTTCTATCATCATCTATATGTATGAATATGTATTATGTACATATATAGAGAGAGATGTACATATTTACACAAATACATGACTTTTGGAATGACTATATTCCTTAGAAAAAGAAACAGAATATTAATTTTTTTAAAACTCTGTAAATGCCTTGAGTTCAGATTGACAGCTCTGTTCAGAGAATAAAAACAAATGTTCTTTTACAGATTCAAAGTGTTTACTAATCACTCTAAATGTTATTCCTCTTTTTAATGTATTCTGAAAATATCTTAGCAATCAGCAACATATTATTGTTGTAATGACAGCTGAGGAGGCAACAGAAACCCTCTCTGTGATACTAAAATCAGGGACGTTGTGGACAGCTGGGAGAACAGGACAGAACACTTTGTTTAGAAATAATATGTAAGGTGCCCTCGGATCACGAGCACCTCATTCTAGTCATTTATTCCAAAATTCTAGATTTACATCTGAAGTAACCTTATATCGGGCACAAAAACAGAATATAATCCCCTGCAACAGTAAATTAACCCACGTGTGCACATATAACATGGGGCTTTAAATGCAGCACTAAATTACCCATCCTCGGCAGAGAAAGAATGGACTCTGATTCATAGAGCAGGTAACAAACCTGAGGCTCTCAATCATGGCTGGGAGAATTTACGTGCACTGCAGACATTCACTCTCACCAGAAGGTCATCACTTCACAGCCTGGGAAATAATCCCTGCCAGCCGACTTGCAAAGTGCCTGAGGCATCACTCCTGAGAGGCATAACTCGTCTTCTTTCAAGGCTAGAGGTCAGAGCCATGATCACAGCTCCATCAAATTTAAAGGAAAAAGGATCTAGGGTCAAAAATATCCCGAGGAAAAAAAAGAGAATACTGAAATTCAAAAAAATAAAATAAAATATGTTGCACTCCTCTGGGCTTTGGCAAGGTGATGGAACAACCTGTTGCAGAATATTAAATGTAGATTTTTTTTTCATCTGAAAGCTTCAAAAATAACTAAACTAAAACTGAATACAGAATCTGATGGATGTCATGGTCTAGTCAGTTTTGAGGACATTTTAAAATGCTACAAATCCATCTAAACGCTCATCAAGCTAGACATTCTAAAAAAGAAAAAAAAATCGAGTGTAAGTGACTTGCACATGAAATGTGAACGGCAGCCTGGTGATTAAATTACTGCATCAATTAACTCGAGTACACAGGAAGAATGCTGCTCTTTCAAGCAATGTTAATTCTGTCTCTGATCAGACCAATTCCTCCTCACATCATGGGTTGTTGCTTCATAAAACATAACTCATACAGCAAAAGTGGAGAGATGATCTGTAAATAAAAATAAAGTGATGTTTGGGAACTAAATGCATAAACTAAATTGATGTTTGTGTGAAAAATACAGTCATTTCCACGTACCTCCAAGAGTGAAAAACGGAAAATTGTTTTTGGAAAATCATAAGACAGATGAAATCACCATTTAAAGTGAACAAAAGTGGCTTGGTACCCATAAAAACCATTAAATGAGTGCATTTAAAGATTAAGGGCACTTCTGGATGTACACATTGCAAAGGGTAAGATGTTTTATTCTGGTCATCTCTGCTGACTGCGATTACATGCTGTCATTTTCAGTAAAAGGGGAAGGTGTTTGCAAAAGCAGAGTGAGCAGGGGAGGCCATAATGCCGAGAGAGAAGCCGGCAAGGGCTGAGTGAGCCATGGCATCACTCACCCAACCAGGACTCTTGAATATCAAAACTTCGTGTCAAGATTTTATGGCGTGTTTTTCGGATGCCTCTGACAACAGCACACCCTACTGCTACCCCCGCTTAGCATGTGGAGTATTCAACTTACTTTCAGCTCCTAGTTCGGCCCTATCGTTTTTTTTAATGACCAGGTTCCACGGAGGTGAGGAAAAGCTTCTAGCAAAGAAGTGGCCCTATACTATCTCACCACTGCCAGCCCTTCAACACCAGTTCGGGGTCATCTCCTTGCTGTGTTCTATACTGCTAAGAATAGACAATGCTGTGCTGTGGGGCTAACTTAAACCTGACTTCATGGCTTATTATGCAAAGGTTTATTTCTTGCTCACACCAATCTCTTGAAGCTCTGCCAGCATGCCCTGACACCTGTCTGCCAAGGGTGAAATGACAGTCCTGTATCCTTGTCACTTTATCTTAAGGTGCTTCCAGACTGCACTAGCAGGGTGACTAATATCTGTGGGGTCACGGACTGCCCCTTAACTGCTTCAGGCATAAGGTCGCCAATTCAGTCACTTCTGACAATTAACTAAAAATTATCAACCCCCAAGGCCATGCTTATATGCAAGGAACTTGAGTCATACTTTCTTTGCCGATGGCCTCTCCAACAAGGCTAGAGCAGAGATAAACACTTAATCTCCGCTATACCTTTTCTGACCCCTCCCTGTACATCTGTACTTGGTACGCTCAATGAGTTCTCTACTTTATTATAGCACAAGCAATTGCTTGTCCCTTAATTACTTCATCAGACAAGAAGATCCTTGAGAGATTTCACTACCTCACTTCTTCAAGCATGAAGTAAACATAACTGCAGAATATCAAGTGAATGGTAAATGTTATTTGAGAAAGTGTGGTAGCAATATCCCAACTATACCAGATTTAATATGAAGACACTCATTTGTTTGACATCAGCAAATATTCATTCTTGAATATGCCAAGTGAAAACTGTACATCAGGAAGAAACAGTCAAGGAGAAAGATGAGGGTGTCCTCATGTGGTAGCTATAGTCTAATTGGGAAGTGCACTGTATAAACAACAGAGACAAGAAATATAAAGAGAAGAAAACAATAGGAGATTTGTGGGTGCATTCCTGCTGAGCTGCACCTGGCCTGGCTCCAGAGCATAGCACATAGCCCTAATCCATCCTTTGTTTAACTGATACCTTTTGTTTCTCTAGCTGCCCTATGTAAATCTTATCTGAGAGTCTCCCAAGGATACAAGGAAACCCAGAAAACCATGGTACCTGCAAAATCGAGGAATTTGCACTTGGCATTGTATCTTTGGGACCTCCTTTCAGGTTGTTTTGAGCATATGGAAATTAACTGGCTAAAGTGTAAATAGAGAGAAGATAAAAATGCCCTGGGTGAAGGGAAGGTGCTTCGTCCTTCAGAGGCTGGACCCCCTGAAGCCATGAAAGGCTAGATTCATTCTTAAAATGCCTCTGAGTCTTTTTTCCACAGATCCGCATGAATCCACGCA
Source organism: Peromyscus californicus insignis (assembly GCF_007827085.1). NCBI lineage: Eukaryota > Metazoa > Chordata > Mammalia > Rodentia > Cricetidae > Peromyscus > Peromyscus californicus. Next base: position 50,782,356 of record NW_026294514.1, read on the forward strand.
CCCATCTCTCATCAGTCCAATGGGGGGCATGCCCAAGAGAAGCACTCTTAGCCAGTAAAAGGAATAAAGGAAAAGGAAGAAATAAAGAGAAAGGAAGAAACCAAAGAAAGAAGCAAGGACGAAGGACCAAATACAAGGATAGAGATGCACATTTCAGTTCGTGGGTGTCAGCAATATGAGAAAAGCAAAATCTGGAGCAAGGCAATCATGTTAGTACTGTGAGAGGTTTTGAGAATCTATGGATACAGAGTAAAAACATTACAGGACAATCAATTCTTAGATTATGTTCAGGAGATATACTGGTTTCCAGAAGAAGAGACTGTAGGGTTCTTTTGTTGTTGTTTTGTTTTGTTTTGACTCTTTGCTCTTTGGGGGCCTGTCACCCTGCTCCCAAATAAACACACGGAGACTTTTCTTACTTATGAATGCCGTCCTTAGCTTGGCTTATTTCTAACCAGCTTTTCTTAAATCATCCTGTCTACCTTTTGCCTCTGGGCTTTTACCTTTCTCTATTCTGTATCTCTTTCTTTCCTTCTTCCTCTGTGGCTGGCTGTATTGCTGGGTGGCTGGTTCCTGGCACCCTCCTCTCCTTATTTATTCCTCTTCCTCTATTTATTCTCTCTTGTTGGCAGCCCTGCCTATCCCTCTCCTGCCTAGCTATTGGCTGTTCAGCTCTTTATTAGACCAGTCAGGTGTTTTAGGCAGGCACAGTAACACAGCTTCACAGGGTTAAACAAACGCAACCCATCTGTGCATCATTAAACAAATATTCCACAGCATAAACGAATGTAACATGTTGTATTTACTACAACGAGAACAGACTACAAATATACAACGAAACACACTTCAAGAGTTCTATTGGCTGGGCGGTGGTGGCGCACGTATTTAATCCCAGCACTCGGGAGGCAGAGGCAGGTGGATCTCTGTGAGTTTGAGACCAGCCTGGTCTACAAAGCGAGTTCCAGGACAGGCTCCAAAGCTACACCAAGAAACCTTGTCTCGAAAAACCAAAAAAAAAAAAAAAAAAAGAGAGAGAGAGAGAGTTTTATTGGTAGAGAGTCGGAGAAAGGGATAAAGTGGGGGTGCAAAGGCCTGTCTGGAAGAAACATGAGGGAGAGAGAGTGTGGGTTGGGTGGGTCCACTTTTAAAGGTAGCTCAGCACATGCATGGGTATAGAGGCTAACCACACCACACATGGGTGTAGATTACATAAGAAAGCCCTGGGGTAACTAAGCATTTTGTCTGAATGCTGATGGCACATATGTGGCCTTGGGACCCCAGATGTGGCTGGAGGATGCCAGAAATGATAACGCATCTTAAAATGGTATTACACAACATGAAACAGCGCATTTAGCCACTTGGGAACGAATAGGACAAGAACTGGGGGTGCATACAGGGACGACAAAAACATTTTTTCCATTTTCAATCTCAGTCTATAGAACCTTACATTGTGATCCATAAGTGCAGAGCCCCTACCTCACAGGAGAACAGACTTTGCCAGATGGTTCCCAAAGGTCTTCCCCTTCGGGTTACAAAGAATCAGCCACTTCTCCCGGGGAAAAAGCTACAGATAGTGATTCAGTGCAAGCTTGTCCCAACCTGCCTGATGCCATAAATGCCGATACTGAGGAGAATGCTTAGGAGGACAAAGCTACCAACCCAGGACAATATTGCTCCTTGAGTCTGGGCCATGGAAAGATTCAAGGGGGAGTGGTCTCACTCCTTCCAGCAGGCCTCCTTTAGGAGAGATTAGGAGGAAGACACTGTGGTTGGACAGCTTACCCATATCTGAGCATCCTGAACTAAATCCCCTGGGGAAAATGCTGCATCACCATGAGACTGTGCTTTTCAAATCCTTAAGATCAAACAGTCCTGTATGCTTTCTGGGTCTACTGCTCCATTTAACCAAGGACTTGTTCAGAGTGTCCTCAGTAACGTTCCCTGGCTCCCCTCTGAGTAGTTAAACATGGTAAAATTTTTACATCAACCCAGGCCTTTACCTGTTATTTAAAACTGGGTTTATAGCATTATGTTAGGACCGGCAGCAACATAATTTCTACACCATGGAATTTCTACAACCCCAGACATGCTTCTAGGTACCAATTACAACATTACCCTACCAACAAATAACAAATTACACAGGCCTACCCACAAATTAGTATAGCTGTCCTAAGGGCATGGAGACAGTTGCCCACTAAAAGGAAAAAACCTTGTCACTGACTGACATTCACCAGGGCCTGGAACACTTGGACACAGATTTTATGGCCCAGCTCTTACAAGATGCAGGGCTCCTTCTAAATGACCCTGAAGTCGAAAAGGTGCTTATGAAACAATTGGCTTTTGAAAATGCTAACAACACTTGTAAGAAGGCCCTCAGGAGTTTCTATAGCTGCTTGAATGTACAAAAGATGATTAGATTGTATGCCAATATAGGTCCTAGCCACCTTCAAGGTCAGTGGCTCTCTCTCAACTACCCTTAAGGAAGTTGTATGCCCTGGGGGAATAAGTGGTACATGCTATGCATGTGAAGAAACAGGACATTTTGCCAATAAGAGCTACCAAAGGGATTTCAATCAAAAAAGAAGCAGGGCCTTGTTGATATGGATTCACAACACGCCCCTAAGGTTGGGCATGGTCAGGCATGCCCGGCAGGACCTAGTCACTTCCAACTAGCCATTTCCTGGTCAAAACGTCTCATGTGACCAGGACCCTGTGGCTTTGCGTGGTTGCATAAAGCGCGCAGTGCAACCATGTGATCTACCCGCATGTGTGGAATAGCCACACGGGCCTGTGCGCGCAGGCGCAACCCAGCCTTTATAAGCTGGCGCCATGATTCCTGGCCCCACTTCACTCACGTGTCTTTCCACAGGCCTGTGCACATCTGTCCCTCTCCCTTATCTTAATAAAACTCTTGTTAGTGGATTCTGTCATGCTTCGTGACTTTTCCTCACAGGGTAAGAGCACCGCAAAAAAACCAACACTCGTATCTCCTGGATGGTCTGCACAGCCCTATGCCTGAGCTGTCAGAGAGGAATCCACTGGGATAATGAATGCTGTTCACAAACAAATATTAGTGGATAACCTCTGGGAAAATTGGGGAAACAGCCTCTGTGGCCTGCCCTGGCCCAACCAAACAGTAGGGGGTATCACCCAATGGAGTCCCAAGAATCAACAGGGCAGACAGATGACCCTCAACCACCCAAGAACACCAGTCATCAGCTCTATCAGGTAACAACATCAGTCAGCGGAAGATGGAATCTCAGTTCCACCAACCAATTTATAGCAACCTCTAATATGGGGACCCAAGCCATCCCTACAAGAGTCTATGGGCCTTGTTGCTAGGCATAGTAGGATTTGAAGTGGAGGTGGGGTACATTGACTGCTGCCACTGCTTTGGTGGAGAAACAGTTGCAGGCTGGGTACACAGAACAACCCAGTGTCTGTCTCTCTCAACCTGTGGGTCAAGATGTAGCTCTCGGCTCCTGCTCCAGTGCCATGTGTACCACCATGCTCCCCCCCAGGACAATAACGAACTAAACCTCTGAAACTGCAAGCCAGCCCTCCAGGAAAGGGTCAAAAGCCATCTTCACTCCAATATCTATGTAAAATCAGAGAGAACACTGTGTTCTCTCAAAAGCTAGAAAGTTGCAAGAAATGTCTCAAAATGCTTTGTGATTATCAAAAACTAGTGGATGACGTTAATTGGCCCAGACTCCCACTTAACCTTACTACCCAGGAACGTTCTTCTCTTTTTCCAAATTTTAGAAGAAGATGCCAACCCCTTTTCTCCACATCATCTTACTTCCCAGGCTAGGATGTCTCTAACTGCAGTGGATGTGGCTACCGCCAATAGTCTAGTCCGAGGTGGGACTTGCCTTGCCTCTTTCATTAGCCATCTTAAAATCGCCCGGACCCTTACTGAGATAATCTGCAACAGCAAGACATTTGGGGACATTCCCCCTCCATGGTACTTAACTCTTACTAGGACTGTGTGTCAAAATTAGCCTCGAGGGAGCACAAACACATTATACAAATGCTAGGTAAAATATCACTGGCTTACCCTGGCCAGTTTGATTCTCATCTTCTAACATGCTGTACTTTGCATCCACTAATGGGCTTATATTTTCCAAAGTCACACAATCTCAATCCTCTGCTTCAGCTAACACTGTCTACACAGATGGTTCTAGAAACATCATAGTTGCTTGCCACTCTTCCCCAGGTTCTAAAATAAAATGCATATCCCATACCTTGGGTTAATGAGCAGAACTCTTTGCTGTTTTCACGGTGTTAGAAGATTTTTGCCTTCTCTCCCATCAATATTTACAGTGACACCCCTATGTAGTAAGAGTAATGCAAGCCTTGGGAGACAGCCTACATTTGTTGGACCCATGATCAACAGTGATACCATCTTTTCCACAGGACTCAGGAACTCTTGACTCACCACATTGGTCATATTAATTTATACTCAGGTCTCCCTGACCACTGGCTGACAGTAATACATAAGACAATACCTTGGCCTTGAGGTCTCTCTCTGCTTCCCTGCCACTATGCAGTCCACCTTAATACAAGCTCACAATAGCCATGCTTGCTCTGTACCATCAAAATGCCTCTTCTTCCATGCAAGGAATTTTCCTTCTCCTGAGAAGAGGCTAGGCAAAGAATTGAGCAATGCATCCACTGTTGTTGCGTCCACAGAGCCTCAAGACAAGACAGTGCTCAAGCTTTAACTCTTGGGCATTTCAAGACTTTCATGCCCAACATAAAATAGTTCACGACACAGGAATTCCTTACAACCCACAGGGACAGACCAGTGGAGAAATAGTCCATGGATGCTTCAGACAATAATTAGAAAAGCCAAAAATGGGAAGAATTCTCTACTCCTACCAGTTCTTTAAACGAGGCCTTAATTACCCTAAATTTCTTAAACCATACAGAGGATGATGTCACTGCTTCAGAACGATACTGGCTGCCAAGGGACAAGAGGCAAACCTGTGAAGAAAAATGGTCTGGCTCATTCCCCATGCAATTGTTGGAGTGAAGGTACGTTTTTTTGTGTTTTTTCCTGAAGGTTCGGAACAGCCACTTAGGGTAACTTCAAAGCCCATAAATATTCATGGATCCAGTGAAGAGGTTGAGACCAGCGTTCACAAGGGAGCCTAAAGAATGGCCATTGATGCTCTCAGAGCAGTCTCAGAGGAGGAGGCTTCCCGCAAGAACTACAAGAAAGATACTGTCACCAACAAATGATGGAGAAGGGAGGGAGATTAAGCCTAAAATATCTAATAACTGTGTCTGGTAATTATAATCCACCTTCCTCCTTTCCTACTGCTGTGACAAAACACCGTGACAAAGGCAACTTATAGAAGAAAGAGTTGATTGGGGGGTACTTGACAGTTTCTGCAGATGGGTCCATGAACATCATGCTGGAGAGCATGGCAGCAGTCAGGCAGGTGGGGCAATGGAGCCATAGCTGAGGGCTTACATACTTCTCTGCAGAGAGGAGGCAGAGGTGGGGGCGGAGAGGGCTAATTGGAAATGGCATGGGTTTCTGACACTTCAAATCCCACTCCCAGTGACACATGTCCTCCAACAAGGCCATACCTCCCAATCCTTCCTAATGAGTTCTACCAACTGGACTCGAGTGTATGAGCCCGTGGGAGCCATTCTTATTCAAACCACTACAACAACTACTCCCAGAAAGAAAGCAAAAGACAAAGGGAAAAACAGGTCATGGAAGTATCGGAGGTTGTAGCTCGCTAATAGAATCTTTACCACGCACACATGAGGCTCTGGGTTTAGTCCCAGTTCAAGCATCACACAGGTACTGTCAACAGGTATATGCAATTTTAATGTGAGAAAGAGGCTGGGAAGCAGAGGAAGCGATGCTCAGGCTCAAGATACACCTCAGGTGTTGCTGATTGACAAGTACAATTCCCTGGTTTGGGGATTAGAAGACCACTCACTACACACCAAGCGATTCAAAGAGTCACACAACTTTTGTAGGTTTGGGAAGATGAAATCATAGGAAATTAAATTAAGAAAAGCAACAATATTGTGTTGTGGATGTCGACTCTGGTCGCAAGAGTTTTTCATGCATTGTTTTATGTAAACCTACAATCCAGGAGGTATGGTGGAAGCTCCACACATAATTTTGTAAGGACTACACAGTAAGTAGGCAGACTCTGGTGGCATCTTCCGTATAATGTGTGCCGAGGCTTTTGCAGAGTCCAGTTTGTGGAAAGTAACTTAAGAGAAAGGCAGGTTGGAAGACACTTGGCACTGCTTCAGAATAAAGTCCTGAAAGATTATAGTTTAGTTATAGTATTTTAAAGTATTTGAAAACTTCAGCATGAAAAAAAGTGGGAAAACAAGATAGATCAGATGAAAATAAATCGACAGATGTAGAGGTTGCTCCTAATCTAATGTGTGAACAGATTGTACAACATTTTATACAACACTATAGAAAACTCAATGGCAGTGAACTCTATCATAGGAAGCAAAGTTCGGGAGCTGGATGAGAACTACTGGAAAACAAGATCATTTCCACAGACCTAGTTATCACATCGTCAGCACTTTCCTCTGCACACCTCCATCTGGAGGGAAGGATTAGCCCATCTTCAGTTACAAGTCCTGGTCCCCACCCGGACCCCGACCCCACCCCAATCTCCAGCCAGGCACAGTGGATGGTCTTTAAACTACATCTCCCATAAAGCTGTGCGAGGACGGTGGCCCTCCGCCGGAAGTCCCGAAGGTTACCTCCAGCACTGGGAACTGTGAGAGCTGACTTTGCCAGTGGAGTCTTGCATCGCGGTTGCGGTTTCTCTGGTCACTCTTGGGTTAGTAGCCTCAGCAGCGTCAGTCGGCCCCGAGACCTTCCAGGGCGGGCTGTCCCTGGGCGTCCCTCGCGGGCTGGTGGCGCAGCCTGGCGCGGGCTTAGAGGGCGCAGGCGCGGGACGCCGACCTGTCGCTGCCTGCGGGCCATAGCTGCTAAAATCTCCAGCCAAGTTTTCTAAGGGGTAAAGCAGACGACTTCGGATGTGTCTCTCCTTGAAAGAAGGAATCGTACAATAGAAGAAGAAAAAATAATAATAGTAACTGTTCAAGGCATTTGGCCGTATGCAAAGACCGTGTTGAGGGGTTTGCTCTTAATGGGTTAAATTGGTCTTGACAGCCCAGCGAGTGGGATTTATTAAAGGATGTTGGTGGCTTAATTGACAGGTCCACTCTGAGGCTTTATTATAGCCTGCTAGAGCCATGCTGGGCAGGTCTAGGGCCCCGTGTTACTTATGAGTAAAAATGGATATTGGTTTGGTTAAGATCTGGTTCCTTTAAAACAGATGGTCCTCTCCGAATAGCCTTAGAAAGCAGGAGCAAGACTTTAATCCCTCCACAGGACCTGTCAATAAGAAGTGATTTACAGGTAGTGCAGCTGCCTTCCCTGGAAGGAGTCCTGGCAGTATTTCTAAATGACTTTGGTGTTGAGGACGCTAAAGCCAGGGGGCTTATTTTTTTCACGTCTTAGTCCAGAGAATGTTTTTTGCATACGTATTGCATTGATGGTAGTGTATGACCCATGCTTGGATGACCAATGTTGCAGTCACCCGGGCTGATCTATGAGGGCAGTGAGGGAGTGACCGTGAACTCTGAAATCACGACCTCTGAACAGAGAACAGTGAAGCAGTCAACGTAAACTTCCTTTGAAGTTCTCAAAGCTGTGTAGCAGGAGTTTGTGGATCTGATTTAAGAGAAAGGGAGTTTGGAAGACACTTAGCAGCGCTTCAAAATAAAGTCCTGGGTTATTACTGCCGTGGCTACAATATTTTAAAGTATTTTAAAACTTCAATATGAAAAAGTGGGAAAATAAGTAAAATAAACCAGCTCAGTTACACCTGATTTCATTTGCGAACAGATTTTAAGCAAGTTTTTTGGGTTCCCTTGAACAGTTTTAAACTATTTATAACTAATGGAAGACACAAGCAGGAAAGCAGATGCCAGATCAAAAAGTTAATCTTTGACTTATCATTTATTTTCCTCAACTCTGTGCAGACTACACTGCAGATTTAACTATTGCTAAACAGATTGCTGTTTCGAAATCCAGGAGACAAGACTCTGGGTTGAACTTGCAGTAGTACTAAGAAAAAGGAAAGAATATTTTGTAGTTAACAGATAGTTGAAACATGAACGATTTTCAAGCTAATTTTTTTTAACACCATTCAGGACTACAAATTAAGAACTACAAATTAAGAACCATGGCTTTGCTTTGTTTACAACAAAACAGAAGACCAAGGCAGACAAGGTTAATCATTTAAAAATCTGCTTCAAGGACTATAGTGGCCAACAAAATGTGTATCCAACCACAGATACAGAAATGCGTTGTCATCTCATTTGTGACAAGGATAACCATGCAGTGCAATGAGACAAAGATAATTTCAAGAACAGTGCTGAGTCATGAATTATCCAGGCATGAAAATCAGTCCTGATCTAGTCTACCTCACACCATGAACAAAACTCGGTACCATATGGATTGCAAAATTAATTATGTAAGGTTAACCAGTAAATTGTTTTCATGTGAAGTTTTAAAAGCTCTTGAATAACTGTGGAGCCATAATTTCCTTGCGAGATGACATCTATGACACAGGATAGGATGTACTCATCAGCTGCTGAAACATCTGCCTCTAACGTTGTCTGTTTTAACCCTCTTTCCTCCGGGCCCCTGCCCTGTTCTTCTGTACCTCCTACAGAACTATATCCACAGCAGATGCTCACTCCCTTTTGTGTTCTTACTGCTCTCCTACCATCCTAAGCCCCTCACCTCTATTACCAGAGCTCTTTCGTTATTCTGTGAACCGACTCTTGGGCACATATTGAATTATAATTCTCAACTGATAACAATTTCTAAATCTGTATGGCAATAACAGTTGACTATGAATTATCTTTTGACAGGTGTATTGGTTTGGAAACGTACTGTTTTTCCAAGATTAGCACTTAAATAATGTTCATCCACTCATGCAAAAAGTAACTGCAAATAAGGTTTTTCTTGTTTCTTTCTTTTTTTGCTTTAAGGAAGAAATGTCGTCCATAACAAAAAGTCCAAAAAAGGAAATAATTTCTGAACTCCACTGTTCGGCTGCGGAAGGGGATGTTGCCAGGTTGGCAGGGATACTCAGTCATTCTCCATCTCTTCTCAACTCAACCTCCGAAAATGGCTGGACTGCCTTAATGTATGCTGCAAGGAATGGGCACCCTGATATTGTCCAGCTTCTGCTTGAGAAAGGGTAAACGTCTTAGGGCTGTACCACCTAAAAGGACCTGTTGTGTCCTTTCAATTTCTTGGGGAATATTATTTTAAGCTGTGTTACTTTTCTTCATGTTGCATTTGTTTAACTCTGTGAAGCTGTGTTACTGTGTGTGTCTAAAACACCTGATGGTCTAATAAGAGCTGAATGGCCAATAGAGAGGCAGGAGAAAGGATAGGCAGGGCTGGTAGGCAGAGAGACTATAAAGAAGGAGAAATCTGGAGAGGAGAGATCTAGAAGCTAGAGAAAGAGGAGGACATCAAGGGCCAGCCACCCAGCTACACAACCAGCAACGGAGTAAGAAAACAAAAAGGTACAAAAATAGAGAAAGGCAAAAGGCAGGCGGGCTAATTTAAGTTAGGAAAAGCTGACAAGAAACAAGCCAAGCTAAGGCCAGGCGTTCATAATTAAGAATAAGCCTCCGTGTGTGTGTGTGTGTGTGTGTGTGTGTGTGTGTGTGTGTGTGTGTGTGATTTATTTGGAATGGTGGGCCCCCCCAAAGAGCCAAAAGACAAAAAACAACCAACAACACACATTTTTATGTAGACAGTTTTATATTGATTGGCTAGTAAATAGCTCATTGCTCAGTTTATCATATGAAAGATAGCCTAATTTCTCACTAAAGCAACTTTTTTTTTTTTTTTGGTCAGTGTTAGGAATTGAACACAGTCTTCATGCATATCAGGCAAGCTCTCTAGCTCTGAGCTACATTTGAGAAATAACTTCCTTAGTTGATAAGTTAACCCTTCATACTTTGTCAAAAAGAATGTCCATGGGGAGTTTAATGCCTTTCTTCTAAAAAGTGTGAGTCTTGAGGACAGCCTGGGCTACAGAGTGAGTTCCAGGAAAGGCGCAAAGCTACACAGAGAAACCCTGTCTCGAAAAACCAAACAAAACAAAAAGTGTGAGTCTCCTTATGGCTACCATGGAGTATATAAATGTTTGCATTTCTTTATGGCATATAGAAACATGTTTTCATTTTATTTAGATGTCTACTATCATTAACCTTTCATTTCTTACAATTGTTACATGATTCTTTTAAGCTTCAGTAGTGAGCTATGAACCAAATGATGGAAGCAAAAAAAAGCGCATACACACATTCAGTAGTGAGGCTATGTATGTATTTTAGTAAAATACAAGAGAAAAGCTTTACTTCTCATTTGATTTTCCTTTCCATTTTTCTTCTTCTGTCTAGATGTGACAGATCACTTGTCAATAAATCAAGGCAAACTGCGCTCGATATCGCTGTATTTTGGGGCTATAAGCATATAGCTAACATGTTAGCTAATGCAAAAGGTGGGAAGAAGCCTTGGTTCCTAACCAATGAAGTAGACGAATGTGAAAATTATTTTAGCAGAACACTACTGGACCGGAAAAGTGACAAAAGAAATAATTCTGACTGGCTGCAGGCTAAGGAGAGCCACCCGGCCACAGTCTATGTCCTTTTCTCAGACTTAAACCCCTTGGTCACTCTGGGCGGCAATAAAGAGAGTTCACAGCAGCCGGAAGTCAAGCTCTGCCAGCTGAACTACACAGATGTGAAGGATTACTTGGCTCAGCCTGAGACGGTCACCTTGGTGTTCCTTGGAGTGGAACTTGAGATGCGGCGAAAGGAATCACACAATTATGCTGGAGGAGTCCCGGTGGAGGACGAGGATGGTTTGGTTGCTTGGTTTGCTCTCGGTATAGAACCTGTTGCCGCTGAAGAGTTTAAGCAAAGACATGAAAATTGTTATTTTCTTCACCCTCCGATGCCAGCTCTTTTGCAGTTGAAAGAAAAAGAAGCTGGTGAGGAAAGGAAATGTTTCTCTGTTGGTAACGGTCCGGCTTTAAAGCGACTATGGAGTGTGTGTGTGTGTGTGTGTGTGTGTGTGTGTGTGTGTGTGTGTGTGTGTGTGTGTGTGTGGCGTCTGGGTGGCACATGCCTGTGAGCAGTAAACATGAGAACTCCCTCAAGCTGGCACTCCAGGACACTCTTCTAGTGCTGGCAGCGGCATTAGTCAGCCAAGATAGTTTCCTTAGAGTGAACCTCCATGTGTGATGGTTTCGTTTAATTCTGCTTAACCTTTGAGCCCCTGTAGTACTTTGAACGTGATGCCAAAGACCTCAGCTGTTTTGTTTTCTGTTGGTGGGCTTTTTAATATCAAATAAAAAAGGAAAAAGAAAAACAACTAGAGTTTTATTCTAAATGCCCATTTATTGCTGCTACAGGAATAGTGCCTCTCTCTGCCCACCCACATTGTGTGTGTGTGTGTTTATGTGTGTATTTGTGTGTGTGTTATAAAAAACAAGGTTAATGCTAGCTACTTCATAAAGTATGAATTTTAGATGAATAGGTAGAGTGGAGACGAGGTGCCTTATTAAGAGTGGATTAGTTCCTGCAGTGGCCTAGAAGAGAGAAAGCAGATTAGAATAGTGGTGATGAACATAGATTTTCACTTGTTATATTGAAAATTAAGTTGAAAGTAAAAGTAGCTTTTTTGAATGGCTGCCATAAGCTAGCTATGTGATCATTGTATTTGTGAGATTATTACAATAAAGTGTTTAAAAACAAAATATAAAAGTTAATAATGATACACCATAAAAATAAATACGAAAGCCATTGGTCAAGCAGCTATTCAGAAAACAATGTATGTGCTCACTGTAGCTTCAGAGCATGGTACCTACGTGTTATTCCAGTCTGCATGGAACTAAGACTTCTCATACTTCTTTTGAAAAGGGGTCGTAGCTCAAGCGAGATCTGTTCTTGCATGGCATAGTCGATACAAGTTCTGCCCAACCTGTGGCAGCGCCACCAAAATTGAAGAAGGTGGCTATAAAAGAGTGTGTTTAAGAGAAAACTGCCCTAGTCTCCATGGCGTCCACAATACATCTTATCCAAGAGTTGGTAAGGCTTTTCTTTTTTTAAAGTGTGTGTGTGTGTGTGTACATGCATATAGGTATGACCATGTGTGTGCAGGTGCCCTGTAGACCAGAAGAGAGTGTCATCCTATTGAGCTGAAGTCATAGTTCACTGAGAACTACCCAGTGTGGGTGGCAGGCTATGAACTCTGGTTCTAAGAGCAGCAAGCACACTTAAATGTTGAGCTGCCTCTGCAACCCCAAGCCTTTTTATGTTTTGTTTTGTTTTTTTTGGGGGGTGGGGGTGTTTGTTTTTTGATAATGAAATCTCAGCTACCTGGAATCTTGGGTCAGAAGATAGTCTGGAAAGAAAGTTTTCAAGGAACTGAAATGTTTACATTTTTATTGAATGTATGTCATGGTTATTCAGTAAAAAGACTGCATTGTTCACAATGAGTCGTGTCTTACCTTTAGTTTAATCAGTTCATGAATTTGCTGTGTTGGGATGCTTCATTTCAAAGCTAGTCAGCGTGACTCCTCTTGATGCAGGAATAATCAAGTCTCCAGTGCTCTGTTGATGTTGGAGCCATTACCCAGTCTTGTGGTTATACCTCTCCTCCTAGTTGCTGCTGTGTTTCTGCTCGAGCTGGAGAAATTCCATAATCTGGCCCTTAAAATTACAAGGGAAGTAGATTGACTTGGCAGTCCCTGATGGAGTCTCAGGGAGGAAGTGGCGACTTAATGGCTGTCTGTTTCCTTGCTAAGGAACTTAGTTCCTGGCTCTCCTCAGGATCTAGCGAGGAGGGTGTTTTAAGTTAGTGACTGCTAGAAAGATTAACTGTTACCTAAGTGTCGTTATTTTAGTGATTCAAAGCTAACTAAGGAGCCATGCTCACTTTTAAAAGCATTTTATTGAGCATTGGTATGAAAGGACGAAAGCAATTTACTGTACTTTTTTTTTTTTAGTAAAATTTGAATTTTTCAGTGTGCCTACTGTACCCAAGTACAGAGTAAATGTTGCTCAGATTGGAAGTAAGGATGGCAAAACCCATCTTCCTTCCACTTACTGAAAGTATTCTATGCAATTTCTCAGATATTTGTCAAGCACATTAGAGCAGAAAGGAGGTGTCATATGTAAACAGGAATTGTCTTCTTGTAAGAGATAAACCTGAATATTATTATTGCATAATGAGTCTAATTATATTTCCTGTTACTTGTGTGTCTGGTTTTTTGTTTTTGTTTTTGTTTTTTTCAACAGATCCAGTAGTAATCATGCAGGTTATCCATCCAGATGGAACCAAATGTCTTTTAGGCAGGCAAAAACGATTTCCCCCAGGCATGTTTACTTGTCTCGCTGGATTTATTGAACCTGGTAAGCCTTTTCTGAATAATTTTTAGAATTTTGAATCAGATCACATATGAGATACAGTCTCCAATAAATATGATGCTATAAAATGGAGACATTTAAATGTTTTACTACATTGTCTTTAGTGCATACACATATGTATGCATATATGAGGGTGTGCACTGTTAAAGACAGACAGCAACTCTGTCAGTTTTCTCTTTCTTAACCATGTGTGGCCCATGTATGTTTAAGTCATCCAGCTCGGTGGCAAATGCCTTTGCCTGCTGAATCATCTGGCCAACCCCAAAATGTTTTAAATAATATTTTAATCACAAAATTTAAACATTGTATCTTTTCAAATTTTTACAAGTAAGGTATTTGTTTTTTTAAAAAATTTCATATATGCTTTGTCATACATTACTTTTTGACCAGCAATCCAGGTGGCTTACACCTCTCTTCAGTGCTAGATGTAAGTGCCACCCTTTCTAAGGGTTATATCATCGTCCTTAACCCCCATACCTGCAGTCACAATCCTAGGCATCCTACCTGACTTTTCCCTACAGTGATCAACACCACCTTATAATACATATATAATGTATAGATTATCGACTTTAGTAGCACATCAGTTCTGTGAGATAAAGTGTTCTCTTTCATCCATTTTTACACATCAAACAGTCAGAACCAATGCCTCACATGTAATAGGATTTTATTAGGTATCCCAGAGTAAGTGAATGGATATCTGGATTAGTAAAGTTTAATCTCAACATACAGTGTTAGTTTGCACTGCTAGGTAATTATAATAGTAAGCATGTATTACCTGGCACTCAGCTGGAAGCTTGCCCTTATTGCATCTTGTGATCCTTTTACAGCCTTATAAAGTGGGCACTTTCACAAGGCTTTCACAGGTGAGGGCACTATGACACAAGGACTGTGTAATTTGTCCCAAATCACAGTGACAGAGAAGGGATTCAAACCAGGCAATTCCACTTCTGAGTCCTTGCTCCTAATCACCATGTTGCGCTGAGAAGGGGATGTGGACACAAATGTTAGATGTTACCACCTCTGACAAAAAAGTTATTTGCAGTAGATACCTTCTGTGAAAGGGAAAATCAGCTTTCACCAATGGAGTGTCACTGAGACTATCAACCACAATCTAGGACAGGTCGCATTCCCAGAAATAATTGGCCAACATAAAATTGACTCCATGTGTTTTTGTTTTGTTTTAGTATTTCTTTTCTCCTCCTCCTCCTCCTTTTCTTCTTCCCCCTCCTTAGTTCGTCTGTTTTTATTTTTTGTTTTTGTTTTGATTTTTTGCTTTTTCAAGAGAGGGAGGACATGAAATTAGGTGGGTAAGTAGATGATGAGGATCTGGGAAGAATGGGGGAGAAGAAAGAATATAATCAAAACATAATATATGGAAAAAAATGAATATTTTTTTAAAGTGTAAGCCATTTTAAACTACTAAGTAGTATTTCACACATTAATTTTCTGGTGTATATTCATCTGTTCTGTGGATATTTAATTTATTTCAGGATTTTGACTATTTAAAACATTACTGTATGTAGCATTTTTGTTCCTCTCTTTATGTACACTTGCAAGAGCTATTTCAGGTGTATATAGAGAGTAGAATTGCCACTGCATATATTAGCATATTAGACTTTACGAAATGTTGCCAAGTGCCTCTAAGTTTTCCTGATAACACCCCCACCAACAATACTTGAATGTTACATTAGTCCATATCTTTACCACCTTGGACTTTTCACAATTTGGAATTTTCACACTTTGAAAGAGTGTTTGCTCTATAGCTCAGATAAGCTTCCAATTTATCCTCTTGCCTGGGCTTACCACATCCTGGGATTATAGGCAAGTGCCACCAGGCCCAGCCTGGGGTTTCAAATTATAGATTGTCCTTCAGAGAGGTAAGAAGTAGTGGGTCATTCCTGCGTGTGTGTTCCCATTGCTCTGCTGATGGAACATCATTGTCAAATGTGTATTACACGTCCAGTATTCCTTTTCTTTTCTTTGTAGATAGTTGTGTTCTTTGTGTTTTGTTTCCGTTTCTCAGCCTTAGTTAAAATTGATTTTAGGCATTTATTGTTATTATGGTCTGGTAAATCTTTTCAACTAGTCTATGGCTTATTTTAACTGTGTATTTTGTGTAACAAATACAAGAACTTATATATAGAGAATGCATCAACTTATTTGAAATAAAAGCTGTATTTAAGCCAGGTGGCAGTGGCACACGCCTTTAATCCCAGCACTCAGGAGGCAGAGGCAGGCAGATCTCTGTGAGTTCAAGGCCAGCCTGGTCTACAGAGAAAGATCCAGGACAGTCAACAAAACTGCACAGAGAAACCCTATCTTGGGGAAAAAAAAAAAAGCTGTATTTAAAAATATGTTTCATTAAATACTTATAAATTTTAAAACTTCTAAACATCCAAATTAATTTTACTTAATATCTTTTTATTATTTGAAGCTCCAACAAACCCAGAACATTTATTCACAAGTAAAACAATATTTAGAAAGAATTCATTGTGATTTGAATTTCAAGGTTTTGATGGAAGCTGGGTGTCATAGTACATGCTTGTCTGCAACCCCAACTCCTATGAAGTGGAGGCACTAGACTCTATGGATGAAGGATAACCTCAGCTACATAGCAAGTTCAAAGCCAACATGAGCTTCATAAGACCCCATCTCAGAATAAAATAAAAGATGATTTTTAATGGAGGGCAAAACTAACCATTTATAAAACTCATGAAATAATAGCTTATGAATAGTGATGCATGAGGTAATAACATTTTTAATAATGTTTAGTCAGGAGTATGTGATAGATAGTTGCAGATTTTCTAATTATTTATTTTTACAGAACTGCCAAATTGGGGCTTTTAAGAAACGGAAGTTGATTGTTGGCATTTTGCTATTCTATTTGTGGCCACAGACTTCCAAATGTAAGGCTTTTTTCACTTCCAGTCTAGAATTAGCATTCATTGAATGGGGGCTCTCTCCAGAGCGGTTTCCAAATGTCTCCCCTGTTTGGAGCTCCCAGTGTCCAAGTCATGTTGAGCTGCTGCTGTTCTTTTGCCTCTTCTGATTAGGGGAGACAATAGAAGATGCCGTGCGGAGAGAAGTGGAGGAGGAAAGCGGAGTCAAAGTTGGCCATGTTCAGTATGTCTCTTGTCAGCCATGGCCAATGCCCTCCTCCTTAATGATTGGTTGTTTAGCTGTGGCAGTGTCTACAGAAATTAAAGTTGACAAGAATGAAATAGAGGATGCCCGATGGTTCACCAGAGAACAGGTAAAGTTCAATCTCGTTTCCTTATTATATTGATTGTTCCCTGATAGTATTGGTTTGGGCATGCAGCAAGGAAGCATATTCCAGCAAGTTGAATGAGTGACTGCAGCCCTCTCGTTATGAATGGATTATAATGTAATTGATAATTCCATATAAAAAATGTGTGTTGCTGATGTGTCCTGTTTGACTCATTCTGAGAGATTCTCCTAGAATGACGAATCTGTGCCATTCCAATTTTCACATTTTATACTGGCTGGTGAATGAAGGATAATCTCTGTTAGTGAACTCAAAGTATTTATATTAGTTCGGACATAACACATGTTAATCTCAGATATTTACGTTAAAGCAAATAGCTCTCAAAAATCAGTAAAAATGCTTGAAGTTTTTGAAGTTCTTATGTATGTATAAAGATGATGCCGAAGCGTATGAATAGCCAAGAGTCTGAGTACAATATATAATGAGTCCCAGGCCAGCCTGGACTGTATAGTGAGACTCCATCTTTATATATATGAAAATAAGTAGAAAGAAAAGGAAGAAAGAAATATACTGAAGGGCAAGAAAGACATAGATATTATTAAATGCATAAATATGTCATACTATATATTCATGAGAACTTTTTAAAATTACATCCCTAAGTAAAGGAGATAAATTAATGGACTGGTTTGGGGTTTCTTATTGTTTTCGTTGTTCTTTTGCTTTGTTTTACAAAGCCCAAATTTTGTATAGAAAAAAAAGGACACAATGTAGTATTTTGTAGGAACTGTGGAAAAGGAATCTATACCAAAAAGTTAACTTGTCCTTGAAGTTAAATACAGAAGATATATTTTGCTTCTATTCATGGCCTTGTTTTGATATGCCTTCCTGGAACATTTAAAAACCGAAACACTGATTCACCAAATCAACTGGAAATGCAACATTAGCTGCTCCACTGATGTGTTGTCTTCTGGTTGTGTTTTAGGTTATGGATGTTCTTACCAAAGGGACGCAGCAAGCATTCTTTGTACCACCAAGCCGAGCTATTGCACATCAGTTAATCAAACACTGGGTTAGAATGAACCCCAATCTCTAATGAAAACTACTAGCATCTGTTGGAGTATTATTTAATTGTAATGCTACTTATTTCTCAAGTAAGATTAGATATATTTATTGATCTTTAAATCTTATAAAATTTGGGGACCTCGAAAATATTTTAAGTGTTCTTTCCATTATTAACTACAAAATTCATAGTTTTATAAATTAGAATGATGGCTTAGATTTTCTTAAATTTGGAGTCAGCCTGTGAACATTTTTGTTGTGCTTCACAATTTTATCTCATGAGACTAACTATATTTCTACCAAGATAGATCCTGTTGGAATGAAGTGTGCTCCAGAAGTGGGATGAACATGAATCCATCTCTTGTAAAGACTAGATTCAGTGTTGGAGAAATGCGTCAAAATAACGTTAATGAATGTTGGGCTTCAGCCTATATCTGGTCGTCTCACTACCCTTCTCCTGGCCTCCTGGGCTAGTGGTGGTACTGTAGAGTGTCACTTCGAGTTTAATCTGACTAGTGTTGAGAATGATTTTCTTTTCCCAACTTACCCATCACTGAGCTCAGACTGCAACAGTCAGGGGTAGAGAACTAAAGAACACATGCACACCATTGTCTCTGGGACCTCACTGTTAAATCCAAAGCTAACTGCTGCATCTGTCTGTTTTGCTTACACTTAAAGCTGTTATTAAGTCAAGTGAAGTTTCTCCAATATTGTAACGTGAATCTTAAAAGGTCTTATTATAAAATAATATCTATATTATAATATATATAAAATATATATTTTATCTATAAAAACCCCAGAGCCAGATATTGGGGTGAAAAGCTGAAAGATCAGAAAAGCAGAAAGAAGCTAGCCATGTTCTTACCTGCTTGGAGATTCTCTGCCAAAGAGACCTACTTCCTGTATACATTGTATATATGTATATATGTATATATACAATGTATATATTCCTATGTGCCTTTCTGTTCTGCCATCTCACTTCCTCTCTACCCATCTACATCACTTCCTCTTCCTGCCCAGCTCTGTCACTTCCTGCCTGTCTGTACAGACCTCCAGACCTTTATGGTTAACTAGTGTTGGCGTTAAGGTGTGTGCCACCATGTCTGGCTCTGTTCCCAGTGTGGCCTTGAACTCATAGAGATCCAGAGGGAATCTGTGCCTCCTGAGTGATAGGATTAAAGGTGTGGGCTTCCACTGCCTGACTTCTATGTTTACTATAGTGCCTGGCTTTTTCTTCTGATCCTCAGATAAACTTTATTGTGGGACACAGATAAAATATCACCACACAATTTTCCACTGGACATTAACATTTTATGAAGGTCAGAAACTAAATCTCAAGTATATTTACATATTAAATAAAGCATTGGCTTTAATTTTGTGATGAGGGATATATTATATATTTCTTTTGGCAAAGAATATATAATAATTACCATCAGTATTCATTACACTGAAATATGATATCTTGGCTTTGACCTAAATTCATCACATCCTAAGCACCCTTAATTAGTATACTTTAGAATTGAATTGCTAAGACCCTAGAGAAAGTAATTGCAGTATTTCCCAGTTTTACCATATAGACACATATATTTTACTTGGCTGTTCTGCAGTTGTTTTAACTATACAAATGTATGTATTTTGCCCCTTTGCTAGTCTGTTTGAACTTGAAGAGACTTTAGGCACAATAAATGTTGAACATAATAATCGTAACAGTTTGTAGTATGCAACTAAGAACTAGGTTTTCCCTGGAATAGGAAACAGAAGCGATTACCCAAAGCATCTGTGAAATGGGGGGCTAGAAAAATGGCTCAGACATTAAGGTGTTTGCTATGTAAGCATGCAGACTTCCGTTCAGACCCTCTGCATCCATTTAAGAAACTGCGTTCAGAGACATAAATATCGAGTCCCTGGTTTAAAGAGGCAGAGGCATGAGTGTCCTGGGGGTTTGTCCAGTCAGTCTAATGAATCAGTAAACTCACTGAGAGACCTTGTCTCAAAACACAAGGCGGAAGGCTGGAGATGGCCCAGTGATAAAGAGCACTTTCCATTCTTGGAAAGGACCAGAGTTTGGTTCCCATGATCCTCCTCAGGCAGCTCCCAACCACTTACAGCTCCACAGCATCCAGCACCATCTTCTGGATCCTCAGGCACCTGCATGCATGTTTCCGCAAGACAGAGACGAGTGACTGAAGAAGACACCTGACTTCCACCTCTTGGCCTACACACACACACACACACACACACACACACACACACACACACACACACACACGGTGAATAGGTTAAAAGGAAGGAAAATAGGAAGAATTAACTTAGCTATTAAATGCTGTTAATTCAAATTTTAGATATAGCACTTAAAAATTTTTTAACCTAAATATAACTTTCTCAGAGAATTGATTTCACTAATGAGTACTATTGCCGAGTTAATGAAAGCTTCTTAGAATCAGAACCTTAGATCAAACCAAAGCCTATACAGGACATTGACAATACATGGTACGTTGGAGCTATATAACTATATTAATATACTTTGATTATTATGAAATATGATCAACTGAAGCTCATTTTTGTTCCAAATATGCTTTTTAGTACCTGTGGACGCCAATACCCTTAATGTTAAAAAGCAAAGTAAAATACAAACGTCAAAATGTATAGATTTTAGTTTCAGTTTCCTTCTGTACTTGTGGAAAATCTGTGAATAAATGATTGTTTTTAATAGTCATTCCTAAGTTGTGACCTTGAAGAGATGAGGATAGATGTAAATAGTAATGATTGCTATCTTAACCAGTTCTAGAAGGGCGAATGTCACACAGGTATTCCAGGTATTCCAATGGAAATCAGTGTAATAATGAATTAAAATGTATTCTGTTTGTGTATTATGTGTTTTTAATGTTTTGATGAATTTCTTTGACACAAATAGAAATTTTAGCCTGTATCATGTATGTGGAAGATTGTTTTTTTCCTTTCCTTTTTCTTTTTCTTGTCTTTTTTTTTTTTTGAGCTGCAGTTTCATTATATCTCAAGAAAGACTCAAAATTACAGTCTTGAGTTCTTCAACTATAGAGTTCTTGGATTACGGGTGTTTCTAACTTTACCTGATGAAAGAATTAAAATTTTGATTCGGTGCAGGGTTGTTGCCTAGTGGTAATATACTTGTGTAATGCCTCCAAGGCACTGGGTTTGAACACAAGCATTTAAAAAAAAAAGTCTGTTTGAATCTTGAGTTTTGTAATTTGTGGTAGTAGTACATGGGCTTGCATGTACTCAAGTCATTAATTACTAAAATCTTCAGATTTGAAGCTGGTTTTGCAGCACAATCTTAATTACTTGTCTACTATGGTCAATATTTGCATTTTTTAATTTTTGCTTATCTATAGTTTGTGATGAATCGAAGCTCAGAGCCTGACCCAGCAAAGCAAGCCTATAATTCCTGACAATCAGGCCTGAGGCTGGAGGATTGCAAATTCAAGACCCACCTGCACCACCGAGTGAATTTGAAAGCATGCTGGACACCTTAGTGAAACCCTGTCTCAAAATGAGAAATCAGGAAAGTGGTGAGGCTATCACTCAATGGTAGGACGCTCTCAGAGCCTGTACTTCAATTCACAGTAACAGACACACAGAGAGCAGTAAATGCTTGCATTGTTGTGAAAATTATCCAGCCTGCTAAAGATACAGCTAGAGCTGTGAGTGAAGAGAAGACAGAATAAAAAAGGGGAGCCCAGGAGATGGAAAAGTATAAGCTTTGATGCTACAAGGACATATGAGAGCAGGGCTGCTGTGAGGAGGCAGAGGTTCTGTGCAATGCCGGTAAATGCCTGTATTTTCCAAAAGTTGTTGAGTAGGCAAGAACTGCAGGAAGTAATTGTGAAAATAAATACCAAAAGCAACTTTTCCTCTTCTGTACCGTTCTTGGTATTCTTCTTCTCCAAATACTGAGGTAGAAATCAAAACAGCTTCTAAAGTGAACATGGATTTGCTTGTTTTTGTTTTAAAATCTTTTGATGGTTTCATACATGTGTGTATATACTGGATTTTGGCTGTTTTCCATCCCCGTGCCTCTCCTTCACCACCCCATCTTTGCAACAAATCCTCCTTCTCTTTCCATATTCTGTTTTGTGTGTGACTGTGGGAGCCCGTTTTCAGGTTCCTAGTGGCTTTACCCAGCAGGTCTGCATGGACAGGATGATTGGACCATGCGCCTGAGTGCAGGTGTCTGAGACGGTCTACATTTGGCTGTGCTGGGGGGTGGGGGTGGTCTTTCGCTCCACCTCTTGGCGTCTCTATAAATACCCTGGGGCAGAGACAGTCAGGGTCCATTGGAACAAGTTTATATCCTATATTTTCTCTCTGTTTATCTCCACAATCTAAATCCTTCTATCTAATATTTCCTGCTGCTTGCACTCAAGAAAACTCTGGGGAACTGTGGGGTTGGTGGGTAGCTGCCCCGCATGTGACCCATGAGGTAATTAGAGTTGCTCATACGATCTTGAGTAGGGGGTTATTTACTAGAGCATGGGCACCATATCAGTGAGGACACCACAGAAGAAAATGACACTCCCTTCCCCCTACCCACCAACCCCCGCCCCCAGCTGACATTAACTGCCAGTAGTCTCTGCAGGAGAAGTGAGGCCTCCTGGCCCACTCCCATCTATGCTGAAGTGTTGACTAAATTTTGTACAGACTTTTGTCACACGTAACAGATTTTCAAGTCATTCTTTGCTGTTATTTAAATACAAATGGTCAAAGACGACATAGGAAAATGTGCAATCAGCAGCCTGAATGTGTGTTTGGAAAGCGTTTACTTTCAGCTGCAGAGTACACATCTAGACATGTTAACTGGACCAGTATGGAGGTTGCTTGTTCTAGTCATACATACAACTGAAGGAATATACAGCTATTCATTGGTAGGAGGAGCCCTGCGAACTTTTTCTCTTCCTACCAGACCATGTTTCCCATTTTACTGCTTAACAAACCCAAAGCAACAATCAATGGACATTTCTCCTTTTCACAAGTCCCAAGCCAGTAATGCTCTCCAAAATATTGGGGGTGGCTATGAAATTTTATTATAAAATATAAGTTAAAAAATAAACCTATCTGCTAATGATTTTTTTTTTCTTCTTACTATACGTCTGATAGAAAAACTGCAGCTGAAGGAATAAAAAACTGTCCTGGCTTCCCCTGGTGGCTCAAGGGAACTATGCTTGTCCAACTTACTGTCTCAGTCCTGACAGATTAACTTTCTTCTAACCACTTAGCCTGGGAAGTGGCTTCAATTTCAGGATGACTTTCCACCCAGCAGTAGAAATTGGAAATGGTACTCTTCCCTGTATTAGAGAAGAGAATGAACAACTGATGGAAGGCAGTGGGGTTTTTTGTTGTTTCGGTTTTTTTTTAACCGGCCTATTTCACTCTAGCCTGAAATTGTCGTCTATGGGAGCAGTGTGGTGTCCTGCAGACTTAGTAGAGAGCCTTATAAATATTTATTTACTCAGGTGGCGGAGGGCAGGAGTCGTCTCTGTCAGTGGAGACAACAGTGATTTAAATGCCATCTACCCAGCAGCTTACTGCAGTTTCTGAGTTAGATTTCCTTGTGTCTGTAGAACAGGATTGAAAATTCTAGTCGGTGCTAATTCATTTCTTTGTTGTTTCATTTGGGGTTTTTTGTTGTTTTTTTTTTTTTTTTTTTTTTTGGTTTTTGGTTTTTTGAAAAATTGTGAGCAGAGCATCATTTTAAAAAGATGCCCCAAAGCCATGTGCAAATTGAAACCCCAGGGGCTTGGTTGGTCCTGACCACTGCCATCCCCTCTGCATCCTGGGTTAGGGCTCCGCTGGAAGTATAACCATAATTGTGAAGCCAGTGGGAATTCTGTGTGCTGTGCAGTGTTGAGAAAATACATGTCTGAGAGCCTCAACGTTACCGTGGCTCTAGTGGTGTCTAATAACCACTTCCAGGGAGACCTTTAATTTGTTCTGTACCTATTGCTAGATTTGCCATACTAATCTTTTAAGGTCCCAGCCACTTTGTCTATCATTAACATTTTGATATTAATAGATAGAGTGTGCATTTTCTTCACACTCTTGTGGGCTCTATAGGTGATTTGCACCTTTCTTCCCATATTGCTTCTGCATGTTACATCATGGGTCTTCTATCAGTTGCTTTCTCATTGCTTTGATGAAATACCTGATTAGAAGCAAGGTAAGGGAGGAAAGCTTTACTCTGTCTTCTAACTCAAGAGGCTCCCATCCGTCACAGCACAGGAGACATTGAGGCCCAAATGGGGGGATGGTAGTCTCATTTGATCCACAGTCAGGGAGCAGGAAGAGAGGCACAGCCAGAAAACTTCATGATCTCTCCCTAGTGACATACTTCCCCTAGCAAGGCTCTCCCTCCTAATGGTCCATGCACTTCCCAAATAACACCGTCATGTAGAGACCAAGTGTTTAGACACGTGAACCTGTAGGTAACTTCTCACCTCAGACAACAGCAGGTCCCTATTTATAGTCAGCTACTAAGGACCAAGCTCTCTGGTTACCTTATTCTCATAGTAAGACTTACACAGGATATTATGTAACCAATGTTCTAATAGTTTTATCTTTAAATAACCTGCTGTGGTTATTACTGTCAGCTAGACAGGATCTAGAATCCCCTACAAGACAGGCCTCTGGACGAGTCCTCATTGGAAGTGCAAAGACCCATCCTACACAAGGGCGACCCCATTCTATGGGCTGAAATTCTAGACTAAGGAGGAGGAGCAAGTGGAGTACCACCGTGGGTGGCTCTGCCTCCTGATTGTGAAGGCAAAGCGACAAGAAGTCTCCCCTCCTACTGCCACACCTTCCCTACAGTGATGGACTGAGATAAAATAAATATACCCTTCCTAATGTGGCCTTTGTCAGGTCCTGTGTTACAGTAATGTGAAAAATAACAAGGGTATAACTGTAGAGAACAGAAGGTCACAGGGGCCTGTTGAAGCTGAGACTATGACATTGTTATAGATACCCAGTACGAATCAGTAAAAACATGGCTGACACTGGACACCCAGGGAACCTGAAGCAAATTGTCATGTAACCTATTAAATAAGCATTTCTGGCAGAATGTTACTTCATGAGATTTTGGAAACATGCCCTTGAGGTCCAAAACAAGTGACTTTGCCTTTGCCTCTGCCTTTGCCTGTGTGTATCTACTTGTCATGTATGTGCAAGGCTTCACTGGTGACTTTACCCACCTGTGTGCAGCCCACTGCCTTGTGCCTGCCTGTATGCCTATTGGCATCTAGAGTAGCCTTTCCCCCTAGTGCATAAAGTGTACCTCATTTGCTTACGATTCCTGCATCTTCTTTCTTGGCTTTGGAGCTTGGACTTTGCAACTACCTTATGAAATGCTTGGTGATATTATCCCAAATTTAACAATGGTCTAAACAGAGGATTCCATTCCTAAAGGCACATTCCTTATAATAGGTGAACCAGAGGTTGAGGCCAAGTATTCTACTCCAAATTTAGTTAGCTAGTTAGTTGGCTAGTGTTGTGGAATTAGTTTGAGATGTGCTACATTCGTTTATGCTGTGGAACATTTGTTTTAATGATGCAAAGATGCCTTGCATTCTTTTATGTTGCATTTGTTTAACTTTGTAAAGCTGTGTTACTTTGCCTGCCTAAAACACCTGATGATCTAATGAAGAGCTCAATGGCCAATAGCTAGGCAGGAGAGGGAGAGGCAGGGCTGCCAGGCAGAGAGAATAAATAGGAGGAGAAATCTAGGCTTAAGAGAAGAGCAAGAAAAGGAGGAGAGGAGGATGCCAGCGGCCAACCACACAGCCACACAGCCAGCCATGAAGTAAGAAGGAAATAAAGATATATAGACTAATGAGAGGCAAAAAGCCCAGAGGCAAAAATACAGTTAAAGAGAAACAGGATAATTTGAGTTAGAAAAGCAAGCTAGAAAAAAGCCAAGCTAAGACTAGGCATTCATATAAGTAAAAATAAGTCTCGTGTATTTATTTGGTAGCTGGATGGTGGGTCTCCAAAAAGTTAAAGATTAAACAAAACTACAGGTTAGTTAGTTAGTTAGTTAGTTAGTTAGTTAGTTAGTTAGTGCTTTGCAGAGGTATCTCAAAATTTTTTATATTAGTGCAGAGAACAAGGTATTTTCAGTTTCACCTTCCTCTTTACGTCTCTAAAGTTTGGGTCCTTTGGGGTTTGGGTCTTCTACCTCTGTTATTCTCCACATTTCTTCTGGTTCCTTAGTATGTGTTTGTTTTCCAAGCCTGTCTTCCACATCAGATGCACCAACTCGGGTGTCACTGAGCCAGCCCCCCCCATGCTGTGCCTCTGTGTTCCCTTTTCTCCCCAGCAGGCTCCTGTTTCTGTAGCTCTTTGTCAGCAGTCTTTTCCAGCGTGTGAGTTTAGACATCATGGTCTTCAACTTCCTCACTTAAATCCCTCACAGCACTGCACTGTTTCACCCTTAATGCTTGAATCTCCATATCTACCTCTCCTGCTCAGCCATGCTTACTTCCTCCTCCTCTCCCTCCTCCTCTCTTCCCTTCCTCCTCCTCCTCCTCCACTCTTCCTTTCCCTCCTCCCTCTCCTCTACCCTCTACCTCTCCCCCTTCCCTCACTCCTCTCTTTTGCTCTCCCTTCACTGCTACCGTCCTTTTCCCACCTCTCCTCTGCTTTCTACATCTGCTTCCAAAATTTGTCTCACTGCATACAGTTTTATTCCAAATCCATTTTTTATCATACACACGAAGATGTCCTCCAGGGAATTCATCTCATTCTTCAGCCTTACTGAAAACTTCCAAGGGACTGGGAGAGGCTCAGTGGTTAAGAGTGTATCTTTTAGAGGACCCAAACTCATTTCCCAGCACCCAGGTCAAGGACCATACCTGTCTGTAACTCCAGCTCAGGGGATTCAGTGCCCTCCTCTGGCCTCTTGCAGGCACCTGTACCCACATACTCATCCCACACCCACATGAACATGCTCATAATAAAAATAAAATAAATACTGAAAAAAAAACAACAACAACACTTCTAAAAGAAGCCTCTTTGGGGAAAAGGAAAAGCCCTATTCATTAGCATAATTTAGCTCCCCAATTTCAACTCAGCACTTCTTTTTGAAACTTGTGTATTGAAAATCTTGAAGAATATCTTGAAAAGAATCATAGATATTGCTAATTTTTATACATTAATAACATTCATAAAGATAATCTTAGGGACCCAGTATGGTGTTGCATGCTGTAATCCTAGCCTTTGGGTGGCTGAAACTGCTTCATGTGTCTTGAGTTTAAGACAAGCCTGGGCTACACAGTGAGACTTTCTCTCCTTGTCTCAATTTTTTTTTCCAGAAAGATAAAAATAACCTTAATAATTATGTCCAACATCATATGCTACTATTCCTGGAGAACTGGAGCATCGCCTTGGTGCTTGGGTGAGACATCTAAGGTTAAGAACATCTGCCCTCAATGACGTCTTACTAAAGAATGAACACGAGTACAGAGGACAGGCCAAGGTAGCTTTTAAAGGTCTAAGTGGGGTCATTCTGCATGGAAGGTCAGATGAGCACAAAGAGAGAGAACACAGAATCATGAGCCCCAGAGCTTTGCACAGGCTATTACAGGAATGGGAATGAACTCTGTGCTTGCCCAGAACAACAAGAACCTTAGACACAAAAACTACATTCCACTCCCAGCTAACAGAGAAATAGCTAACCACATTCCGTTTCTGTTAGCTTTAACATTGCCTTCAATTAAAGGCTGTGGCATGCAGCCCCAAACTCAGGATGGGTGTTTGACAGGATTGGTTAACCACAGTTATTACCTGAGTTCACCATTTAGCTTTCCTTAGCTTTGGAACACAAAGGAACAGCTCATGTGTCTGTTGTCACCAATTTTGCCTTCAGTTTTGTAGCCAGTCTAGGACACCAGGCTTCACTTTGAGGGTTGCTGAAGTGTTGGTGTTTGGAAGTTTTAAGATGCCTCTGGGAAATGTGTCTCCTCTTCCAATTCTATTCCTCCTTTCCTTCCATAACAGTACAAATAGCTATCATTCTTCTTGTTCGTTCGAAAATCCTAAACTACACCACACCTTTCATGGAATTTCAGAAATTCTGAATCATGGAATGTGGAAATGGGACTGCAGTTCTAGCCTTCCAGATAAAATTCTCTATCAGCTATTACCATTATGCCATATGCGGCTTCCATCCCTGACAGCAACACAAAGACATGACAACCTCTTATTAATTAACCCAACTCATATAAACAATGAATTAGACTGTTGTAGAATATTATTTTAAGATGTGTTCATTGGTTTAATAATGCAAAGATGTGTTGCATTCTTTTATGTTGCATTTGTTTAACTCTGTGAAGCTGTGTTACTGGGCCTGTCTAAACATCTGATTGGTCTAATAAAGAGTTGAACAGCCAATAGCAAGGCAGAAGGAAGGATAGGAAGGGCTGGCAAGCAGAAAGAATAAATAGAACAAGAAAAGGAGAGGACACCCGGGGCCAGCCACTAGCCACATATCTAGACACAGAATAAGAAGGAAAAAAAAGATATGCAGAAATAGAGAAAGGTAAAAGCCCAGAGGTCAAAGGTAGATGGGATAATTTAAGAAAAGCTGGCAAAAATCAAGTCAAGCTAAGACTGGGCATTCATAAGAAAGAATTAAGTTTCCATGTGTGATTATTTGGGAGCTGGGTGGCAGGCCCCCCAAAAGAGCAAAGAGTAAAACAACCAACTATATTAGATCATTTAAATTTTCATGTTGGTTTAGGTTTCTTTGTATGTACCACGTGCATACCATTCCTATGTTTCTCATACACCCCTACCAAAATTCTAAACCATAAAAACCCACAGTGCATTATGTATACTAAAGGTGTGTCTAAAAATAAGCTATTAGGAGCAATTAAGACAGCTAATAATAGACTGATTAAGGGATGGTAAACCATTCCTGACACTGCATAAGATTAAATATGCTAATCAGATTTGGGACCTAGAAAACCCAGATAAAACCAAAATAGAATAAGACTCGCCACTCAAATCCTACTTCATCATTTTGCCTTTCAAACTACATACTTGAATTTTATCAGTGTGAAGGCCTTGCCCAGGTAAGCATATTATGATATGTATGTATGATTATATGTATGTGTATATTTCAGAATTGAAATAGTATCTCTTTTAATATTTGCTGGTCTGAAATGTTGGTTTGACAAAGGATAATAGCCAAGGAAAATGACTTGAATGCTTTATATGAAGACAAGTTTAACAATGTTCCCTTCCAATGGCAAACTATCCAACCGTATTTGTAACCTATTCCGTGAACAAAGAAGATGGAGACTTCCAGAAAATTAGCCTAAACAATGTATGTAGGCCACCTTTATTTATGCTAAGAAAGACATCACATGTTCATTTGAAGAGGCATTATCCATATCCTAATGTGGTTATTCCAAATAAATTGTGCATTTGAAAAGCAAGGAAAATGCACATGACAAGCAAAGCGTCTAAGCATAATTGAAATTCACTCTAAATGCAGAAAGGGTCAGTGCCGTTTCTAAGCTGTAGACCTTGTTTGGAATTCCTATGCTCTGCCTTGTTTCTATTGCAAAATTAAACCTACTAAGGAGAATCAAAATGATTTCCTCTGTATCCATAGAATGTTTCTTCATTGTATCGTTAGTACTCCTTGAGTGTTCATTTGTGCCTTGTATTAATTATCTAAAATATTAACCTGAGCTCAAGAAAGAAAAAGTTAAGGACATAACATTTTTAATACTAATCTCAAGTGCTATATGATTCATGTCATTTTATAGCAGAATATTCTGGCCATTTTATGTGGAGTAAATAATCTCTAATCAGACCTTATAAAAAATAATGTTGCTGCCAGATGATCTGGTGTGCCCCAAGATTTTTATGACAATATACATTTTCTCTGCAGGATTTCTTTCATCACTTAGGATTCAGAGAGATCCTCATTTTCTCATTAAGAATTTAACTATTAGCCGGGCGGTGGTGGCGCACGCCTTTAATCCCAGCACTCGGGAGGCAGAGCCAGGCGGATCTCTGTGAGTTCGAGGCCAGCCTGGGCTACCAAGTGAGTTCCAGGAGAGGCGCAAAGCTACACAGAGAAACCCTGTCTCGAAAAACAAAAAAAAAAAGAATTTAACTATTAATCCTGGCAATGGTGATACATATCTTTAGTCTGAGAACAAGGCAGAGGCAGATGGATCTCTGTGAGTTCGAGGTCAGCCTGGTCTACAGAGTGAGTTCCAGGACAGCCAGAGCTACACAGAGAAGCCTTGTCTCAAAAAACAAAAACAAAACAAAAAAGAATTTAACTATCAGATAATTTTTAAACTCCATTTCCTCTCTGAGAATTTTAACCTCATTTCTCCTAGTATAAGTTTATAATACCAAATAAGTAGACTAGACCCTTTTATTTGGAAATTAAGCTAAAAAATAAATCTCTACCATCTGTCCTTATTTGTCCTTTCTAGCAGTTGACCTTTATATTAATTTTAATAGAAAGCCTTTTCATTATTCAGTAAGTTTTTAGTAACCTGGGAATGAACTTAGAATTAGGATGCTCATAAAATAGTGTTGGCTTCTTTCTCTTTTGGGGAAAAGTTGTTCAATTCCTAAGTTTGCAGATTTCTTTCAAATGATACAATAGACATGTAACTTTGGTGGATGGGCTTCTAAGCTCTTTCATAAAGTGGACTTTGTTCACAGTCTGGTTTTTGATTATTTTTGCAAAGTGCAGAATAAGAGTTCTGAATGTGATTTGATTTGTGAAATGCGTGTGTGTTGTCAAATGTGCACTGATATTCCTATGAGAATTGCCAGACTTCAGTGAATCTGAGGTGGAATGTTAGCACTGATTATTTGTCTAATATAAACGGTCCTAAATTAATCAAGTAATCAAGTAACCCAGCAAATTAATCAATCCTAAGCAACTTTTTATTTCCCTTCACCATTGGCCAGATTGCAATTTTCAAACGCTATTAATTTAGTGTTCGTGTGCGTGCGTATGTGTGCACTCACACCCCCCCCCATAGCAGTATATGGAGGTCAGAAAACGTATGGAAGTCTGTTCTCTTATTCCGCCACGTGGGTTCAGGGCTCAAACTCAGGTCATCAGGCTCTGCAGAAACCCTTTACACACTGAGCCTTCCTGCAGGTCAATTTGCAAACAAACAAATAAACAAAAGGTATGCAGAAAGTACCAAGCATATAACTTTTTAAAAACACCTTCTTCTTGCTTATAAACAAATATATTAGTTTGGATTATATTGCAGAACATTATTAATGGACAAACTGAACATAGAAAACATTTTAAGTGGTAATTCCAAATTTATCAGCAATTTCTCTATTAGGACTTTTAGTTCAAGCCTCTTTGGGGCACTTTTATATTTCTTACATTAATACTCTTACCAAAATATTTATTTTGGTGTGAGAAATAATTTCAAGGTACCTAACATTAAAATTATGAACAAGCAATGAGGTATGATATTGCTCACAGTTATTTAAATATTGTTTACAATATTGGGCTCAATAAGTACCGGGCAATATTATTGCCATTAAAGCACTTTAAATAACAATTCATCGTGTTCATAAAAAAGACTTGTATATGTAATATTAAGTCACAGACACTTCTTAGCTTCCAATAAGCAAAGCAGGGCTTTGTGAAGATAGCTTGGTACTTATTAATAGTCTGTGAGATTTTTATTACTGTTTAGAATTGATCAGTGTGGTTATAAATCAACATTCCTTGAGTCTCAGGCAGGAATACAAGGAGATGCTGCAGGGTTTTGCACTGAGCAATCCAAACACTTCCACTGTGTTGTAATCCCCCATGCACTCACCAACAATTTCAGCTCCTGCAGGCAGTTAGGTTTAAAGCACAGGAACCCTTGACTCTGTGAAGCTGAATGTCAACACAATGTCACAGGAAATGCAAGCAATCAAAAAGTCAACATGATTTGTCTTCTTAACTCCAGCAGCCCTGGCCTGCTAATTTGACTTGCTAGATTTTTGTCACAAGTCATGGTTAGCAGGAGGTGAAAGGATATTGGGTAGGTAACACCTGAGATTAGAACACGGTTTGGGTACAGCCTGTGAACATCCCCGGGACTACTGAGGGGGGAATTTAATTATCTGTCACTGAGTCTTCTTCCTAGAAACTTGTTGATACAGGAAGAAATAGAGCCTGCTGTTAAACCAAAACAACATTGAGAAATATATAAGCTTTAGTGTGCAAGGATAGGCAGAAGGGACAAAGGGTAGAACACAGCAGAGCTGAATCCATGGCAGGTATCCTCAGGACTTCCAGACACTGACATCTTAACGCTGCCAAGATTCTCTGGATAGAGTTCCACTCACCTGGTCCAATTTTATCTTTTGTCTTTTAATCTCACAGTTTTTTATTGATTCTTTGGGAATTTCACATTGTGTACTCCAATCCCATTCATTCCCCAGTCCTTCTGTGTCTGTTCTCCACCCTTGTAGTAGCCTCCCTGACAAAAGAAACAGAAACAAAACAAAACAAAAAAGTCTACTCCTCCATCTTACCCACCTCTCCACCACATACTCATTTGTCATAGAGGCATTGCAAGCTGCAGTGTGTCACTCAATATACTCTTTTGCCCAGGCAGCTGTACTTGCAAATGTTCATTGAAATGAGTTGTTGGTCTGGTTCAAAGCCTCTGGCCTCTGCTTCATGATCAATACTGGACCCTCACCAAATCTCCTCTCAGATAGCCTGCTGTTTCCCTGAGTCATGGAGATCCTGTGGCTATGGTTCTATAGGACTGGTCCCTTCACATACTGCAGCGGGTCATAGATGGGGTAGATGTTGGGGTGGGCCAACTCAAAACCCTGGAATCAAAAGCCTTAGGACATGTGGAGCAGAAGAATGGGTGCGTATTAAAAATGCATATGCTTGGATCCTAAATCTTGAAGATAGGACTGTAAATCTACATATTTATTATGTTACTCAGATCAAATGCATTCAAATTGGACTTTTCAGGATTTGTTTTACATGTATGGGTTAAAAAAAAAATAGTACCGTTTCCTGGAAAAATAGCTCACTCAGTAAAGTGCTTTTCACAAAATCATGAGAACCTTCGCTTGAGTTCCCCAAATCCACAGAAAACCCAGGAGTGACAGACAGCATGTGTCTTTTATTCCAGTGCTGGGAAAATGGAGTCAGGATTCTTGGAGCCCTTTGGCCTTCTAGCCTAGGCAGATCAATGAGCTCCAGGTTCTTCAAGATACTTCCAGCCTACTCAGATCAATGAGCTCTGGGTTCTTCAAGATATTAAGATGGAGCATGACTTAGGGTTTCTATTGCTGTGATCAAACACTGTGGTCATAAGCATTTTGGGAAGAAAAGGGTTTATTTGCTCTTACAGATTGTAGTTCATCATCTAAGCCTCATAGTGAGCAGGAACCTGGATTCAGGAACTGAAGCAGAAGCCACAGAGAAGGGCTGCTTACTGTCTTGTTCTCCATGGCTTGCTCAGTCTGCTTTCTTAAAGCTCCCAGGACCACCAGCCCAGAAATGGCACCACCCACAGAGAACTGGAGCCTCCCACATCAATCATCAATCAAGAAAATGGACCACAGGCTTACCCATGATCCTCTGGTGGAAGTATTTTTCAATTGCAAGTCCCTCTTCCAAAATGACTCAAGCTTGTGTCAAGTCGATATAAAACTGGACAGCATAGACAGAAATTGAGGAAGACACATCACATCTACCATTGGCCTCTACGTGTGTGTGTGTGTGTGTGTGTGTGTGTGTGTGTGTGTGTGTGTGTGTGTGTGTATGCATGTGCACACAGAAACACAAGCACTTATCGTCTTTGTGCTAAGATCTAGAAATTGTTATATAAAACATTGATTCCTTACTGTTTTTGTAGAAAACTATAGCTGGTGTGCTTCACAAAGGGGACTGGATGATATCCTGCCTTGGAATTTGAGCTTTTAACATATGAATTTATTCCATAATTAGCCTCCTAGAATTTTAATAGTGGTAATTATCTACCCTTTGTGAATATTTCTTCTTTTATTGGTAATAAAATATTATATTTCAATGTTTCAAGAAAACGGTTCACCTTAGCAAAAAAAAAAAAATAGAAGAATTTTTAAGTAATTTGTCAGCACTGTTATACCAGTAGAAAATTTTAAGAATACCTTTCTGTTTTCTGAGCATAATGATACCATGTCTCAGTTCTGCAGTAGAGACACGGTACTAGCATTTCCTGCTTGCACTCTTCCTTATTCTTCTGTGTATTAACATAATGAGACAAAGCCCATTGGGAAAGAAGCTCATAAAATACAACACACCAGATATGATAGGACTCAGTTTATACAACAGCAGTCACTGCAACTTTTCTGAGCTCTTCCACTGATTCTTGCAACACAACAAATATTCATGAAAAATAGAAACCCAGGAAATCTGTAATGGAATGGATTCCTCAGTATATATCCTAAGGCCTAGTAGTGATACACTTTATTTGTTGATAGAACTAAATCCATATAAAAAAATAAAGTGTTTAGAACTTCTTAAATATGAAATGGGAGTCCTTAAAGATAATTAAACAGGGAAGTGGTGTGATTTAGTTTTTGTTTAAAAAAAAATCAACTGGCTTCTCGGTAAATCATAAAAGGATATGAATTTAGAAGAAAAGCATTGGAAAAGCTGTTGCAATAATGCAGATTTTAAATATTTGTTTATGTATTATACATGTGCTGCGTGTGCTCTTGGAGACAGAATAAGACAAACTTGCTGGTGAATGGGAAGAGCAGGTTAAGGAGGAGGATCTAAGACGATGCACAGAAGTTTGATTGTATCTGAGTGGATGGAGCTGCCACTGATGGAGACTAGACAGCTTCATAGGAGAA
The DNA here is from genome assembly GCF_007827085.1 of Peromyscus californicus insignis. NCBI lineage: Eukaryota > Metazoa > Chordata > Mammalia > Rodentia > Cricetidae > Peromyscus > Peromyscus californicus. The sequence continues at coordinate 50,817,061 of NW_026294514.1, forward strand.
AATTGATGCACAGGTCACCAAGGACTCAGGTGGAGACATTAGTTTGAGTAAAATTCCAGCTTGATTTTCAGGAGGACACATCAACTTAACTATGTGTCCCTTCTTACCATATGAGATTAAGAAATTCAGGAGTGAAGTTATAAACTTTAGATTTGAAACAATGATGTTAAAGACATGTGGTGATATTTTATTTGTGCTGAAATGTGATGATATTTTAATTTGTGCCTGGAGATCAGAGGAAATAGAAAAACATTTTAAGTAAACAAAGAAGTCAGGCAACAAGGGTAGACACGCCCTTAATCCTATCCCTTGGCAGGCAGGATCTCTGTGTGTTCAATGCCACACTGGAAACAGAGCCAGGTGTGGTGGCACACGCCTTAAATTCCCAAACTAGTTAACCATGGAGGTCCGGAGGTCAGTACAAACAGACAGGAAGTGACAGAGCTGTGTAGGAAGAGGAAGTGATATAGCTGAACGGAAAGAGCAAATCAGATGGCAGAACCCAAGGCGTATAGATGTGGGTAGATGGGCAGTAACTCACGTTTGGAAGCTGCAGAGTTGGGTGAGGTAAGGTGACTGTTTCCCTGATCTCTCTAAGGCTTTCGCCCCTATATTTGACTCCGTGTTTTTTTTATTTAATAAGACCATTTTAGAAATTTGTCTACAAAGACATGGAAAAAATTTCTCAGGAAGAGAGTTGATGATGAAATAAAAGGAATGTCAAAAATTAGACTACGCAAGGGATGATCAGCCAATTTTTCAGAAGAGGAACTAATGGACCATTACAGTGTCAGGGTAGTGTGGCTTCATGAAGCTGAAATCCCATAGGAATAGATACAAGAGGAATGAAGTGCTTCTCTTCTACGTGAAATGATACTTAGTGTATGAATGGACTGAGAACCAAGAAGTGACTGAGTTTTAGCAATCTGGGTATCAGTTGTAACCTAGACAAGAGTCCTGTCAATGGAGTCCAAGGAGATAATAGGCTGTTTGAAGGGAACTTGAGAAAAAGATGAAAGGCGAAGAGTGTTGAGTCAGAAAACAGTCAAATTGTTCAATATGTGTTGTTGTCTAGGTACATGACAGCTGATGGAGAAGTCAAGCTGAAGAGAGAAATTGACACTTAGGCAGAGGAGATAATAACTGCAAAGAAAATGATCCAGAGATGCTTACATCATCAGGAAATGCTTACATCATCCACAAAAGAAGAAATTTGATAGCGTATGATACCAATGCAAAGAAATTTGCCATGTTGATTGGAAAGCAGAGAGACTCACGGTCAGCTTCATTTTAGCATAAACTAAGTGGTAAGTTCATCCTCCTACGTGTAGGAAGAAGGGCGGTAGGAGGCTGAGGAAGAAATAAAAACTCTTGCTTAAGAGAGAGGAAATAAGAAAGTGTTATTAACTTTTGCAGGGAATCTTTGGGATAACTATAGCATCTCCGTATGAAGTTAAAAAATTTTTATTATGATTTGTATGAGGATTTTATTATGATTTTTCTAATGATAACAACTCTAAATCTTTTTCAAAAATGTAGAATTCTTTAAGGTTGTAAAAACATTCTTCCTCTCCCTTAGTTATTTTCTTTGAGGACTCAAAGATAGGTTTGTTAGGATTTTTTTTTTCTTTTTCTAAAGAAAGTAGAGAGAATAGAGAAAGCATTCAAATAATTGAAAGTCTTGAAGAAGGGGGTCACATGGGACAAAAATATAGAAACAGGAGTCGGGGATACTAGGGAACAACTAGCTCCTCCAACCCCTCATTTTATTAAGGTTCAGTAGACAATGTGGTTGCAGCATGCTGTGCTAACCAGACAAACAGAGATACACTTTGCTTCCAACACTGGAGGACTAATTATACCCTTCAGTCTGCTCATGTGACTCATATAAGCCAATTATTCTGGGCACTGCCGTGAGCTAACTTTGGTGCCTCTTGTAGAAGCAGAAAAATGTATTCGTGTAGGGGAAATTTTCAACAATTTGTGTTATAAAACCAGAACTTTTATTATCTGACAACAAATCAAATACATTTAGACACAAGAAAGGGCACTATAGTAAAACGTAATTAGGCGCGTGTTGGCACAGACCATCAAATTCATATATGCATGCATATTTATATGCCAAGCACTGTGCAAAACACTGGGTACACACTGAACAGTACATTAAATTTTCTGTAACAAAGTTGTGCTTTCTCACAGCTAAAACACAAATCAACTGTAAAATTTCACTGTATGAACGGAAGCAATCCATGGCATCTAAACCATGTGTGTCTACTCAAAAAGAAAGTTCAGCTAATTCCCAATAACCTGGGTCTAGATCCAGTTCATCTGAGTCTCGGTTTCTCATCTTCAAAATGACAGCCTTGTATGAGATGACCTTGAAGTCACTGTACAGTGCTAGTTTTAAATGTAATTTATTAAATATGCACATACAGTATTACATAGAGAGTAACTGGAGTCATTTGACCAGAATGATTTATAGCATTTTCTATTTTTTTTTAAGACAACCCCTTCAAGAAGAACATATTCCCATTTCTATCTCAGAGGTAAAGAAAACAGCTTCACAGAGATTGTAAGAAGTGTTGAATAGGCATTTGAGCCAGAACAAGCCCAGATTTCGTGAGTCTACATCCAAAGGGTTCTCTGCTGAATGTAATGGGACCACTTCATTTTCTGCTCCCACTGTATAGAACCATAAAGAAATAATTTATAAACCACACAACTTCTTTTGAAGCATTTTCAAAGTCTGAAAACCCAATATACATATATGACAATGATAACAAATTGAATTCCCACATTGTCTTTCTAAGGAGAAAATATTGCTTATTCTATCAGCTATAAGAACTTATTCATGCTCATAGGGGGAGAGAGAATAGAAAAGACAGCTGGAAGTGCCAATGAATGTCAATTTTTCCAGAGAATAAAGGTTCTCTAAGGAAGAAAAAAGTTAGAATGCAGAAAGTTATAACACTACCATACTGTTTGGAATATGGAGGATTTGGAATCAATAGATACCATGATGTGAAGGATGAGGAGAAAAATAAGTTGAGGGGAATCTAAGTACATTTTTACTAAAACTAGCCATAAGCCAGCCCTATTTAATTTGGAGTAATGAGCATCTTGGCTGGTTGATCCATAGACAGAGCTTACTCAAACCTGCACATAAAACTGCCCTGTTCCTATCCATCCAAGCTGCCTTCCTTGGATTGTGGAGATCACTTAATCATTGTCAAGCACAAAGGCAATGAAAATCAGACATAGCTGTACACAAAGACAGATGCCTGCCAACAGCGCTACCTGAGTAATTAGGAGAACACCTTCTCCTAAATTCCTCTTTCCAATGTTTGCTGTTACTGAAGACATCATCAACAGCGAATAAAATCCTTTGTTTTACAACAGAGGTAAAGAATTTTGTCTGCTAGGAAGAAAGGCCGACTCTGCTAGTGTGTGTATCCAGTCTCATGATATTCAAATATAGTATGTAGGACGATAGCATAATGGAGGCAAAACAACTCCCTTTCACCACTTAATTGAATGAGGCTAAAAATCTAATGACTTTCAACCTAGGTAAAAATCACAAAAGCTAGATTCTTCTATTAGTATAAGAAAAAGGTAATACAAAACTAATCAATTAAACAGTGGAGGGAAAAGGGAATTATCCTCTTGCAGAGGACCCAGGTTTGCTTCCCAGCACCCACATGGAAACTAGTAACAGTCCACAGGTCTAGTTCCAGGAGATCTGACAACCTTTGTTGCCTCAGCAGACACTAGCCATTTATGGGGTGCATATTCACACATGCAGACAAACACTTATACTCATAAAATAAAAAATAAATAAATTCATTAAACAATGTAACTTTATAATTTGCATCCTAAATACCTAAAATCCTGTGTTTGTGCTTGTATGTGTATATGTTATATATGCTTGAATTTTCACATGTTATGTCTTATTTCAATAAATTGTTGAGATATAACTAAATAGGAAGATAAAATATTCTTAGGACAATAACATATAGTCAAAGTAGAATACTACAGAGAAGCCAGACAAAGATAGAATGGTGGCAAGTTGATAAATGAGTTAATTCATAATTTGATGAAATCTAAATTCTGACTGAAAATAATTTCAAGTTTGGTACTTTCAAAAGGTAAAGATAAATGAAGAGATAAACATCTCCCAAAAATGAGAAGGAAAAGACGAAAGGCCTGTAGGAAATGGAAACTCTTGAATACTACAGTATGTAAGTGCAATTTGATGCTTTGGTAAAGGGTGTGTACAAAATTAACTACATCTGTATATACTTTGTTCATTATCGGAGATATTGGTAAGAAGGGGAAGATATGTATTAAGAAATGCTATAAAATAGTTTAATGGCTTTGTCTTAGTTAGGGTTTTATTGCTGTGAAGAGACAATGTGACCCTTAGCACCACTGTCTTCCATTCTCCTACTAGGATGGCCCACAAAGCTCCACTTAAAGCATTCAACTGCTTTTCTAATCTGAACTCCCAAAGTCCACATTCCTGCAAACAAAAACATGGTCTGGCCTCTCACAGCAATACACCACTCTTGGTACCAACTTTTGTCTTAGTTAGGGTTTTATTGCTTTAAAGAGACACCATGACATCAGTAACTCTTATAAAGGAAAATATTTAATTGTAGCTGACTTACAGTTCAGAGGTTTAGTCCATTATCATCATGGCAGGAAGCATGGTGGCATGCAGGCAGACATGGTGCTGGAGAAGGATCTAAGAGCTCTACACCTGGATCCACAGGCAACAAGAAGAGACAGTGGCCCACTAGGCCTAGCTTGAAATTTGAAACATCAAAGCCCACCCCTAGTGACACACCTCCTCCAGCAAGGCCACACCTACTGCAAGGTCATACATCTTAGTAGTGCCACTCCCTATGACGAAGCATTCAAACACATGAGTTTATAGGGTCCATTCTTATTCAAACCACCACAGGCTTTGACCTCTATAAATGCATTTATACATTCATTATTATTCATCTTTATTATAGGCTAAAAAGATTTAAATAGAATATTTACTTATTTAGACATAGTCAGTTAAGCTCCCACCTCATTATTAAAATCTGCTGTTAAAGCATTGCTGTATAACTTTCCCAATTAGTCTTCTGCAGGCTCAACATAGAAATGGGGTCACCCAAAAATTACTGGAAGTGTAAAATTATCAAGTGCTAAGGGTTATATACCAAATTGCTCTTGGCGTAATGCATTATTTTGAAGCTTAATCATAATCTTCAGGTCTGGAAGGTAATCTGTCAGTCTATAAACTGTTACCATGTTCATGATTGATTGTAAATGGGCTTAGAGAGACTTTTCTCTCTGTCTCCTCTCCCATGACACCCACGTTACAGTCTTCAAATTTAAGTGGATTCATGGAAATTGTCCTGGTAACTGCCAAGAGTGAAGTCCTTCCTTCAGGACTGGAGTGCCAAATGGAGTGGTCTGGAGTATTCTTTTTCTCCTTTTCCTGGGAAAGGGCATTTCCTCTCCGTGTAGGGTTTTATGTAACTATGCACATTGTATATGCTATGTAAATAGATGTATACTATGTTTAAATCTGTAATGTTTAAGACAAACTTATTTTTAAAAATTACCAATTTTTAACTTAATCAGCTTGTTAAAACAATATCCCTTTTAAGGAACCAGTGAGATGGTATGTTTGCCACCCAAGTTTGTGACCTGAGATTAATCTCTGTGTCAAACTGATTCCCTCAAGTTGACCTCTGACTTCCATATGCATGTCATGGTGCACACACACACACACACACACACACAATCAATCAATCAATGAATCAATCAATCAATCAATGACAAAATATATTTAAGCTATCCCTGTGAACATCTGTTTCATTGATTGTCAAGGCACTAGTGGCTATTGTCATTCTTCTGTTTTCTTTAACAATCTCCTCATGTATTATTTGAAATACACTATGGTATCTTCATATTTTGTCCATGGTAGTTTGTATAAGAGCAGATGCCTCATGTCCATGTCAACAAACTTCATAGAGTAAAAGTAAAATAGCACTTTGAAGTAGAAGAACACAAGTTACCAGTTGACATTCCCTGGATTATATGTGGTCTTTTCATGCATTGGCATCAAACTTTAGAGAAATTTTTAGTAGTGTGAGCCAATCCTCAAGAATTAAGTGACTTTGAAAAATACGAACAGAGATTCTAGTACTTTCTTAGAAAACAAGAGAATGTGGCAGTAAGCAATCTCTTTCCCCCACAGCAACTTTTGACTAGAACTAAATATGTGTACCAAGCCTATTTTATTTGTAAACATTGTTTGGATACCACAGGAGTTTGCATTTGTGAAGATACCCTTTAAAAAGTATAGGTAATAGAATCTATGTGATGTGTTTGAAAGGCATTCTATATATAGGTCATACTGAGTTCTCTTCCAAGCTCTTTACCAGCATTTTTAAATCTATGAAATTATATGGAGTTTGACATAGCCTATAGATTAATATTAGATTAAAACTTCAGGACATGTCAATTTGTTTCTTATTAGGAAGTTGCATTAAAATTTTAGTGGCATACATTTTTTTTTGAAGCATGAATTTCTCTCCAATTCAGAAGTTGTCTTTGAATAAAGCTTAGTTAAGTTTATTTTCTAAACTACAAGTGTTATTTTATGTATCCAAGGATACTTAATTTAAAATAAGACATTCATTTGAAATGGATTTTCATGAAAACTGAGGGAAACTGTGTTACCCAAAATACTTACTTCCTATATTCATCCTATGATTTGTAACATCTGCTCTTTAAGTGGACATAAAACATTTTTCCTTCCTTTCTCCTTCCTTTTTAGGTACGTCTCAGCCATCTGGTCAAACATGTCAAAAAAATGTGAAAGATTTTGAAAAGGACATAAAGGGACACACTTCAGAGGCTGTGTTTCATCAGACTGGGGCATTAGGGAAATTGAAGGAAAATGGAGATGAGTGTGTATCTACTTCTATAAATGGAAAACAGAATTCCTCTTTTCTCCCCAAAGATGAGAAACAACCTCCATCTGACAGCAAAATACACAAGAGGATGGAGAATGATGACCCTCCTTCGGCCATCTCTTATCCACTAGAAGAAGTCTTACCAGTGGCCATGTTTAATGACTGTGAAAAATCATTATCGGGGAAAATTACAACACTGGATTTCCCAAACACAGTTGAAGCCTTAAAGCCAACAAAAGGCAAATTTATTACAGAAGTCAAATGTGGAGCTTTCAATGTACAAGTGGAAACCACGAAAAGTGTTTTGTATAAAACAGGAGCTCAGTTTCCAATGAAAAAGCGATGTCCAACATGTCACCAGCATTATTCTGTCCAGCAAGCACAGAGAGGCTCCCCAGCTCGGGGCCACTTCCCTAAATATAGATCTGTATTAGCACAAGAGTTCAAGCACAAGGTACCACCTGCATGCAAAGGAGAGCTTTCTAGAAGTGAGATCCCTTCAATAAACATAAACATTGCAGGAAAAGAAATAATGGTTGAATATGCAAGTAAAAAACAGAACATATCCATCCATGTATCTCATCCTAAAAGCATAGGAAAATCGACAAAACCTAGAAAAAGTTACTTGAATCAAACCACGAAAGAACCTTGTCAGTCTCCTTCACAGCCTGCCATAAATCTCCCTGAAAACTGGAGCCTTGAAAACCAGAACCAGGGTTCACATGGTTTGCATGACGTTCCCTGTAGTGTGAATATTGTCCAGAAAGAGGATTCAGACAAAATTGTGGTTTCTCTAAGCTCACCTCTCAGGAGGGAGGAAAAGAAACCCAACACACTGCCTTCTGCCTCAGATGGTTCAGAAGAGAAAGATTCTGCCACATCTCAGCAGAAGGTCCTTGAAATTATTCAAGACAATCCCCAAAAGCAACATTTCTTCACAGCTGACTCTTGTCTTCCTACCTCATCTGAAACCTTAAGGACCACAAGTTTAAATAATATGGATTTAAATAAAATGTCTTTTGAGGATTCTAGGGATGTGGATAAAGAGAGAAAAAGCAGCTCTCATGTCAAGGAAAATATCACCTCGGATTCTCAAGTACGGCCATGCACAGCAGGAACAAATGGTCCCCTAAGTACTATGGGTGGTGTAATTCCCATCCAGGATGCCTCAGACTCTGAATTTTGTCCTTTGTCTTTTCTAACCATGCAACTCTTGGGAGAAAAATCAGGCAACACCAGCTGCAGAGGCGACAGAACTCTAACAGCAGAAGAATGTGACAAGTCAAGTTCTTCTTTCCCTGTCAGTGAACATGTTCTGAAGCCTTCTCCTTTGCTCAGTCCATCTCACCAGGGCACAAGACATTCAGAGCTTGTAGAGACTCCTGAGAACGCATTTTCCTTTAGCCAATATATTGGGGTTGAGACAGAGCAGGAGAAAGTACATGGTGATGTGACTTACAGAGACATTAATGAGGCTGTGTCACACAGTGACTCTTCTGCAAACGCACAGCTATTGGAAAGCAAGAGCACACAGACTCCAACTGTGGGGCTTGCACCCTGCAGTAGCCTAGCTTCGAAGAGCCCACTTCATGGCGATATACACAGCTCTGTGGGATGGGATCAAACAGAGGACCCTGCAAATCATGTAGAGACAGAAGCGCCAGACCTGGCCTCCATAACTGATGAGTTCGAGCAGAGAGTTGCCACTCAAAATTGCAGCGAAGACACAGTTGATTCTAACTGCCCCACGGCAATAAGAAACCCTAGAGAGGCAACAGGCTATCAGGAAAATGTCGAAATACCAGTGGTGAACAGTATGTGCCACGGAGATTTTGAAGACCTACCTGGTGAGAATCAGAATGAAATCTGTTCTCAAATGGACTTTCCACCAGACTCCGCTGGGTCTGCCTGTACAGGACATGCTACAGAAAAGCTGTTTCTTATGGATAAGACGCTAACCGGTGACACAGATCCAAATAGTAGTAAAGGTGACAAAAGTCTTGGACTGAACGACTTCGAACAGGAACCAGCAGAGTGCCAAAGGACTGTATCAAGGGGACACCCTGAAGAAAGTGAGAACAAAAGTGACCCCACAGAAACTCCCTGTCACCCGGTGGACATATTGCTGTCGCCACAGAGCCAGAAGGCTCTGAAAGGTACAGTGGGTTAAACAGAGTTTTAAGCTTTGCATTATCGTTATGTGTGTGAGCCTTGAACAGTCTTGGGTGAAGTACTTTTGACTGCTTGGGATTTTCTTCTCCTTATTGGCAAGACGTGTTGAGTATTTCAGACTTAGACAAAAATGAACAAGACGCTATCTATCAGCCTGTCTCTTTGCATTAGAACCAACTCTACCCATAAGTAGTATGTAGAAAAATCGCCATAGCTGCAGCTTTAGTATAAAATAAAATTTTTCTCTTTAAAAGATCCATATATTGGCAAATCAGTTTTGTTGAAAACATTAGCCTGTGCCACTCATAAATAATCTACTATTTCTTCTAATCTTGCAAGGTAAGCATGTTTAAAAGAATAGGAAAAGTATGCTTGTAATAAAATGTGTTCTCAAACCTTGCTTGCTGTAAGGTTGCATGGGCAGGGTCATTCATGTCTCTAGGCCATGTGGAATAGTCATTAAAGCCAAGGACAAAAAACAGAGACACCCCTTAACTAATCCTGACTGAACCATCCGTAGGACCTTTAACTCCCACAATCCTCTGACCTCCGTTTTGTGTTGCCTGGTCTTACTCAAACAACTGATAGAACCCAGGCACTCTTGAGATCTCAAGAAGGGCTAAGGTGGAAGCTCTTTCCGAAGTACATAATGCTGTCTGTCTGGTTTCAATCCTGGCACCGCAAAACATCGTTCTGGTCACTTCATAAAAGGTCTTTGTGTTTCTCAATGAGTCCAAATTATCTGATACTTCATGTTAGCATTATTCCATAGTATAAATTAAAATACATCTTGACTAAGTAAAAGCTGCCTCCAGCATTGCAGATAGTATACCGAATATGCTCAGAAATGAGACTGAGAATGAAGAAACTTCTCCCTAAGGTTTTAATGGAAAAATTTTAAAGCAGGAGCAAAATTAATTACTCAAAAGTTTTTTGAAATTTTTGGAGTAGAACTATAACACAAGAAGCATAATCTATTACATAAGTGCTGCCATAAAATGTGAAATTTGATGCATGGAAAATTAATCCTCTAAAAAATTATATAAACTATACAATACCCCTCTTTGTATGAAAACCCTAATTGAAAATCTGCTCATCCCAGTGACTGCTTGCTAGGACCCACGCAGCTCCAGATACCAGGCCAGTCACATAAATTCCAAGATTTGTGTCAATACATAGTGTTTTAGAACTGCAAGGGAACCTATAGTACAAGCACTAATGCCTCCTGCGGGGGATAAATGCTCATCTGGATGAATGTCCCCCACAAGCTGCTTTTCCCATCCCCAGAAGTATGTTGCACCCCGTACTGCCTCTCCCAACACTGTATACAATTAAAAATCCAAATAAGAATCCAACCACAGATGAGATTACTCTCAATAACCTGAAATTGTCCTCACTTGGAAAACAACTGCAACCACTGTTCCCTGCCTTTCTGCAGCTCATCAAAAGTCTGTCCTACAACTTTTTGCTTCTTTTCCCCTGGAAAAATCAGTTCCAGGCACTTTTGACCTGTGTGAACTTCTAGACCCTTGCCCCACCATGCTTCTTCAGGCCCTTCACATGGGCTGCTTCTACTATTTGGACCAGTCTTTCTCCATATCTCAGCAGGGTCATTCTTAGCTTGTCTCTTTATGTTATCTTCAGCACGTAGTAATCACAGCAAGAATGTCTCAGAAACCAAATTTAAAACTCTGAGTTGTCCTTGTTCCAGCCCAAGTTCATCGTTTTTCCACATTTTACTCTCATGTATAACATTTTTTCTTTCAATGTTACATATTTCACTTGTTTATTTATGTTCTCTTTCTTTGCTAAAATGTAGATTTCGTGAAGGTTTATTTTTCTTCTCTGATAATTTATGTTTCTACAGCATTATATATTACCTGCCCTTCAGTATAAAGACTCAATGAGTATTTGTTGATCAAATGCAGGGAAGTCATACCAGGTTGCTCTGTGAAATGTCTTGTTCGCATACCCATGTACTTATATACAGAAAACAGTTCAGCAATTAAAATAGTTACAGATACTGTATTTAAATTTATAAATGTCTTCATGATTTTGATTTTCTTAGAACTAGGAATACTTTTATAATTTATCAACATTATTGTCTTTTCATCTCAGGCCAAGATTGCTCAAAATTTCAGGGTATGAAATGCTTTGAAAGACTTAGGTTGTTTCACCTGAAGTGAAAAAAAAGTCTTTGTAAGCACAAACTGGCATTTGCATTTTGCAAGTGATCCTTCCCCACTCAAAGTCTGTCAATGAACATGAAATTATGAAACTTTGCCCTAAGACTGAGTGTGTCTAGAAGTAAGAGAGTTAGGACAATGTAAAGGGAAGGGTATAAGCCTTACCCCTTTAAGAATAAAATACTAAGTTCTTTACCAGGTAAGTCTTAGTGTTCTTGGGGTAGAATTTCTTCAGCTAAAAATTATCTGAAATATATGTATAAGATCTATGCCAATGAACCAGAAAGTCTACATCATAAAAACATTAATGATAAAATTAAAACCAGGTCAACCTGAGAAAACTGCAGACAATGAGAATTCAGTGATGTTTTATATGCTATAGACGCATTCACAGTGATTTATATGTAATGACACAAAATTATATACAGTATATACAATAGTTTAGTTTCCCATAGCTCTAAAAAAAGTGAGTGATTCTAAGAGACCAAGTAAAAACTAGAGATTTGAGAAAGGTTGAGATCCAAGCTATGAACCAATAGCTGGGAATGGAAAGATGAACAAGAAGACATCCATTCTCTTGTACAAAGCAACAACTACTGAGATAGCTTCCAACAACGTGACTTATGGTGAAGCCAGGACTTCCTATGCATGTGATTATTAACATGTCTGCTGATATGCACAGGCCCATCCTGTCCCAGTTTCCACTGAAACTCTGTGCTTTCCTCCAGAGGTGCTTCTCCAGATCTGCATCTTTTCTCCTCCTTCATTTCCTGGATCCCCATACTCTTAAGGGGACCACTTTCACACCCATTCTTAGGGTCCCCATGCAGTCACACAACTCTTCATCAAAATAACAGTAATGAGATCATTTTGAAAGAACAAGCAGGTGAAGGCTGGAGAAGTCTGAGTCAAGGAATTGGGTTTAATACAGTGGTGCGCCTTCTCCCTACTACTAAGATGTTGACTCCTGCTGTGTATGCTGTGTAAGATGGAAGGGCAAAGTGGCCCAGCTAGTCTTCTTCAAGAATTATAAGGGACATTATCCTATTCATGAGAATAAAGCAGGCAAGATTTTGTTTCTTGCTAAAGTCTCCACTTCTCAATATGATTACATTAGGTCTTGCTTTCCAGAATACGAATTTCCAAGGGACACATACGTTCAAACTTGAACATTTGTTAAAACCTCTGTGTTTCATGAATTAATACATTGTTCTACTAAAATGAGAGTAGATATTTTGACAAAGGTCCTCCAGAAACTGTTTGTTTGTTTGTTTGTTTGTTGTTTTTTGAGACAGGGTTTCTGTTTCTCTGTGTAGTTTTGGTGCCTGTCCTGGATCTCACTCTATAGACCAGCCTGGTCTCGAACTCACAGAGATCCCCCCTGACTCTGCCTCCTGAGTGCTGGGATTAAAGGCTTGCACCACCACTGCCAGCCTCCAGGAACTTTCTTTGTCTGCATCCCAGCTCCAGCACATCGCCTGATTCAGAGAAAAGCTCAATGGCATATCCTGGATAATCATGGAATGGAGAGAGGCTCACATGTGAATAGAGATTATTGTGACCTAGATTAAAAACACCATGCCAAAACTATCTATCGAGTCAGGGTATATTAGGATTGCCAGTAGTACATTTAAATCTCAGAAGGTATTTTATATTTAAACCCAGATTAAATGACAGCTCTGCACAACATTAGTACAAGTGATTTAATTATTGTCCTGGTTTTTTTGCTCCCCTATTGCTGCAGTAAGTACTGACTAAAACCAATTTGGGCTGTAAATGGTTTGCGTGGCTTATATGTTATAGGCAGTCACTGAGGAAATCAGGGCAGGGACTCAAGACACACCTGGATGCATCAACTTAGGCGGAGATGGTGGAGGAACCCTGCTTACTGGCTTGTTCTCATGGCTTTCTCAGTTTCCCTCTTAACAACCCAGGACCAACTAGGGGTCGTACTGCCTACAGGGGTATGAGCTCTCCCACATCAATCATTAATCAAGAAAACACACCACAGACATACTGCAGTCCAGTCTAATGGAGGCAATGTCTCAGGTGATGTCCCCTCTTCCCATGTGACTCTAGTTGGTGTACAGTGAAGTTGGGCCAGATTTCCTCTGTGTTTTTTCCAAATCTAAGAACACCAACACTGAGCAACAGAACAGGTGTAAAGCTTTATAAATGGTGGAATTCAGTACTTCCTTACATATATATATATATATATATATATATATATATATATATATATCAAAGCATATGTAGTCAAATTCTACCAATTTGAATATTCAAGAAGATTCTAAAGGGAAACAAACACAAAATTATAAAAACTCATTTTTCCTAGGAGCAGAATAAATAAAAAGTCAAGTTTTCAAGTCTATGTTGCTTCCCTTTTGTATAGTATCAAAAACTAAAATTTTAAACCACTCTAAACAATGAAATTACTTTCTAGATTTTGTGTTTTATGTTTATGTACTTCAGGTTTTTTAAAATTTTTTTGTTTAATTGCATTGTGATATTTTACTGGTAATATTGTTCACCTAATTATTTAATTACTTTGTTTGCAATGACAGAAAGCAACATTTTGGGATGATATAAACCTATGTCATAATTTATATATATCTGTGTCTCTGTTGTCTCTCTCCAACTTAGCAAGTGGACCATGGAGGATCTGAATGACTTTTTTTTTCTCTCTCTGCACCTCAAAGACTATTTCATGTCCTATCTTGGAGTGGTGTCTCACTTTGATATTTAACATATTTTAATCCAGACCAGAATTTGGAAAACAATAACCCCCGCAAGCTATCGCAGGAATTGGCTCGAAGAGGTGAAAGAGCCAGTGACGGTTCCCAGGAAGAAGCCATAGACCAGTGGGCCAGAAGGAGGCAGCAGTTCAGGGACGGCAAGAGATGCAGCTCAGCTGGGGGCAGCTCTGTCATCAGCAACTTCACTGAAGGCTCCGGTGAGTAGCACCCTGTGTTCCTAAGCAACCGCCAAGGCAGCAGCTCACTGTCTTAATTAAATTCCTTTCCCTTCATCTCTAGGACATACATTCTGATTGTTTGAACATGGCGATGTGGCGGTTATATGGTTTTTATTTATGAACGATACTTCTTCAAATAATCAACTCTTCATTACACATTAAGGAATTTCTACTTGGTAAATGGCTTTCAGAAGACACACCCACAGCAGCCTGCTGAGGATTCCTTTCTCCTTAAACACTAAAATAACTAGCTATGGGGCTGTTTATAGAGTTAAATTTGTGCTTTACTTTAAAAAAAATCTACATTTGTATATGAAATATACATAACATGAAATGATAAGATCAATATTGTTGATTATAAGTGAAAAATGTCTTCTCGTTTTAACATTTCGTAATTGAAATGTCTTCTAACAGATCTGTATTTTCGTGAGATAGACTTTCTTCAGGCTGTAGTGTGTTACAGAAGCAGCATTGTACCTCAGCCTCACAAACAATGGCAGCTGAGAATGGACGATAAGCTATTACTGATGAAAACTGACTAGAGTAAAACTTGAATTAATACATGGGGTGGGGGTTAGTACATTTTGTAGCTACTACAACTAATATGGATCTGAGATTGCAACCGTCAATATTAAAGGAGGCTTGGCTAACTACTAGGTATGTGCTACTTGCAAATTATTTACAAAAGCAAAGTGCTTTTGAGAAAACAAAATTCGTACCAAAATCTCAGGGAACTATGATTGATTTTTTTTTAAAGGAAGAAAATAAAAAGGTGCATTGTTGTGCTGCAGCAAACGTTGTTATGAAAAGACAGTAGTGGGAATAGTGGGTTGTGCCCTGTAGAGAAGCGGATGGAATGACCCACATGTCAGCATAGGTAGCTGTCATTCATTTCCCAGAACGAAACAGAAGCCTGACAAAGTCTAAGGGTTGAAAGAAGCCATACACCTGTGGGAAAAGATTATAAGTAGTGTAAAAAATCAAATACTATGTTATTTCCAGCACAAAACTTCATATTCATGTGATCACAAAGGACGAACTTTTAGATGTTTTATTTTGTGGTGAGAGTTTGTATTCTTGTCCTTTGACCTGTGCCTAATTCTCCAGGTCTTTCTTTGTGTTGGGCAGGAAGGAACTAAAATTAGAATTGTAGCATTTATACTCTGCATATACTGCTGTGTTTGAACCTTCTAATTTCCGTTATTGTTCGTATACACTTGAAAGACCTACCCGAGAATGCACATCCCTTATTAGACTCCCAAAGCTCTGATCCTAACACATCACTAATTCGTTCTAATATTTATTTTCTAAATATTATTTTTATTTTCCACCTTCTGTTCCACTTTTACTTTATCAACTGTTTTATTTACATTTTATACAATCTTAAACACGTTTTAAAAAATATATTGTTAATGCTTAATATGTTTCAAAGCTCTCCCTCATCACTGGTTTTTTGTTTTGGTTTTTTTTTTTTTATTTCTAACAGGATTTATTAGTTTTCTTTCTTTAGTAAAAGCCTAATAACTTTTTCAGGAAAAGTCATGTAGAAAGAAAAATTGATTTATTATATATCTTAAGGTGTTATTGCCCTCTTAATTTTTAGTGACAATTTGGTATAGAATTCTAGATTCAAAGCATGGAAGAAACTGGGTCATTGCCCTATTAACAGTGGTGCTAGTGAGAAATTTCAGTTCAATATGATTTTCATGACTTCCATCATTAATCCAGTTTTGTTTCGGGTAAATTAAGGATTTTTCTCTTCATCCTTATTATTTTATTTAACTTCTCTTATGAATTTCAGAACACGAATTTTAAATACATTTTCATGTTTGGCCCCATGAGCTCATTCATATTTCCTCACTCATAACTGTCTTTAACTTATAGATTCTCAGCTATTAGTTTTTCCACTTTCTTCCCTTGGTCTTCTTGTCTGTGTCCTACTGGCATTATTTTGTGTGGACGGTTAAACTTTTGGATTCATTCGCTGCACATATTAACACCTTTCTACAATGTTTTTCCTCATCTGTCCTTGCCACAGTCCCTGACAGTCCCAATGTTCTGTTACCTTAGCAATTCAGCCCACATTTAAGTCCTCCTTAATAGGTTGCTGGCCTATTGTTATAAAATGTTTGTCTCCTTTTTCACAGCTCGATTTTTTTTTTTTTTAATTATTTCATGGGCCGGTTAGTCTTCTGAGACAGGGTCTCTCTGTGTATACCAGACTGGCCTAGAACTCGCAGCGATCCTCCTGCCACAACTCTAATTTCAATTTTTATAGACTAACTGCTTTTTGGATGATTCTCATTTTTATGCCTTTGAGAATATTAACTGATTTGTATGAAGTTTTAAGCTGATTATTGGTAAACTACTAAACTACTTCTGCTAAGCACATTTCACATTGGCTGTGTTTCTTTTGTCTTTCTTTGGGTTTCAGTTGGGTATTTTAGTGGTGGTATTGTGTTCCCCAAATATTGTGCACCCTAATAAACTTATCTGGGGTCAGAGACAGAACAGCCACTAGATACAAAGGCTAGAAAATGGTAGCACTCACGCCTTTAATCCTAGCATTCCAGAGGAGAAATCCCTCTGGATTTCTGTGAGTTCAAGGCCACACTGGAAACAGCCAGGTACGGTGGTGACACATGTCTTTAATTCCAAGAAGTGAGCCTTTAATCCCAGGGAGTGATGGCAGAAAGGAAATATATATAAGGTGTGAAGACCAAGAACTAGAAGCATTTGGCTGATTAAGCATTTGGCTGATTAAGCTTTTAGGTTTTGAGCAGCACAGTTTAGCTGAGAGCCATTGGGATGAGGACACAGAAGCTTCCAGTCTGAGGAAACAAGACCAGCTGAGAAGTTGGCCAGGTGAGGTTAGCTGTGGCTTGTTCTGTCTCTGTGATCTTCCAGTGTTTACCCCAATACCTGGCCCGGATTTGTTTTATTAGTAAAGACTCTTTAAGATTCATGCTACAATTAATTATTTGGCTCATTCCGTGTCTGCCTCCAATTGGCAAACTATTTGGGCAGGTAGTGAAACATCCTGGATTGATTCTGCTTTATCCACAACAATGATTCTTCTGTTGCAGTGACTGGCTTAGCTCTGATCCAGGAGATGCTATATCCCATCCAGTGTCTCTTGTCCTCAATATCAACCATTTTGCATTTCCAGCTTAGGGGTTATTGCTGCTGCTTGTATCATGGTGAACTTTAAAGTGGGGATAGTGTAAGCATAAAATTACCTTGCAGTTTCTGATGATACCCCAATTATCTCTGCCTTGTTTGTATCTTGGGTCTCTCTTGTCTTTTCACACTTTGAACATTCTTGGTGATATTCTTATAATCCTGTATCAGAACTCTCAAATATATTCTATGCTGTGGTTTCACATCATGGTTTATGTGTTACATCTGAGTTTCAGGTGATACATAGCTCATGGCATAATGTGAATTCTTTTCCTTTTAATAAACTCATCTATACATCTTATCACACGCACACACACACACACACACACACACACACACACACACACTGAGTGAGGAGAGAGAGGGCAGATTATCCCCTCTCTAATATTTATCTGGACTTTGAAACACCTCAGTCTTTTGTGATGCATCAAGTTCAGATGCAAATCCTGCTTCTAAATATATAGAAATGAACATACCAGTGTGTCTAATATAAACCCTGCAGAAATTAGGACATAATTTCATTCATGTTTTATAATGTTTCTATCAAAATGAGAGGCTATAGTCTGTGCTTATTTCGATCTCTGAAAATGTCTTTCGTTTGCCCCTCTGGATTCCCTTTCTACCCTTCTACTCCTTTAGTCTAGCACAAGAGTCTCTCCTCTTTGGCCTATGTCAAGGGGCTCTCTGGATTTTTATTAGGTTTGGTTGGTAGTAATATCAAGAGACTGCTGATGGGAACAAGGTCTAAATAATATTGCTCCTGGTCCTTCTGTGTGGGAAGCCAAGGGCTGACTGTGTCTCTGGGCACAGTCCCACACAGTGACCCACGCCATACTGCTTTCTATGATGCAAAGTTTTTGGGACTGATGGCACCCACTTCCTTTTGTCCTTAGATAAGCTATTCTCAGTTAGAATCTAGCATACTTTGTTTTCTTAAAGTCTGTCCAAACTGTGTTACTAGTGTCCTTATTAATTATCTTCAAGTTACCCATTAGAGGAAACCATTTTTTTGTGTGTCATAATCCTATAGTGTACCAGCACTTTCCCTCCTGATGCTGTTGTGAGTCACCTGTGAGTAAGCCAGCCCTGGGTTATTATGTCTATAAGAAAAAGGAATTTCCCCTCTCAACATAGCTTTTATAGTTACTCAGAAGTAGAAGAAAAAAGTTGAAAATTATTGAAATTTGAAATTTGATTTAAGATTTTTCAGTGTGAGATCTTGGTTATAATGGGGAAGAGTTATGTTCTAACATTTTAGAAGCAACAGAAATGCCAGTGTAAGGATTTTAAAGGTAAAAAAAGTCTAAAGGAATATATTGTCTGCTGTTGGTTTCTCTTGAGGAATTGTTAGGCTGTTTTAGTTTATTTAGTTTTGTTGGTTTGGTTTTTGTTAGTTTGTTCTATGTTTTTTTTTATTTTTTGATTATTTCTCTTATTTTTGAGATTATAATATAATAACATCATTTCCCTCTTTACTATTGCTCCCTCCAAACCCACTGATCCTTGCTTTCTTTCAAATGCATGGCTTCTTTTTTTCCTTGATTGTTGTTACATGCGTATTTGCCTATTTCTACTCATGTATATTCTTCCTATACAACTTGCTTACACTATGTTAATGTTATTTCTGTGTATGTTTTCAGGACTGGCTGTTTGTAATGGAATGATCAATTGGTGTGCTCTTCCCCATTCAGTATTATTTTAGTTGTCTGTCATTCTTTGTGAAGGGTTGAGTCCTCCTGGGCTTCCCTCCATCCACTATAGCATGTCTGTTGCTGTTGTCTTCAGCTCATGTTTAGGCAGTCATGTTGGTGAGGCTTTGTGAATGTAGCTCCTGACACTCCTAGAATAGACAATCTCACAGAAAGCTTCCTGATTTTTCTGACTCTTACAATCTTCTCATCCTGTCTTCTGCAAGGTTCTCTGAGCCTTTTTAGGTGCAGGAGTTTTTTTTTTTTTATATAGATGTATTCATTCGGGACTGGGCTCCACAACTCTACATTTGACTGGTCATGGTGTTCTGTAATGGTCTCTATCTGTTACAAAAGAAGAGGTTTCCTTGATGAAGGGTGAGGACTATACCTATCTATAAATACAAGGACAAATATTAAGAATGTAGTTGGGATTATTTGGGCTTAGTAAAGTGGTGGCTGTAGGTTCTCTTCCAAGATCAATGATTTCACTACCTCTGAGTAGTTTGGTAGGTTTCCAGTACCAGGCAAAGTTTTGTTCCTGTCAAGTGAGTTTAAAGTATGATTAGAGACCTGTTGGATACCATCAAGGTATATGTGTCACTTATGTACCTTAAATTATCATGGCATGTAGATCATTGTTGTGGTTCATAGGCATCACATCTGGGAAAGATTATTTGTTGCTTCCTTCCTTTGGAAGCGTTCATGGTACTTTCTGGAACCATGAAAGCCATTTATCAGGGAGGAGGCATTCAGATCAGTTCTAGTTCTGGGACCTGTCTCTAAAGCACTAGGGATTTACCTGCCACCCTTAGGAGGCAACCAAGGTTAATAGCAGTCGTCTGTAATGTTTGGGTATTATCTTGGACAAACTTAACCAACAACTCAAAAGATGGCCACACATGCTTCATAGTAGGGTTTTGGTTAAGTGGTTTTCAGTTCTTGGAGGGAGTATTTTCAGATCAAATAAGAAACTTTCTTCTCCTTCTCCTCCTCTTCCTCCTCCTCCTCCTCCTCCTCCTCCTTCTTCCTCTTCTTCTTTTTCTTCTTCTAGAAATAGTTTTTTTCCTCACATAATATACCCTGATTACAGTTTCCTCTCCCTCTACTCCTCTCAGTTCCTCCCTACTACCCGTCCCATCCAGATTCACTCCCTTTGTCTCTCATTAGAAAACAAATAGGCTGAGCCAAGCACTGGGCTGAGCTCCAGGAGTCCAGTCAGAGAGAGAGAAGAGGGATTCTATGAACAAGGGGCATCAAGATCATGACGGGGAAACCTGTAGAGACAACCAAACCAAACTAGTGGGAACTCATGAACTTTGGACCGACAGCTGTGCAGCCTCCATGGGACTGGACTAGACCCTCTGCATAAGAGAGACAGTTATGTAGCTTGATCTGTTTAAGTGGCCCCTTTGCAGTAGGATTAGGATCCAACCCTGGTTCATGAGGGGGCTTTTTGGAGCCCACTACCTATGGTGGGAGACTTTGCACATCCTTGATGCAGGGGGAGGAGCTTGGACCTGCCTCAAGTGAATGTACCAGGCTCTGCTGACTCCCCATGGGAGGCCTTACCTTGTGGGGGGAGGGAATGGGAGGTGGGTTAGGGAGCTTCCTAAACGGGAGGGAGGAAGACAGGGGGGATCTGTGGTTGGTATGTAAAATGAATAAAAAAATTTAATAAAAAAGAAAACAAACAGGTGCTGAGCAGTGATGGCACACACCTTTAATCCCAGCACTCGGGAGTCAGAGGCAGGCAGATCTCTATGAGTTTGAAGCCAGCCTGGTTTACAGAGCAAGTTCCAGGACAGGCTCCAAAGCTACACATTGAAACCTTGTCTCAAAAAAAAAAAAAAAAAAAAAAAAAGAAAACAAATAGGCTTCTAAGGGATGATAATAAAGTAAAATAAGATAAAACAAAATGAACACATCAGATTTGGACAAGACTAAGAAACAGAAGGAAAAGACACCAAGAGAAGGCTCAAGAAACAGAGACTCATTTGCACACTCAGGAATCCCATAAAAACACTAAACTGGGAGCCAGAAAATATACACAGAGGCCCTGGTGCAGACCCCTGCAGTCCCTGCTCGTGTTGCTGCAGTTTCTATGAGTTTCTATGAGCTTCGCTGATGCTGATTTAGAGGGCTTGTTTTTCTTGGTGTCCTCCATCTCCTCTGGCTTGTACATTCTTTCTGCCTTCTCTTCCACAGGGTTCCCCAAGCACTAAAGGGAAGGATTCGATAGAGACATCCCATTTAGGGCTGAGTGTTCCAAGGTCTCTCACTTTCTGCATAATGTCTTACTGTGGGTCTCTATATTTGTTTCCCACCTACCCTTATCCCACCTCTAGGCCCTCCTCATAGAGAATAAGGCCTCCCTTGGGTAGTCAACACAGGCACAGCCTGTGTGAAAGTGGTTCTTAAGTCAAATCAGATATTGGTTGGTTACTCCCAGGAGCTTTGTGCCACCATAACTCTAACATATTTTGTAGGCAGGACACCATTATAGATCAAAGGTTTTGTGGGTGGCTTGGTTTTATGTTTCTCTTTTGGTAGAACAGAGGGCATGTTCCTGTACCAAAATGCTAGAACACAGGGGTAAAGGCACCATATAGACAGCAGCTTGGCTTCTTCATGTTCAAGGAATTGTGCTGATGTTGTCTTCAGCAATGGGGCCTTGCCATTTTTTGTGGAGATGAACCTATAGTCTTAACAATAGCCTGAATTGTTTGGGGATTTCTGAGGACTCCTATGGCTAGCAACTCAATTAAATATAACCCAGTCCTAGGACGGAAAGCTTCATTTGGTGACAAAGGATGTCCAGTTAGGCTCTGTCAACCCCATAATTTTGCTGAGGTCTCCTTCGTATATGTATATATTTTAGGAAGCTTCTACTGTATAAATTCTCCATACTACCCATCAAATGACCCTTAATGTTAGCTGTCTCTCCTTCTATTCCTCCCTCATCTCCCTCTTCCTTCCCACTCCCTACTTGATCCTCCCATTCCAGCCCTGTCACCATCTGTTCATAATTATCTATCCTATTCCTTTTTCTTAAGAAGATCTATCTGCACCCCCATAGGACCTTGCTCTGTATCTAACCACTGTGGCTCTACAGATTGTAGTTTGGATGCCATTGACTTAGCAGCTAATACCCACATGTAAGTAAATACATACTCTATTCTAGGTCTGAGATACCTCAGTCATGATAATTTTTTTCTAGTTCCATCATTTACTTGTAAATTTTAAGAGGCACCCGCTTGCCTTGTAGCCATCAGAAGCATCCCATCTACAGCAGGGCTTCCCTTGTAAAACCCATAACTTATTTATTGCTGTTTTCTTCTTTCTGAGTTTTTTCTTGGACCTTGAAATAAATTGTATGTGTGTCCTGGGGGGGGGGGGAGGGAGGGTGTCGGCAACATTCATCTACAGTTTGTACCTGCAACCTGTATAAAAAAATCATCAAGCTCTCCATTGGTCCACCAAGACAGTAACCAGCATCTATCCGTCTTAATAAAGTGGGGGGGGGGGGGGGGAGGAATAATGTTATTATAATTGTGAAAAGAAGAGGCAAAAATTTACATGTAGTAACTAACTGTAATAAGCTGATTACATATAGTAACGCTTCTACTGCATATGGAAAAACTTTCAGTTAAATTTACTCTAAAGTTGACATAAAAATATATTTTTAAATTCCAATAGTGATATAATTTTTAAATCAAGTTGAGCTTATCTATCTCCTCAAGAGTTTATGAATTCTTTGCAGTGAAAATATTCAAAATCCTTTTTTTCTTGCTTTATAAGACAGGCAGTCCTTCTCTGTAATCAACCATCTACGTATCAAACAAACCTAGTGGGAACTTGGCTGCTTTCATTAACTGAAAATGCCCTCCAAGTGCCATAGAGAGTGGGTCTAATTCTTTCTAGTTCATTGTGTCCTTCTGGGACTTGAAATCATAGCCAGGGTCTTTTCCTTTCATTGTAATGGCAAATCCTTCCATCCTACTGCTCTTAGACATTCATGTCTGCTTTGCACTTCTTGAAATAAGAAACAATCACGTGTGTTGGAGCCAGCTCATGGCAGTTCACAAAGCCGGCTATGCGTGTTTTCTACACTGCAGCTCAGTGTAGAAAGTTGTTAGCTTTATACTGGCCGTGTTGGAAATCTTTATGCAACGAAAACTGCCGAGCCCAGCAAATCAGAGATTTTTTTTTTTCCAATTTGGAAAGCTATTTAAAACATTTACCAATACTCCACTTGAAATAACACAAGATCAGCTGTAATTTCAATGTAAATTCAAATTTAATGTCCAAGCATAATAATTTTAATTTAACAATGATTGTGCTTTCTTTGAGGCAAACTTTGTTTTGAATGAAAACTTATCCTAACTATTTTGTCCATGTTAGACATAAGAACAAGTGTCTGCCACTTCTCTTTCAGCTTATCCAGCCACAGACACATTGAAAGCACACTATATTTCTGGAGAAACTCTTTTAAGTAGAGCCTGCAATTCACTCAGAGTTGCTTGGGCTAGTATTGTTTAATGTGTGGTTTGAATTTTTTTCTCATTTATGGAGTCAGCACATGCTACTAATATATGACGTAAAACCTGACAGCTTTATAGACCATCATTACAGCTAGCATTTTCACTCTGTTAATCTCACTCATCTCTGACTTCCTATGTAATAACTGGAAAAGACATTAAGAATGACATGTTTATGTGTGTTGACACAGTTGATCAATCCATCTGAGTGTGGACCATGCTGACTAAGGTATACTCCGTAAATAACTTGAAGGCTAGGAATGGTCGTGGGAAGGGACTGAAAAAGAAAGCTCTGAATTTTATAGTCTTAAATGGTCCCTGTATCACAAACAGATGTGGCAGGAATTTGGGTTTAATCATGTGAGAATAACTCATAGCATTTCCCATATTTCACTCAGTAAATAAAATTATTATGGAACTGTACTTTTAAAATATTAGTTGCCGTTGAGAAAGAAAGATAGAAAGAAAGAATGAATGAAAGAGAGAGAGGGAGGGAAGGAGAGAGGGAGGGAGGGAAGGAAGGAGAAAGGAAGGAAGGAAGGAAGGAAGGAAGGAAGGAAGGAAGGAAGGAAGGAAGGAAGGGAATAAAGAGAGGGAGGGAGGGAAGGACAGGGAAGAGAGGAAGCAAGGGAATTAGTTGTAATTCCTAATAATAAAAGCTAAGTGGACTGAAAAGTAGCTGAGAGGTTAAGAGTTAGTTCAAGGGGCCCAGGTTTAGTTCCAAGCACCCACAAGTTGTTTTACAATCATCTGAAACTCCCCTGGAATCCTCTGCCCTCTTCTATTTCTGTGGGCACCAGGCATGCACATAGTGCACAGACATAATGCATAAAAAATGCTCATGCACATAAAGTAAAATAAAAATCTATCTAATATATATATAAATTCCATAGTAAGACCTAAGGATTGGGATGTGCCTACTTGATGCCAGATTCTATGCTAAACCTCTTATAATGTGTTTTCTTGTTGATATTCCCAGTAGAATTATGAGTTATGTTACTGTATTTCCAAACTCATTTTGCTCATCAGAGCCTCATGCAGAGGATAAGTGATGGGTCCAAAGTCATTCAGTTATATATAATTAGTCTTAGAGCTGAGTTTCAACTACAGGCCGTCTAACCGGAACTCACACTCTTTCATAAAATGGAAAATTACTGGATCTATTTGAACACAAATAAAATCCTGGTCTCTCTGGGACAACCAAACAGGGCCTTGCATCTTTGCATACTATCTCTTCATTTTCTTCAAATGACACACTAGGATGAAAGAAATGTAAGGATACCCAAGGTACTCAGAGCTAACTTGTGCATGTTCTAGTCCTTTTTAAAAACTATTATTACTATTATTATTTATCATTAGTATTATTATTATGAGACCAAAACTACAAATGAAAAGGAAAAGAACATGCTGGTATTTTTTGGGAAAGAACGATTTGAAATGCGATTTCAGTAATAGCAAAACATTTAATAGCTCATGTTTGAAATGCTCATTTATGACATGTTTAAGCTAGCAAACCTCATTTGGTAGCAAACTTTTTCTGACAAAGAGTTATTTGGACTTGCCTGCTTATATCAAGGTTCAATGTGGAGCAGATGCTGAGACCTCTAGCAGCTATAAATTTTCAGCAGGTGTGTGGCTTGCTGCTTCATTGGAGTTTAACACAAATTTTATGTCTCAGCTTATGTAAGGGTATGTTCATTAGCTCTGTCTTGCTAACTGAATGAATACAGAGCCATTCATCCACAGAATCACATCTGTTGGTAAATAAGTGAGCTGTTAGATCAGCCTCATACATATTGATAAAAGCAAAGACCCATATAAAGACCTGCCCTCAGACCCACTGCATATCCAATACAGGCATTTACTGCTGAAGGAAAGATATTATACGATAAACCAATTGTCCCAGAAATCTCTGTGGCCTACATCAATGAACACTTAACAACTGAATTTTTAAGGTAAAGAATGTAGAAAATGAACCTAAAACTTTAGAAAACCCTATTATAGCTTTAAAAAAAAGAAAAAAGAAAAAAACTTTAATTTAGCCTTAAAGCTCAGAAAGGCACTTCAATAAATTATTATAAAATTTTTGGTTTACTTTTCCTGTTGCAATCAAATGTCACACTTAGATTTACTTAAAACAATTTTGAAGTGATTGGAATATGCTATGTGAAAGAAAGTATCATATTCTGATTTATACTATTTATATTATTCTGTCCTAAACTTTTCATAATTTTCATCTAATAAGAATCATGTCCCATCAAGTTCTCATATCATTTACATTCCAGCTTTATAACTATATTATATTGCCATAAGTCATCTGTTTTTACATCCAAATATAGCATAGTAGAAGTACTCAATCAACATCACCTATGGAAGTATAGGTAGACTATTCCTTCGCTGGAATGCTTATAGCCACAAGTATTTCAGATTTCGGATTTTATGGGGCTTTATCGTATTGATATAGACATTATAAGGTGTCTGGAGATAGGGTCCAAATGTAAAAGCAAAATTCTTTTAGGCTAGATATCTATTTAACCTGTAGATAATTTTATACACCATGTGTAATGCACCTACATTCTGACTGGGACCTCTCTGATGTGGTATTTTCATACTTTGGGTATTACATTAACATTCAAAAGGGGTCAGGTTTGTCACTTTAGATTTAAATTTTTAAATAGGAGTGCTCCCTTCTCGCTATGTATCCACCTCCCCTACCCCATGTAAAGCACTGAATGGATTTATAGTGACAGACTTCCTAGACGTGCCTCTGTTTACAGCTAGCTGCCCTTTCTCTGAACTCTCACACTGTACCAGGACTTCTGTCTTACTCATCATTCTATCCCCAATGTCCATAAAACTGCACCTGGCTCAGGGAAGAAGAGCATTTATTTCGAATCAATTCAGTGAGTGAATGAATGTACCTGAAACCACCCAAGCCATCAAATGTCTGGTGCAGTCTCACATAAGTTACGCAAATGGAGAAGTTGGAAATCTATTGTTCATTTGTCTCTGTGTCAGGACAATGACTAATAATTATTCTTCTCAGTCTAGTACTAAGAAAGCGAAAGTGGAAATGAACAAGAACCATTAAGAATGATTCTCCAGAGAAAACTCAGAGAGAAGACCAATCCTCGTCTGGGCTTGGGGGGGGGGGGGTAGTGGGGTGGAATGGAATATTTATATACCTCACCCACAGCAGAAGTCTGCCTTGCTGTGTTGGGTGAGGATGGGAATGAGATTTCACCCAGAGACTTTCTGAGAAAGGCATAGGAACAATTACAGTATCTGAGGAGAATCAGAGAGAGAAATATGATATTCTATTGTATTTTAAGTATAGTTGAGGTATTTACCTATAATCCCAGGACTTAGTCCCAGGACTTGGGGAGATGGGGCAGGATGATCAGGACATTGGGAGGTCAGCCTGTGCTATTTTACAAAATAGAGAAAATCATTGGGTTCTTTATATCTTCCCACTCCTGATGCTATTTAAGAAATGCAAATAAATGATGGAGTTTTCTTGAAGATAACTTTTGATGCTAGAGTGTGATTTTTCAACTCTGCCTGCATGAAAGACTGAAAGCTTGGAGGAGGATTTTATTTAGGTTTGAACTCTCTAACCAGGGCACAAAGAAACATGGAAGATAATGTGGGAAGACAAGCTCATTTCTTTTATGGACACAGCTTTCCACAGGGTCTAAGACACTTGTACACACAGAGAAAACACTGAACTTCTATAGAAGAACTGGTAGATGAAACTATACACATCTCCTTGTCTCTTCATGTAAGCCCACGGTGAGATTTCTAGAAATACACTTTCTAGTGCCTCCTTCAAGCACAAAGACAGTGACATGATTTTGTATTTGATAATCCTTTTCTTTGTACTTGGTATTTTGAAATGGATTCTGAAAGCTAATTCCTAATCTTACCTGGTTTCAACTTGGCCTCTAAATAGTAATATATTGTTTTTCAAAGCAAACATTTTTTCTTTAACTGAAATATTTCCATACTTTGTCCTGTGCCCAGACTCCCACAACCCAGAACCTGAAGCAATATTTGTTTTTGTTTTATAAGATTCATTTTATTTTTATTCATGTGTCTGTCTGTGTCTGTTTGCACATCGGTGCAGTGCCTGTGAAGGCCAGAAGAGGGTGAAAGATCTCTAGGAGCTAAAGTTGCTAGCAGTTTTGAGCCGC
This sequence comes from Peromyscus californicus insignis, assembly GCF_007827085.1. Lineage (NCBI taxonomy): Eukaryota > Metazoa > Chordata > Mammalia > Rodentia > Cricetidae > Peromyscus > Peromyscus californicus. The sequence continues at coordinate 50,844,972 of NW_026294514.1, forward strand.
TAGATGTAGGTGATGGGAACTGAACGTGGGTCCTCTGGATGAGCAGTAAGCACTTTCAATTGCTGACCCTTTTCTACAGTCCCGGGAATATTTGTTTTGATTATGATATTTTAAAAATATATAAATTATTCCCAAGGAAAATACACAGCAAACTTAGCTACTTATATCTAAGGATAATGTTCTTTATTCATGGGGACCTCACTTCTTCATATTGGGAAGCTTTCTTACCTTTACCACTAAAGCACTGAATCTTCCTTCTTGCCAGAATGTAACTTAATTTCTCACCTTTTCTGTTCCTCAGTTACCTCAGATGATGCTCTTTCTCCAGATTTTGGCTTTCGAGTTGATATTGAAGAAAAGGGATTCTACACAGAGAATTTTCATTCAACAGCATGGGTTTTCCGAGGTGATGATGGAAATCCTGAAGACAGCCCCAGGTGTCTTAGTAAAAAGCCAAGACCAGTAGCTGGTAAGGACTTTCAAATTACAGCAAGATGCATGTGCCTTAGAAAACTCATAACTAAAGCCTCTGAAGTTGCCAGCCCTGAATACTGAAAAATATCAGTAGTTGGCATGAGTTTAAGAATCTGGAATTATTAAAATGAAACTATTTTAAAAGCTATTCCTGGTGGAACAAAAAGTGATACCAGGTGTGGTAGTTTGAAAGAAAATGGCCCCCAAAGGGAGTGGCACTATTAGGAGGTGTGGCTTTGTTGAAGTGTGTGTGGCCTTGTTGGAGGAAGTGTGTCACTGTGGAGGTGAGCTTTGGGGTCTCATATATGCTCAAGCCATTCCCAGTGTCTCACTTCACTTCCTGTTGCCTGCAAGATGTAGAACTCTCAGCTACCTCTCCAGCACCATGTCTGCCTGCATGCCACCACGTCTTACCATGTTGATAATGGACTAAACCTCTGAAACTGTAAACTACCACCTCAATTAAATGTTTCCTTTTATAAGAGTTGCCATGGTCATTGTATATCCTCATGGCAATAGGAATCCTAATTAAAACAGCAGACTCCGTTGTCCTGGCTGGTTTGATGTGTCAGCTTGACACAAGCTAGAGTCATCAGAGAGGAAGGAGCCTCACAGGAGGAAATGCCTCCATGATAACCAGCCCTAAGGCATTTTCTCAATTTGTGATCAATGTGGGAGGATGCATCCTATAGTGGGTCGTGCCATCCCTGAGCTTGTGGTCATGGGTTCTCTAAGAAAGCAGGCTGAGCAAGCTATGGGGAGCAAGGTAGTAAGCAGCACCCCTTCATGGCCTCAGCATCAGCTTGTGTCTCCAGGATTCTGCCCAGACTTCCTTCAGTGGTGAACAGCAATGTGGAAGTATAAGCTGAATAAACCCTTTCCTCCCCAACTTGCCTTTTGGTCATGATATTCTGTCACAGCAATAGAAAACTAAGACACCAAGGGTTAACATGCCAACGTGGATGGGGGGAGTCTCACAGGGCCCCAAGGAAGAATTACAGGTAATCAATGGCTGCTGAGAGAGGGAGACTCAATCTTCTTCAGGGACAAGCCCACTGATAGGTCATATAATTCCAAATAGATAGACCTAAACATTTATACATATGAACAGCACTAAATGAAAGAATCTAGCAGATTGTATTTATAAATTTCTATGTGTATATACGTGTAGCAATAATAATTAAAGAATAAAATAATTAAAGGCCATGAATTTGAAAGGGAGTTAGGGGAATGGGCACAAGTTGGAAGAGAGGGAGAGGGGAAATTATATAAGTATATATCATATAAAATTTTCAGAAACACACAATTTAATTACATAATACACTTACTAAATTAACAAATATTTTTTGACTATCTTTTTTTCCCCTGGAATCTGCGACATAACAATAAATAAAACACAACTACTCCTCTCATATGTGTAGTGTTAACCATGATACATACGGTCTGAAAGAAAAGTGCAAATACTGTAATGTTAACTATGTTCCCAGTCACCAAAGAACAAGAGTTTTCCTTAATGTGTGATTTTTTGTATTGGTAAAAGAAAGAATTAAACTGCTTTCATATATATGGTATATAGTGCTGTGGAATGTTCTGCATGGCAAATGTGTTGATGATTGGTCAATAAAAAAAACACTGATTGGCCATTGGCTAGGCAGGAAGTATAGGCGGGACAAGGAGGAGAATAAAGCTGGGAAGTGGAAGGCTGAGTCAGAGAGACATTGCCAGCCGCCACGATGAGAAACAGCATGTGAAGATGCCGGTAAGCCACGAGCCATGTGGCAAAGTATAGATTAATGGAAATGGATTAATTGAAGCTGTAAGAACAGTTAGCAAGAAGCCTGCCATGGCCATGCAGTTTGTAAGCAATATAAGTCTCTGTGTTTACTTGATCGGGTCTGACAGCTGTGGGACTGGCAGGTGAGAGAGATTTGTCTTGACTGTGGGCCAGGCAGGAAAACTCTAGCTACAATATAGTATATATAACATTATAGACATTACATTATATATTATGTATTGTGTGTTATAATTTTATATATAATATAATATATACAATATTATACATATATATATTCTTACACACACATGCACATGAATATATAGGCTTGTATGTATGAGCATAAATGAACGTACATAAAATCTGTTCACATTCTGCAAGTGAGCACCAGGAGGCCTTTTCTCAAACTGAACCTCCATCTGAGACTGTCCTACTTCTCTTGTTGTAACTGAGATTTCAACTGTTACTTGTGCTGGGATGCATGTCTTCTTTACTGAGTATTACTGAGAGAGCAAGAAATGAATGTATGGCAGGCAGTGGTGGCACACACCTTTAATCCCAGCACTCAGGAGGCAAAGCCAGGCAGATCTCTGTGAGTTCAAGGCCAGCCTGGGCTACAGAGTGAGTTCCAGGAAAGGCACAAAGCTACACAGAGAAACCCTGTCTTGAAAAACCAAAAAAAAAAAAAGAAAAGAAAGAAATGAATGTAGACATTGGAAAGTGAGCCCACAGGCAAATGGACAAATTTTAACTAAAATATTTTAGTAACCTAATAATACTTCCAAAATACTGTAATGCTAATTTACATGTGTTACAATGTATTTTATGATAAATAAATTTTATACTTATAAAACAAAACTCAATCCTTGTTTTCCTAGACATTTTGAGCTGTAAAATAAACAAAGGGATCTCTCCGTGCAAAGCTACATTGCTGTAGCTACGTTAAAAATGTAGAGTGTTTTGGTGTGTGGGTTTTCTTATTTTTATGGAAATATTTGACCTTTATTTGGATTTTTACAACCAAGTGTCATCTAGAGGGATAAATTACTTGACGATGCATCCACACTCTGTGAAACAACAATGACATTCATTTGTGGCTTCTCAGCAGCTGCGTGGCACTTATAGATTATTCACTAGACAGTGCCATGGGAAAGTAAGGCTACAAATCTTAAAATATGAGAAAATTGTCTTCAGAATGGGGGAGGAACACGTTACAAACATGTTGACTGTGTCCTCCCACAGGAGAGTTCTACAGCTGAGCTCACCATTTAAAGACTTTATTGAAATGTTTATTCTTTCATACATGTTGTTGACATTCAATTTGCTTGATTGAAAAACCAAAACCACAGAAATATGGCCTTGAAAGCAATAGCTATTTTAATAGTCTCGTGAAATATAAAAACAAAACAACAAATGTGATTTGATTTGATTCAACACATAAAAATCTTCCATTAATCAAATATGTGTTGAGTAAATCGATCTGTCAAAAGCAGAAGATAGCACCATGAGAGTAACCTAGAGGGAACAAGAAACCTTGAAAAGTAGAGGTTAGAAATTATTGTTACAGCAGTCAGAAATGGATTTCTGCTTTCCCTTTTCATCCTGATTAGCTACCAGCCTATCTCAGAGTGTTGAAATATTAATTCCTAAGTCCTTGAATTTCCCAGTTCTGCCTCTTAAATTATGAGATCCAATAAGACACTTTCCAAATAGTTATGCCAAGAGAGAATTCCCTTAATGAGTAACAAACTTTCCCAGAGGCACAGAGCTTTGCAGAACACAGAACTTTAGAGCTAGAATCCACAGAACACCTTCTCAGCAATATTACTTTGCTTTTCCTGATAAAAGAAGAAGAAGAAGAAGAAGAAGAAGAAGAAGAAGAAGAAGAAGAAGAAGAAGAAGAAGAAGAAGAAGAAGAGGAAGAAGAAGAAGTTTTCTTCAGGCGTTTTACAAAAGCAAACATCCCTTCTGGAATCCACATGAAGAAATTGTATCATTCCATCCCCCCTTTGAGAGCATTGTTGTCTATTACTTCAAAGTCTCATGAGTTCCCTTGGCTTCCTATGTGCTTTTAATCCGCCTATATATTACCTACACATGTGTACTCCGAATGTGCCTTTGGATGTGGACTTGAAGATAAGGCAACTCTACAAAAAAGAAACATCTTTCCACTGTAACCTGGAGAAAGATCTGAATCTAAGAAGCAACACGTAACATCCACAGAAGAAAAGGGAGCAGCGGGTTGAAAAAAAGCAGCAAAATCTATTACCCAGAAATTCTAACGCATTTATACTTTTTATGAAAGGGAATCCTATTAAATTTCCATTTTAAGGTGTTAGGTTACCCTATTCTTTTTGATAGCTTGAAATCCTTATCTTATAATTGCTTAGCATTTTCACAAGTACCTGGGAGCCAAACTGTTATTTAGAACCTACTTCTGAAGCTCAGGAATGTTACCAATTATACTTTATTATCACTTACTCTTTACTTACTGTTTACAAGTCTCCAAGGCAAAATGCCCATGATGTTCACAATCTGGAGTCATGCTTTTCCCCCCATCTCTGAGGAGTAACAACCCTTAATCGTTCTGAACAGAGAAGATTGTGATCTATAAGGCTGTTCTTCATAGTGAGCATAGAGGGAAAAGTGCCTTGAGGTAGAGAAGAGTAAAAAGGGTCAATGAATTGAGTAATGTTATGAATAAGTTAAACTGATTAACAAGCGGTAATTGTCAGGAACACACACACACACACACACACACACACACACACACACACACACACACTGCAGAGAGTATGATACAGAAAAGAAGGTCTGAAGGTAGCAGGATGGAAAGTAGATTAATAACTGGGCTACAGTAATTGAAGTTATCTTGATGACTGCAAAATCTGTGCACCCTAACTGTGAAAATCTTAGGACTCTCCAGTGACAGTACAGCCAAACCTGACAATTCCAACCTCTTCAAAACCAATTGATCTGGTATTTTTCTGAGTGAGCCAGGTCTGTTACTTTTCTTGGCTTCTTGTAAAAGCTCAGTTTGTGGAATGTGTTTCAGTTTTCTTATTTCCATGAATAATTGTGGAGGACCAGCCCCCATATTTATTTACCCCAGGGACTATTGAGGAATGAGGGACAAAAGACTTAGTTAGAAATGAAGAAGGGAGAGAAAAAGACAGAAAATACAGGATAGACTTGGGAGGGCCTGGATCCCAATCCACCGTGCTTCAACTGTCTCTGCCCCAGGGTATTTATAGAGACGCCAAGGGGTGGAGCAAAAGACCTCCCCCCAGCACAGTCGAGTGTAGACCATCTCAGACACCTGCACTCAGGCCCATGATCCAATCGTCCTCTTTATGCAGACCTGCTGGGTAAAGCCCAAATTTGGTCCAACAAATAATGTTGTGATAAATTCTCTTATTTACAGATCTAAACAACTCAGGATTACAAGATCTGTATGCTGTTTGGGTAGCTATGACAGAGTGGTTAAGGATGAATCCTAAGGTATAGTGCTGCCTAACAGTAGTAAGCTTTATTTTCTTGACATGAGTACTTAACCTCTACATCTCAATATTCTCTCTCTAAATATTAATCATCATCATCATCATCATCATCATCATCATCATCATCATCATCTGTTGTAAAGATGCAATTAGATCACATTGTATAAAAATATAACAATGAAACCCAGAACTTTGTATAATTAATGCATTCTATTGCATAGTATTGCTTGGAACCTTTCTGTTAGGCCTGACATGTAATCTCAACAAGCAAACACGCCACTTTTACAGTACTGTAGCAGTGTGTAGTACTGAATGTCAACTCAAAGCAATGTATTCTTTGCTTTCCTTGCAGTTCGTGAGCGAACTGTGAGACTATTCAAAGGAACTGGAGATTACCCCTGGGGATTCCGGATTCAGTTCTCCAAACCAATCGTGGTGACTGAAGTGGACACCAGTAAGTGCTCTCATAACAAGTTTAATTCATACCAGAGCAGTCCTCTCAACCCTATCAACATGTACAAGATAATCAACCCTGTCTCCATCTTGTAACATATGCATGAGCAGTAGAAGCAACTTCTAAGAGTGGTTACCAAACAATATTGAGAAGTGCTTGTGCCATAACCACATATTATTTTAAAGTCCAGGCTTTATTATGAAATACACTCTTCTGATAGACACAGAAATGCTGACTGTTTGTCAGTATGCAAAGGATTCTGGGAATTCTATTTGCACTGAATTGTTGCCATTATGCCTCTTCTTGTAAACTTTAAAAATTTTATTCTTAATTTAAGTATTATCATCCCTTTCCTCCATTGAATTCCTCCCAGGTCTTCCCCCAACTCCCTCTCTAACTCCTGGTCTATTATTATTATTATTATTATTATTATTATTGCTACAAATGTGTTAATACATATGTAAATACAATCTACTGATTCCACTTTGTGTTGTTTTTTACACATGTTTTCAAGACTAGCCATTTGTATTGGATAATGAATTCAGGGTCTCATTTCTGCAGAAGACTAACTCTTTATTTCTCAACAGTCATTAATTGCCTATAGCTCTTCATCTACGGGTGGGAGCCTTGTGAGATTTCTTCCATCCATGCTGTGATGTCTAGTGGTGCTGGAATTTTCCAGATCTTGTTGAGGCAACCATGTCATAACTTACTTGTCATATCTAGAAGACACACTCTCACAGCAGACTTCCTGATATCCAGCTCTTACAATCTTTCCATCCCTTCTTCAATGTTTCCTGAGCCTTGTACGTCGGAGTCATGTTGTAAAAGTATCAGCTGGGACTGAACACCACAAGTATCCTTATTATAAACCTAAGGGGGTGACATGTGTTTGGTTATAGATTCCATTCATGTTCATAATTGTTTTAGAAAAAATAATTTAAATTTCTCATGATTTCAGAGTATAAATTGATTAATTGGCATTTATGTATAAAAACTATGTTGTATACCAGGGATGAAAAAAATCATTATAGATAACTATTCTGAACAAAGTATTTTATATTTGTTCTCCATATATGTATATATGTATACATATATGAACTTAAAACTTGATATTACCACGATCACTTTACAAATGGTTATATGAATGATCAACATCACTGGACAACTTGTCTAAGTTTTTATGTCTATAAGCACCAGGATTCAAGTCTTAGAATTTCAAGCTACTGAAGCAGAGATTCTTCAGTTAGAACACAAACGCCTGACCCATAGTGGTTTGCACAACGGATCAGACAAGCTGACTCACAAAGCTGAGGGTCGGTGATAGTGCAGATGTTGGGTTTGTTTCGATGACGCAGTCATTTCATCCGAAGCATGACTTGTTCTATTCTTTCCATTGCTGTTGCAAGTTTCCACTCAAACCTAAATAATCTCAGCAACTCTGGCTTGTCTACCACTAATTACAGAGTCAGAGGAAGAGGGCAAGCTTGCAACTTCAAATAACCCCTGGAGGACCACACTGAACTGGCTCGGTTGGGTCAAATGAGGTTGTTTGGACTGAATTATTAGAAATACAAGTCCTCCATAGACCAGAAGATGAAGTGATGCCCTTCACCTTGAACCAGTTTCCACAGACTAGAAAACAGAAAGAGGTGGTCTTGTGAAATGTAAGTTGCAGTTCAGGACATACTGGCACAGGGGCACTCGGTTCCCAATGAGCTGTCAAAAAGAATCACCCAAACAGCATCACACAGTTTATTCAAACATGAGGTTTTGCCTCTTCTTGACATACTAGTATTTGGCATATGATCATTTTCATTTTGAAAAAAATTTATTGTATCCAAGGCCTAATGGTACCTTTCTGTAATCCCAGCACTCTGGAGAATGAGTCAGGAAAAGTTCAAGTTCAAGGCTGACTAGGACTGTACATGACCAATGTTTCAAACAAACAATAATGCTATTATTAAATAATTAACTACCTTTGAATCTTTCTTGGCTAGATATTGACCCAATTTATTTTCAGCTATTGGGAGTAATAGCACATTAAGCGTTACATCATCTGTTCCTAGCCATATAGAAATATTAACAATGTCTCTAATATATAAATTCTTATGGAATTAACATAGATCAATCTGTTTATTATAAAATAACTTTCCTTTATATTCTTTACCCAGTTTACTTTACCAACATATTTTCCCATCCTGTGAGGTCTAAAATGAATCTAAATTTTTGTCTTCTCTCTTAGGCAATAAATGACATTGTTCCCCTGTTTTGCAATTAAAAATCCAGACTAAACTCATAATCCCAGAACTACAAATAAATTTAATATAGTCACAGATATTTCAGAATTCCTTTCCAGTTTCCTTTCTTCCCCTTCAGCTTTCAGCTTGAGACTGGCTTAGGCATGCAAACATATGTCATCTTCCCATTTTCTCTGTTTCTAATTTATATTTATGGACACCCCCAAGTTGTACCTTTTCCTCCTGTCTCCTCCAATTTAAAGACAATCTTTTCACCTGTGGCCTTGGTCTATTTTCTCTCCCCTTCTCTTTATTTACAAAGTATTAATAAGTAAAAAAAAAAAAAAAAACAGAGAAAACCTTTAAAATAATAAAGGAAGTTCCTTTTACCCGAATCCTATCATCTGAGAGTAGAGTGAAATCAAACATCCAATAGCTTGGAGGCAGTTGTTGTGCCTGACGGAAAGAAGAGGGCGAGTAAGCTGAGAGGCTCCAAGCCGTGATGTAAGCCCAATAGCTGAGAGAGGAAAAAGAGCAGGACTGGACTGGAGAAGCCTCTAAACTTAGGGTAATACTGACAAATCCTGAAACAGGCTAATAGTAATCAAATATTGGCCAGAACTGAGCATCCATTGAGGAATCCTGCATTGGTGGTCAATAGCCTGATTCTGTCAGTCCCTCCAAGTTCATTTACTCTCTGAAGCAGCCACACAGAGCATGGCCTGAGTGAGGAATGTGAAGGATCCTAGGAATTCAAGTGAGGCCAAGTTCAAAAGCAATGGACTCAGTTGTTTGGCAGAGAAAATATGAAGAAACCATCGTTTCCAGCCTGTTGCATAGTCACTTCACATGCTTCTTTCCCAGGCTTTATGCTGAGAGAGAAAAGTAGGTGGAGCCCCAGAACATACATGATAGGCAGTTTATCGAGAAAATAAGTATACATGACGTTAGAGTTGCAGACAAGGCAGATACAGGTTCTCACAGCAATGAGCTCGTTTGTTAGCATCACTTTCTGCATTCGCTATTGTTATTTTTGCTGTGGCTGAATGCCAGACAAAAGCAAAAGAATGAGTTTATTCTAGCTCGTGGGTTATAGGCATATAATCTTCGTGACAAAGAAGGCATGATACAGGCCATTGTGGCAGGGAAGACATGATACAGCAGGAAGGGAATGATACGGACCATGCTGGCAGAGAAGGCATGCTGATATAGGCTCTGATGGCCATTCTTGGTTGTCAACTTCACTACTTCTGAAACTAACTAAAACCAAAGTGTCTAGGTACACCAGTGAGGGAATTTTCTCAATTAAATTGTTTGAAGTGGTAAGGCCCATTTTTAACCCAGATCCTTAGAGGTGAGAAGATACAAATGTAGTGTGGATCTTTTGAGGTGGGAAGATTCATCTTTAATCTGGGCCACACTTACTTCTGGCAGCCTATATAAAGGATGTGGAAAAAGGAAGCTTGCTCTTTTTGTCTAAATGTTCTCATTGGGAAATCCATCCCTCCACTGGCATTAGAGCCTACTTTTTCAGGATTCTGGTATATAATAATGACCAGCTGAAATATCCAGCATCATGGACTGAACAACTACTCTATTCTTGGAGCTTCCATTGGTAGACAGTCATCGTTGGACTAGCTAGACCTGTAAGCCATTCTAATAAGTCCTTATTATGTTCTAGGTAGATGATGATGATGATGATGATGATGATGATGATGATGATGATGGTGATGATGATGATAGATGATTGATAGATAATAGATAGATGACAGATAGATAGGTAGATAGATAGATAAATTCTATAAGTTCTGTTGATATTGAGAACTATGACTTATAAAGATTTTAGTATCAGGAGTGACAGTATAAGCATGGATTTCTCAAGAATCTTCAATAGGCTTTCCAATTTGCCAACATCTACAGCCACCAAAGCCTCTCCAGTTACTAAAGTCTCTCCTAGCAGATCAGAGAATACCGAAAATCCATGGTGTAAACTATTTTACAAACTTAAGGAGACAAAATGCATTTGATCATCTTGATTCACCAATGGTGAGAAGCAATGGAGTTGCCAACTCTGTATATAAAACTTTTGACAATTTGTGGAAAAATAAGGAAAATGATGATGGTGGTTGGTTGTTCCCAGCATCTCTGGATGAATTGACAAAGGAAAATAATGGGCTCTATCATAAAATCAACCAACTTCTAGCATCTCAGAATACAGTGAAGGACAATAATAAACTCAATGACAAAATTGTTCAGCTCCAGATGCTCATAAACAGTCTAAAGGTTTCTAAGTGTACCCTAAAAGGGAATATTCTCTCCAGCAGCCACAGAGCTCAAGTTGTGGAAAATCAAACTGAAGCCCTTCATCCTAAGTTTTGCTAACACACAGTGAAAATTCAAGTCCCTGACTTGGAGGGTATCAGTGATTAAAGTCATTAATTGGTGAAGAATGGGATTGTGTAACTTAGATATGTTAGAGGACCCTATTGAAACTGAGAACTTTGAACCCTCAGATTCTCAAGGGTTTGTCTCACTTGAAGAAATACTCTTTCTAAAAGAAAACATAATCAGCAGGTGTGCTCCCTTTCCCATCCACTGATATATTGTGCTTTCTGCCTTTGACTGAGGAAATTAATCCTTCATTGTCTGCTAAATCAGCAGTGACTTTCTCTGAAGGAAATGTTGAGCAAGACAATACTGATGTCCTTCAAGGACCAATAGTAGTTGCCTCTAGACCTATAACCATACTTAAGGCTAAGCAGGCTTCTAGAGGGGAGATATAAAGTGTAGTCCATGAGGAGGTGTGTTACAGTTAAAAGCTTAATGAGTTTGCTCATTCATTCAAGCAGCAGTCTGGAGAATGGACTTTAAGGGTGTGGGATAATGATGAAAGAAACATAAATGTGGATCAGACTGAGTTTATTGATATGAGCCCACAGAGTGAAGAATCTAGGTTTAATATAGAAGCTCACAGTTTAAAAGAAATGGGTCAAAATGTATTTGAATGGTTGTCTAAAGCGTTTGTCAAAAGATGGCCTACTGAAAAGGAGTTGGAGATACCTGATTTCCCTTGACTTAGTGTTGATGATGAGATTTTAAGGCTCAGGGAATTGCAATGCTGGAGTGGGTACACTGTAAAATCTAATCCTCTGCAATAGGGCCAGAAGGCATGCCCTTCATTAATCCTATAAAACACAAAATGGTGAGAGGGGCACCAGCACATCTGAAGAGCTTTATCTCCCCTTTCCTTGTGCTAGACCTTAGGGTTGGAGATGCTGCTGTGCAGTTGAATGAATTAAGTGCAATGGGTTTAATTGAGCCCCCAAAGTAGCAGAGACTAGGTGGCAGCACTGAATCACGAAAGAAAGGCAAGGCAGTTCTAGTTATTGTAGTGGACAGTGTGAACAAAGCAATGTCTATAATGGCCTAACCTATCATGGTTAGCACAGGCACAGCAAATTTAATGGTGGCATGACTCATATGCACCTTTGGTACTAGATAATCAATCATGGTGTTTCCAGGCATGAGCATGTTTCCATGCTGTATTTTGGTTTGATATGTATAAGCAGAAAAATTCTCAAACAAATGGAAGAAAGCCTATACTGGATTGCAGCAAAAGGGAATCTTAGCCTGTGGGCCAGGTTCCAGGCTTGAGCTAATTTGCAAACCAGAACACCTTGAATAAAAGGAGGGCTAGATTCCCCTGAGAATGGGCCTTGACAAACTAAGAGTTTTACTGTTAGCCTTTCTCCAATGCTTCCCAGAGGGACCCATGACCTTTTACAAAGGTAAATGTACACTGGTAGAAAGGAAACAATCATATTTCCCGGGGTCTATTGGATACTGGTTCTGACTTGATGCTGATTCTCGGAGACCCCAAGAAACATTGTGGCCCTCCAGTTAAAGCAGGGGCTTATGGAGGTTAGGTGATTCATGGAGTTTTAGCTCACAGCGGGCTCCTAGTAGATTGAGTGGGTCCCCAAACTCATCCTATGGTTATTTCCCCAGTTCTAGAATGTATAATTGATATAGATAGATATATTTAGGAGTTGGTAGAATTCTCACATTGATTGCCTGACCTGTGGAGTGAGGGCTTTTATGGTTGGAAAGGCTACATGGACACCTTTAGAGTTGCTGCTGCCAGGGAAAATAGTGAATCAAAAACAGTATAGTATTCCTGGAGGAACTGCAGAAATTAGTGCCCCTATGAAGGACTTGAAAGATGCAAGGGTGATGGTGTCCACCACATCTCCCTTTAACTCTACTACCTGGTTAGTGCAGACGACAGATGGATTGTGGAGAATGACAGATGACTATCAAAAGCTCGATCAAGTAGTGACTCTGATTGCAGCTGCTGTACCAGATGTGGTGTCCTTACTTGAGCAGATTAGCATATCTCCGGGTGCCTGGTATGCAGCTATTGATTCAGCAAAAGCCTTTTTCTTGGTACCTGTCCATAAGGACTGCCAGAAGCAATTTGCTTTCAGTTGGCAAGGGCAGCAGTCTACCTTCACACCGTTACATCAAGGATATATTAACTCTATCCCTGTGTCATAGCTCAGTTCAAAGGGATCTTGATCACCTGTTCTTCCATAAAATATCACATTAATGCACTGTATTAATGACATTTTACTAATTGGGTCAAGTGAGCAGGAACAAACACTTTGGTAACTTGTTGGTAACACATATGTGCATCAGAGGAAGGCAAATAAATCCAGCCAAATTTCAAGAACCTTCTACCTCAGTGGAACTTTTAGGAGTCCAGTGATATGGACATGCAGAGATATTCCTTCTAATGTGAAAGATAAGCTATTGTACCTGGATGCTACCACCACCAAAAAAGAAGCACATTTAGTGGGTCTATTTGGATTCTGGGGACAACACATTCTCCACTTGGGTGTGTAAGTCCAGCCACATATCAAGTTACTCAGAAAGCTGCTACCTTTGAGTGGGGCCCAGGAACAACAGAAGGCTCTACTACTTGACTCATATGATCCAGCAGATCCAGTGGTACTTGAAGTGGCAATGGTAGCTAGGGATACTGTTTGGAGCCTTTGGAAGGCCCTATAGGTAAATCACAGAAGAGACTTTTGGGATTTTAGAGAAGGACTCCATCATCACCTGCAGACCACTATTCTCGCTTTTGAGAGACAGCTCTTGGTCTGGTATAGGTCTTAGTGGAAACTGATTGTATGACAATAAGCCTCCAAGTTACCAAACAGCCTGAGCTGCTCATCATGAGCTGGGTGTTCTCTGACCCACCAAGTCACAAAAAAGAATGGGCACAGCAGCAGTCCATTAGCAAACGGAATTGTTTTATATATGGTCAGGTCCAAGCATATCTTGAAGGCATAAACAAGTTACTTGAAGTTGCCCAAATGCCTATGGTTTCTACTCCCAATTACAATGTCGTCTGCTGTGAAGCATGCATCTATAGCTTCTTGGGGTATTCCCTGTGACCTTTTGACTGAAGAAGATAAGATGGGGATGGGTTTACTTATGGTTCTGCATATTAATCAGTCTCCGCCCAAGAGTGGAAAGCTACAGAATTATTACTCCTTTCTGGGAAAACACTGAAAGACACCAGCACATGGATATCTTCACAGTGGGCAGACCTTCAGGCAATTTACATGATCATACATTTTCTTTGGAAGGAGAAATGGCCAGATGTGAGATTGTCCGCTAATTCATGGACTGTAACCACTGGATTTGCTGGATAGTCAGGGACTTTGAAAGAGCATTATTGGAAAATTGGTGAGAAATACATCTGGGTAAGAAGTATGTGGGTAGATCTGATCTCTCCAAATGGGCAAAGTATGGGAAGATATTTATATCCCATGTAAATGCTCATCAAAAGGTGACTTCAGTGGAAGAGGAGTTCAGTAATCATATAGATAGGGTGACCTGTTCTGTGAACAATCAACCTCTTTTCCCAGCTATCCCTACCATTGCTCAAACCCAATGAGCTCATGAGCAAAGTGGCAATGGTAGCAGAGATTGAGCCATGGGCTCAACAAAATGTACTGCTACCACCAAGGTTGATATGGCTACAGCTGCTGCTGAGTGCCAGATCTACTAACATCAGAGGCTATTGGTGAAATTATTAAGGCCACTCTACATAGTTAAAAGGGAGGTTTATTTTGTGGGGTAACTTACAAGGGAAGGGATAGTTTACAGGATGTGGGAAAGGTGTAGCACAGTCCGGCGGTGTTCTCTGGAGAACTCTGCTCGGTCTACCTCCAGCGTCCAGGGTCCAGGAACCAAGAGAGCTGGTGCATCTGGATCTCGGGTCTTCAGCGTCCTCTCTCAACCCCGCCTTATAGGCCTGACTGTTACCTAATCCTCAATGGGGGTTGGAACTTCCAAGTCAAAGCTGGATGGCTACCCACTACATCAGGCCAACATTGAGCCCCAGATATGACACCATTTCTCCTAATGACCAACCAGTGATATGGTGACAAGTTGACTACATTGGACCACTTCGTCCATGGAAATGACAACACTTTGTACTTACTGGAGTAGATACTTAGTCTGGGTATGGGTTTGCCTTTCTTGCATATACTGCTTATGCCAAAACCACCATCTGTGGATTTACAGGATACTTTATACACCATCATGGTATTCCATACACTACTGCTTCTGACCAGGGAACTCACTTCACAGACAGAAAAGTGATTTAGTGGGCCCATGATTTACAGAATCCACTGGTCTTACCATGTTGCCCATCCTCCTGAAGGAGCTGCCATGATATAAAGATGTAGTGGCCTTTTTGAGACACAGTGACACAGGTACAATGCTGATTAGGTGGCAGCAGCCTGGAGGGATGGGGTAGGGTTCTCCAGAAGGTGGTATATTCTTTGAATCAGCATCTAAGATATGGTACAATTTCTCCACAGCCAGGATCCACTGGTCAAGGAGTAGAAAGGGGAATAGTTCCACTCATGATCACTCCCAAAGACCCACTACCAAGTTTTTACTTCCTGTTTCTGTGACCTTAAGCTCTGCTGACCTAGAAGTTTTGGTTCCAGAGGGAGGCAGCACTCCTGCCAGGAGACATAACAAACATCCATTGAACTAGAAACTCACACTTCCCCCCTGACCACTTTGGGCTTCTGATGCCCACAAACCAACAGACCAAGAAAGGAATAGCAGAGTTGGGGTGTATGATTGATCCATATTACCAAGATGAAATTGGATTTCTTCTCCACAATTGATGTAAGAAAGATTATGACTGGGGTAGAGGAAATTCTTTAGGGCATCTCTTTGTGTTATCATGTCCTTTGATTAAAGTCATTGAGAAATTACAACAGCCTAATCCAGAATGGCAATGTTACAGATCTTTCAGGATTGAAGGTATGGGTCATTCCTCCAAGAAAAGAACCAAGACCAGCTGAAGTGCTTGCTAAGGGTGGAAGAAATACAGAATGGCTAGTAGAAGAAGGTAGTTATAAATACCAACTGTCCACGTGACCAGTTGCAAAAAGATTATAATTGACATGAGTGTTTCTTTTATATTTAGTTGAGAGTATGTTTTGCACAGATATTTATGTTTTCTGTCCTTGAATCTTTATCATACAATATAACACCAGTTGAGAGAGTATCAATGGTTATCATATTTAAGTTTGAGACACTAAAAGAATGTCCCTCACAGGGCATTGCCACCTATTCTAGAATTTATAGTATGTTTGTGTTTTATACGAGGGATACTTATATCCTGTTCGACATAATTATGACCTGTTTATTGGTTTCATTTGGAAATTAAGCATGACATCAGAAGATATGACTGTGTGTAAAGTTGACAAGGGATGGAATTGTGATGGCTACTCTTGGTTGTCAATTTGACTACATCTGGAATTAACTAAAACCCAAATAGCTGGATATACCTGTGAGAGATTTTTTTTTCCTAACTAAATCATTTGAAGTGGGGAAAACCACTTTTAATCTGGATCTTTTGAGGTAGGAAGATCTAGTTGTAATCTTCTCCTAACAATCTATATAAAGGAAACAGAAGAAGGAAGCTTGTTCTTTTTGCCTGCTTGTGCCCTCTCTACCACATATGTAAGAGAAAGAGAGTTTAATGAATCTCAGGGCAAAATTATTCATCTCAAAATAAATGATATTCTCTAGATGCTAGAACAGCTGTTGAACAAAACACATTCTTGGGCAAGTGAGAAGAGTGACAACCTGCAGATGTCAAGTAAAAAGAAAATTAATATACAATAAATAAATATATATATACATATACATGAATGAGTGAATATGTTATATATAATAAATGAACACACACAAAGCCATATAAATGTACATATATGTGTTTGGGAGTAGGCCTAGGACTTCTAGTATCTAGGCAGACCAGAAAGCAATGACAGATGACAGTTGATGTTTAGCTGCTTTATTTCTCTCTCTCTCTCTCTCTCTCTCTCTCTCTCTCTCTCTTCCTCTCCTCTCTCTCTCTCTCTCTCTCTCCCTCCCTCCCTCCCTCCTCTCCCCCTTCTCTTTTTACTCAATTTGAGACCCAAGCCAATGGATGGACTAGTGCTACACACATTCATCTAAAACCCATATTCTTTCTGCATATTCAATTCCCCTAGAGAATTCTGACCAATACACAGGCCATAGTAGCCGAGAAGGCTTGATACAGTCCATGGTGGCAGGGAAGGCATGGTACAGTCCATGGGGGCAGGGAAGGCCATGATACAGGCCAAGGTAGCTGGGAAGGCATGATAGTGGCTGTGGTGGCTGGGAAGTTTTGATACAGGCCACAGAGGCAGGAGTATGGGACTAAGACTCCTCATGTCTGGGAAGACCAGTAAGCAATGAAAGATGAGAGCTGATGCTTAGCTGCTTGACGTGTCTCTCTCTGTCTGACTCTCTCTGTGTCTGTCTATCTCTGTCTGCCTCTGTCCCTCTCCCTCCCCTTCCTTCCTCCCTTCCTCCCCCCTCCCTCCCTTCCTCCCCCCTCCCTTCCTTCTCCCTTTCCTTCCCCCCTTCCTTCCTTCCTTCCTTCCTTTCTTCCTTCCTTCCTTCTTTCCTTCCTTCCTTCCTTCCTTCCTTCCTTCCTTCCTTCCTTCCTTCCCTCTCTCCCTCTTCCCCGCTTCTCCACTTTATTCAATTTGAGACCCAAACCAATGGACAGAATAGTACTGCACACATTCATCTAAACCCCAGCGCTGTGTCTCCTTGGTGATTCCAGTCAATTTCATCATGAACATTGACCATCACAGAGTTAATTTCTGATATCTTTGTAACTATTCAATTGTAATGGTTAACTGTATCCTTGTTGTTCTAATACAAAACAAATAACTCCATGTGCTCTGTGGGGAACTTTTAAATCAGGGGGCCCTAAGGTGTTTTGCAATAAGAAGGCTGAAGCGTCTTTTCTGTCACAGAGATTCGACAGACAATGCATAGTTAACCCAGGATTTTATTCAACATCAGAAAGTACTGCCCTAGCAGGGATTCGCCTAGCTGCTGAGTGTAGCTCTCTCATTTTTTTCTTAAATGTATTTCTCAGTGCTGAGAATCCCTCTGAAATCCATTGTCTACTCAAATCTACTAAATGAGGGGTTGAGGGACTTTAAAATTACACATATTTTCAGCCCTTCTGAGAATCTTATTCATACTATAAAACATTGTTCTGGATGCAGTAGAGAGGCTTAATTACACACTAAAGATAAAAAAGATAAAGAGAAGAGACCTGTAGGTGGGGTGGAAATGATTATCCATAAGTATACAGAGTGTGAGCTCGCTTGGCACTTATGCAACTAATTGCCCACACCCGGCTGGCATCTGCATGAATGGTTTCTTGAAAGCCTAAGTGCCTGTGAGATCTGTTGGCATAAACAAAAGAAACAGATGTTTCAACTTTGATAGCAAGCAAACTCAGAAAGAAAACTATACATTTAAGACAGGATAAGCAAGGGAGGAAATGATGAGGAGGCCCATGTTTCTGAAGCTCCAGAATTGAAAGTGCTACTGTTAGAGTGCAAATTTAAAAGTGAAAAATACAAGCTCTTTTTTTTTTTAAGTACAAGGCTTTCAGAATCTGCATTATATGTAAATATGCATGACAGCATGAAGTAACTTCTCATCAAGCTTTTCCTAATAAACTTAGAAGTGTATCTATTTGGAGGGAACTGCAAATTTAGAAAGTCATACTCTTGTTTTCCTACTACTTCATACCTTCCTGAGCAATTTATGTTGAACACTTCTGCACCAAAACCAAAGTCAAATAGGGCAAGCATTTGTGTGGTGTCACCTTGAACTATCTTTGGCCTCAATGAAGCCCTTGTCCTACAACTCCAGCATCATTAGTAGATAGAGGCAAACCTTGTAAGATGCATGACAGTGCAGACTACCACAACCAGTGCCCATTATTCAAAATGAAGAGCAGTTTTATAAACCAGCCACAAAAGTGGCAAACCATAATCCCCTGCCAACAACTATTGTACTCGGTATCATAACCAATAATATAGAGGTAACACAATTTAAAATGAACAGAGGAGTTGTATAGATATTTACCTGAATAAGATAAACAAATAATCAGTAAGCAAATTGACAGTGTTCAGCATCATTACTCACCAGAGAAAGGAAATCTGAAGACTTACTAATTTTTCTCACAAGTATGATTATAACAAAAGGCCAAATAATAAATACTGCCAAGAATACAAAGGAATCCAGAATACCCATGCAAAAATACAGTAAAAACTTCCAATTGTATACTCAGAATAGAGCAATCTTCATAGTAATGGAGTCTTTAAGTAAAAAAATTATTTTAAGGCAAATGTTACTTAGAAAATGTCCTATTAAACATGTACTTGGATTTAGATTTTGTAGTGTTTAATGACTTATCTAGTCAACCATTTAACATATTGATTAGCACAAATTCTCAAATTCCTTCTACTTCCCTTATTCTCCCATAAGCTTTAGTTAGTCCTCATTTTCTTCATGTCTTGAACAGACTAAGATTAATGAAGATGTTAGAGTTACCTTTATGGCCTCAATATAGAACTGCTGACATTCTCTTCATCTTGGATTTTTTTTCCTTCTCTCTGTGTCTCTCTGCCTCTGTCTCTGTCTCTGTCTCTCTCTCTGTCTATCTCTGTTTCTCTGTCTCTGTCTCTCTGTCTCTCTCTCTCTCCCTCCCTCCCTCTCTCTGTGCACCCACATGTGTCCACGTGCATGCATGTGTATAATTGTGCAAGCACATATGTGCTCACGAATGTAGAAGCCAGAGTCAGTATCACATGTCTTCCTCACTTGCTTTCTACCTCACTTCTTGAGACAAGTCTTTCACTGAGCCTTCAGTTCACCGATTTGGACAGACTGACAGGCCAGGAGCCCCTGAGATGTTTCCTGTGTATCTATCCCCGACACTGAGATTACAGCTATAGACAGCCATGCCTAGGTTTTTATGCAGATGCTGGGGATCCAAGGTCAGGTCTGTAGTCTGTATTTTACCAGCTAAGCCCTGTCTTCATTGTGATCTCTATTGACTATATTTTTTAAGACCTATCTACTTTGATTTTTGTTTTTCTTTGTCCAGCCCCCTTTCTCTCTCTTACTAATGGTAACTATTCTTTGACTTTGATCTTCAGTGCTCAATAGTTCTCTCCTTACATTGTCTGAGTGTTGAATCTGCTTGTTGGTTTTATCTTAATACCTATGCTTCTTCAATATCTATTCTTCAAATCCTCTCTCTTTTCTATTCTACCTGGACCGAACCCTGAGGCTCACTCATGCTGGACAAGCAGTCTACCACTGTGCTTCCCCTTCATCCCCCAAAATATTTTTAATTCATCCCAATAAATATTTAAGATTATATACTCCATGGTTATTTCAATGTATCTAAAAGCAAACACACATTTAACCAGTGTTTTTTCCTCCACATATTAGAAATTATTCTGAATATAGAAAGTACCATAATAAACAAATGAGAAATTTTACTTGCTGATGATATGTTTATGTTTCATTAAGGATAGATAGACAGGTATCCAAATGAATTCTGAAGAGCATTTCAGGTCATGTGAAAGATTGTTATGCTTCTACTAATCTCTAGAGTTATGTTATAGGCTTGTACAAATTCTAGTAATAATATCCATGCTGATCTGTTTAACTTAATCTCTCTATCCTAAATTAATCTTCCTAAAGCCTAAGGTATAAAACAATTTACCTGTTTTATGTTTCATTTCATATCTCTCTAATGTCAGAGGATCCAGTACAATTCTGCATCTTCACCTAAAACACCCTTTCTCCTTTGGTCATATCCCTTATATTATCACCAAGGTCAATGCCCACTGACCCACAGCCTCTACACTAGCTGACTTGAGTCACTAACTTTTGGAAAGCTATGCATACCTTTGCTCAGAATACTTACTGTTTGGGGTATGTCGGTATTTTGAAATGATCATAACTTTGGTAATAAAAAGATATGCCCTCATCGAGACAAACAAAATAAAAGGTTATTAGTCGTGGTAGTAGTCTAATGTAGATGTTCTTAATTGGAGATAGTTTTACCCCACACAATGTTTCATCATCTGGGTTCCATTTTCCTTATGAACCTATCAACCCCTGGAACCCCAAAGTCACTGACACCTGCCAGAGAGATGAAAACAGGAGAAGGAAAGGAAAGGGTGGCCTTCTGTGTAGTTAGGGTTTAGGCCTAGAAATGGAACGCCACTTCTGTTCACATTCCAGTGGGTAGGCCTTTTTCAGATTGCATGCCCAACTGCAAAAGGAATCTGGAAAAAACTGGCCAACTGTGAGCCCAGACAGCAGAGGAGTTAGGCTTATGTAAACCTAGCGGCCTTCACCACTCTGGCCTACCTAATACTCATAAAACATAATTCACTTATTCGTTAATATCAGACCAGATTCTCCTTTTTCTGAAAACACTTTATAAATACTCCAAATTGGAGTAAGAATTCCTTTTCCCCAAATCCCAGCACATACTGTCTTTGTAATGTGTTTTCTGTCTGTCACTTGCTATACTACAAGTGTAATTTTCTTTTTTAGTGCTGCTTCTCTTATCATTACCAGTAAAATTGAAGGCCCTTGATGAAGAACTATAGCATATGATTTGGAGTGGTTCGTTTATTTATCCAATATGTGTTTGTTAAATGACTGTTAACCTGTAAGACAGTAGCTGGTATTATGGTGAACATAGAAAATAATAAGAAACTTCACTGGATCTATGTTGTTATTTGCAATGCCATAAACAGATTCTATAAGCCCTTTAAGACAGTGGAACGATGTATTTACTGCAATAGAGTTAAATGATCAACCATGCCATGAGATGTAATATTACTCCAAGGAGAATAGTATATAAATGAATGGGAGTGTCAAAGATTGCTTTCTGAATTGAAGGAGCCATGGATTATAAGTCAGAGACTTCCCTACCATTAAAACAGATTCAGACAAACTGTAATCATTAATGAAAATATTCTACATCATATTGCCCTCAGCAACTGAGTCACATTTTAAAAATAACATTCTTGACCAGGAATTGTGGTGCATACCTTTAATCCCAGCACTCTGGAGGCAGAAGCAGGCAGCTCTCTCTGTGAGTTCAAGGCCAATTTGATCTACAGAGGGAGTTCTGGGAAAGCCAGGGGTACATAGAGAAACCCCATCTTAAAGAACCAACATATAAAAAAAGTAAAAAAAAAATTAACATTCTTTGGGGCTGAAGAGATGGATCGGTGCTTCTGAACACTGACTGCTCTTTCAGATGATGCTGGTTCAATTCCCAGCACACACATGCTGGCTCACAACCATCTGTAACTCCAGTTCCAGGTATCTGATACTCTCTTCTGCCTCTGCAGACACCAAACATCCACTTGGTGCACAGACATGCATGCAGGCAAAACATCCACATACATAAAACATGGCAAAAATAAAATAAAACATAATAAAATATAGTGAAACTTGAAAAGTAATATTTAAAATGAATACTCTTTGAAGAGGTCAGTGATGTTCTACATATTTAAAACTTGCTATTGCTCAGCTTGCACATCAAAGAGAGAGAAAAGGAGTTTAAAATGAATGAAGAAAGAAAAAGTAGAATGCAACTGCTTGCTGTCGGAAGAATTTTGGCCAAATCTATAGGAGACCATATTGTTTAAAATAAATTAACCTTAAAATAGCATATTGATTTTTTATGGATGTACTGCAAAATGAACATGATAGACATTCAAGGAACAAAATATCCATTGGACAGGGCCTTTAGTCTTCCACAGCTAAGAACCATAAAGCTGAGGGTATTTTCTGTTTCCCATCTGAAAAGACTCAGGAAGGAGCCTAAACAATGCAAGTAAAAGCAGCTCTTTCGCTCGCTCCTTTCTCACCCGCCTCCCAACTACTCCAAGATCTGCTTTTGCCACAACTTCATAAGTATTTCAATTACTTGTTCCCTGAACGGTCCTGCAGAGAGGCTCTGCCCCCAGCCCCCTTTTGATAGATGAAGATATTGAGGTTAAGTGATTTTCTCAGGGTTACAAAGAGACCTCACAGCAATGGGGAATGAGAAGCACTAGTTCAACCTTCTCGGGGATGAATAGATTGAGTTTCAGAGCAGCTTTGCTATTGTGTTGCAAAGGAGCCACTCAAATGCCTGGCTGAATGTCTAAGTCCTAGAAATGAAAGGGAGGCCGCAAGGAGAGCATTTTCTTTCTCATTAATGACACAAGCAATTGTCTAAAGTTGGGGATGGGAGCGGGGGGGGGGGGGGGGGGGGGCGGGCGGGGGAGGCTCTGTAGAAAAAGAGTCTTTTTTTAAAAGTACAAACAGCAGGACACTCAATTTGGGACCCTCTGTCAAGGAGACTGTTGTCATCTGTCTCCTTACAGACAGTGCTGCTGAGGAAGCTGGACTCCAGATTGGAGACGTGGTGCTGTCTGTCAATGGCACTGAGGTCACCAGTGTTTGAGCATGCAGAAGCTGTGCACCTTGCAAAGAAAGGTAAGTGGGCCAGTTACAGACTCCAGAGGTCACCGAAAATGCTGTGAGCTCAATACACAGGAAGTTTGAATGTGAGAAGGTGGCAGATGTGGAGGGATGCCTTTACTGCGCTGTGATCAGCACGATGTTTTATCCTAGTAATTAAATCTCACGTCTAAGCCATACACACTTTGTATTGATCATCACCCACAAAATATTTTGTCAGAAGACAAAATACACTCTACTACCAAAACATTTCTTTAATTAAGGAACAAAGATATTTTCATCATAAGAATTTGTTTACTATTTATTTTCATTTCTTTTTACATATGTTCCTTCCTTTCATTTTTTCCATTTCTTAACAAAGAAAGTTTGTAGAGGTAAAAATCTCAGGGTTTTACTGTGGTGTGTGTGTGTGCGCGTGCGAAAGAGAGAGACAGATATCACAGGACTGAAGCTTTTAGAGATTCTCATAGGACCACCTGAGGACTGTGTGTCAAGCAGTTCCATCAGAGATGGAACCACCACAGGAGTGTTGCATCCCCTACATCCTTTCATCCATTCACAGTAAACTTGTGGAGAGATTTATGCCATTGTTCTCTCCGAAAAAACAATCTTCTTCATCACCATGTTAAAAGTCCTTCAAGTCTCATAGATAAACACATTCAACTAGAAAATGCTTTGTTCTGTCACAGAATTATCTGATGTGGTATCTTATTCCTGAAAGTTATATGGATGCTGTGATGCTCCTGAATCATTGTTAGACAATGAGATATTACTTAAAATGTGCATTGGGAATAAGCCTCAGGTGCCCTGGCTTGTGTCAATAGCCTTCTTTCATGCTTTGGGGTTACCCAGAGCTAAGAGTTCTCCCATACAGGCTAACATTTGAAAACCACCTACAAATGCATTCTACTTAACTATTCCGAATTGTTTTCAGGTAGAATTTGGCTGGGTGCTTTATTGCTCTGTGAGATGTGTACCAGGTCTGCCAGGAATGCAAGGTCATTATCAGTTAACATGTGCAATAACTCTCAAAGGTCTTACCCTAATAGTTACCCTTTCTGAAGCACGGCTTAGGAATGCAGCTTTGTTATCATAATTATGCTAACAAGTTGATAGTGGAAGACAGTAAGGCAATGTTATGCGTTACTTTTATACTTAGCTGTTCTCAAAGATAATTCCCTGTAATTTACATTTTTGTGTTAAATAATATTTTGCTAATAGTTTTATTCCTAGTGGGTTTTTTTTTTAAATTTTGCTCCAAAAAAACTTAATGTTGTTTATAATACTTAACCATTCCTGGAAATTAAAGGAAAACAGAGAACATCTCTAAAACTCAAAAAGAGGAGTCTCTAGCTCCTGATAGATTAAATGGTCGCATGACATTGACAGTAGGAGGAAAGTGACTTGGACATCCTAGCTTGAGCTCATTGCTCCTGGGAGGTACTTGGAAGAGTGGGTTACACTCTGTTACAACCGTGGTTCAACCTTAACTTTCCTCTCAAAAAAAAGAAGAACAAACCAACCAACCAACCCATAACCCCTTGTCTTTGCCAATCCTCAGACTCAACACTAGAGACATCTTCAAAGCAGAAGGTAAACTGTGGATCTGAGCTATCAAAAAATAATATAGAAAGAGACAGAAAAAGATGATGTCATGCTTGTCTTTGTTGCAGGGTGGGAATTACCTTAAATAGCAGATGAGGACTCAGTATCTTGTGTGAGAAATAGGCTGGGGTGGGATATTTACTATTGACTCTATCATTCATGTGCTCCTGGCAGGCCTTGTTCTACCTCAATATCATTGAATACTACAAAGTTGACAGCACCTGCTATGGACAGTCAATGAGATGTGCCCTCCTGGATGGAGGCATAGATCTCTCCATATTCACAGACGATATCCTGCATATATTTAGGGGTAACTGACTATAGCACAGCTTTGAGCTCAGAAACAGTGAAATCTCTGATAGAACAATTGAGAGATTCTCTGCGATTCTTAGTCACCTGCCATGAAAAGCAAACAACACAACCACAGTAGCCAGACCAAGGTAGCAGCCCAAGAGGTGTGCTGCCATGAAGATCACCACCTCACTGAGGAACACCGGGGAGGGGTGTAGCTTTAAACTTGTTCCAGTGCATATTTCTCAAAATATTTTTAGCAATCCCCAAGCAAAAGATGTTATCTCGTCGAAATACTACAGAATTTGGGAAACAGAGCAGGGAGAGAATGTCAGTGTAGGAATAATTTGTAAGAAGCAAGGTAGAATGAATACATCTGAGAGAGCGGACATTTAAAATTTAAAATAAGATCAATATACATCACTGAATTGGTCAAGGAGGACATTTATGGGATATGAAACAGAAAAGCGGTTGTTAAGAGCCAGTTGTCAGTGCTAAGTATAAAGAAGACAAATGTTGGGGGAATAAAAACAGTATGTGACCTGAATAATAAAATAAATGCAATGGAAAGATCCAAGGTGAACCAAACTAGTGTATAAACTGTCACAGAAAGTGTCAAAGAGAAAGAGAGAAAGGAAGGAAGGAAAGGAAAGGAAAGGGAAGGGGAGGGGAAGGGAGGGGAGAGGAGGGGAAGGGAAGGAGGGAGGGAGGAAGAAAGATAAAAGTCAGGCAGACATAAAAACAATTATACACAAAGGATAAAACCAGAGGAATAACATAAAACTATCCTAATTAAGAATTACTGAGAGAGAAAAAGTTAAATACGTGAAAAGGAAAAATTAGTGCATGTGTGTGTACATCCATGCATGTGTTTGTGGTGGGGGTGCACATGTATGTGGACGGTTGTGTGACTGTGTATGGGGAAGCCAGAGATCAACGTCAGTTGTCATTCCAAGGGTGCTCTCCACTTCATTTTGTGAGACAGGGTCTTTTATTTCATTTATTTATTTATTTATTTAGTTACTTAGTTAGTTAGTTAGTTAGTTAGTTAGTTAGTTAGTTAGTTTTTTGAGACAGGGTTTCTCTGTGTAGCTTTGTGCTTTTCCTGGAATTCACTCTGTAGCCCAGGCTGGCCTCGAACTCACAGAGATCCGCCTGGCTCTGCCTCCCGAGTGCTGGGATTAAAGGCGTACGCCACCACCGCCCGGCACCATAGGGTTTTAAAAGAATGCATCAGATAGATGGGCATAAAAACTCTTAGGCAAGCAGACTATAGTGAAATTTAAGAATAGTAAAGAGAAAAAGAAAATATTTAAGCTTTAGGAGGGAGGCATTGTATCACCTTTAAAGGAATCGAAATGCAACCAGACTTTGTAACAATAGCAAATTCTAGAATAGTATAGAGTAATATTCTCAAAATATTAAAGAAACTCAAATGCAATGTCCACTTAAAGGATTATTTGATGTAAGTATATATGGCAAAGGGTTATTGGCGTTCATGACTTTAGAAAGATTATCTCGAGGAATCTCAGATAAAACACTTTGCCAAGGAGAAATATAAACCACAACCACTTTATGTTAAGCATAAAAAATGGGTGCAAGAAAATAGTTTAAAGTTCCCTATTAACTCTTTTGGTCCTACATTGACCAAAATAATTACTTAATAGAGTTAAATGCATTCATATAATTTTAATGTCCCAAACATAAAGAGAAAAACATCAGTTTCCTTTCATCTCTGATAAAGACTACATAGTCTACTTAACTATGTAGCTTTTTATTGCCATGACAAAACATTGTAGATAGCCAGCCCATAAGGAGGAAAGCTTTACTATGACCCATGGTTTCACTCCATGGTTATTTGATGTTGATGCTTTGAATTGTGGGAATATCAGTTGTGTCAGTAGCATGTGCTAGAGGAGGATGCTCCCCCTGTAATAGCCAGAAGGCAACACACAGAGAGAAAAAAGGCCTGCAGTCCCAGCAAATGTTTCAAGATCCACCATCAATGAACTAACTTCCTTCCACTGGGACCTACTTCCTAAGATTGTCCATCTACAAACAGTGGCACAGAGCAACAATTAATCTCTGAGCATATAGGAATTTGAAGAACATATAAGTTCTAAACCATTACATAACCAAACTCCCAACCATTAAAACAGAAAGGCATATGCATATGAACAAAAATAGTTAACAGAGAAATCTTGGACAACTGACAAGAATAATGCTGATTATAACAGACCTGCTCATCATAATAACAAAAGGCCTGGCCAAGCCAATATAATACTTGCAAGAGAAACAGTAGTATACACTCTGAGAAAAAAGAAGCTACCATTCTTACTGAAGATTATATGATTACAAGGGACAGAAACTTACAACTAAAAGAGAATGACTTATCAAACTAAGATCTTCTAATACGAATTGGTTGTCCAATATGATACGGACCACCCTAAAAACATATATACAATAACACTATGCAGACTGAGCAGGTTATGTTTAGGGATGTATATGTTCACACATATGTACTGACAATTAATGAAAACAGATGCCACAGATTTGAAAGAGATGAAGATGGGTGTATGGGAGGGTTTTGAGGGGTGAAAAGGAAGAAGGAAATGATGTAATTATAATCTCAAAAATAACATAACTTTCTAAAATTCAGCAGGATGTGCTTATACTAACAACAAGAAAAAAGAAAGGAAGAAATGACATGTGATTAACAATAACAACAAAAATTCTAAGTGTTTAGAACTAATCTATCAAAGAATAAAGAACTTATGGAAAAACATGACTCTCTCAAGGTCTGTAAAAGAAGAACCTGGATAGATATACAGCTCAATATAGAGTACTGTGTGCTGTGTTTAAGGCCTTGGATTCAATCCTGTATGATGGAGAGGACTACAGGTCTGAAAATAAACACTGTTCTTATGCATTTATAGGTAAATATATAAAGATCTAATTCTCCAAAAATCACTATAAAAATTCAATGATATCACAATAAAATTTAATTAAATGTCTGAGTAGTTTGGAAAACTTGCCTACAAACATACAAAAGAGTAAATGTCTTTAAATGGATACACTATTGATAAATAGGACATGATGGCAAAAGAACATTTTATATCAGCTCTGAAGATATATTCCAAACCCATAATAACAGATAAGAATGGAGTTCTTTTGTAGGAATGTAGAATAGATTAGTGATCTGCAAAGAACTAGAAAGCTCAAAAAAAAAAAAATACCCCAACATTCATCCAAACTTTGACAAAGGTGTCATACATTGTCCTTTACAGATTATTCTATATAAAGAGGTAGACTTCATCTGTATCAGACTTCAATTTTAAAGTTAAAAGCAATATCAGTAAAAGAAATTATGGACCAGTTTGCCACTAATCAAAACAATGTAAATTGTCAACAAGATGATGTTTCAGATTCAATAATATTTTTTAAAGTGCCATATAATAGCCAGCTTTGACAGGGGCATAGTGGTAAGAAAATGAGAATCTTCATGTACTCTTCCTGGGATATAGGATGCTCAGTGAGCAATTTGCACTTTCTAGTGAAGTACCTATAAATCTTATGTCCTAACAGTTGTACTCCTGGACAGATAAACCCAAAAACTACTTAAGGGACAAATACAAGGGCATTTGTGCAGTATTTTATATGGTAGAAAGGAATTAGAGTCAGCCTGGGTAACCATCACTAGGGGAATATGTAAACCTATGTTGTAATGCATACATACTCTGCATTTCTATTCACTATGAAGCATCATAAATAGATTTTTAAAAGATGGTTTCAAGTTGAAAAGAAAAGAAAAGACAAGGATAAACAAAAGGGGAGATGGGGAGAGAATCAGGCAGGCATACAGAAAAACAGCATGACATCATTTATGTATCATAAGAAGACAAACATACAAAAGATAGTATGGTCATATTCCTATATCAAGCCCATTTTGTGAGTCCCTCTTGTGAAAGAGAAAATAAATTGTTGTGCTTGAAGAAATAATAAAAACAAAGCAAGGAACTCACAACTCTAAAGACAATCCTGTGGCATGATCTGAGTGTTATGTTGGGCACCGTGTTCCTGCTTTAACAGCAACAAAAGATGTCCCTTGAATGGATCCTACCATACGCAAATGCAGCTAGAACCTCATTCTGAAATATGTCGCAATAATGGTAAAGGAAAGATGAGCAAAACAAGCAGGGTCACCAAGAAACTGGTTCTGTAAGATCATACCTGGCCGTGACACTGGTTCAGATTTATGGAAATCAAATTACTTTTGAGAGAACACTGTGTCCTAGGTCTAGCTGTGTGCCGGACTCAGTGGGCAACTCTTTTATATGTGGGATGTCTAGTTGTAGCTAAAGTTTTCCTGCCTGGCCCACAGTCAGGACAAATCTCTCTCACCTGCCAGTCCCACAGCCTCTCAGACCCAACCAAGTAAACACAGAGACTTATATTGGTTACAAACTGTATGGCCGTGGCAGGCTTCTTGCTAACTGTTCTTACAGCTTAAATTAATCCATTTCCATTAATCTATACCTTGCCACATGGCTCGTGGCTTACCGGTATCTTCACATTCTGTTTCTCATCGTGGCGGCTGGCAGTGTCTCTCTGACTCAGCCTTCTACTTCCCAGCTTTATTCTCCTCCTTGTCCCGCCTACACTTCCTGCCTAGCCAATGGCCAATCAGTGTTTTATTTATTGACTAATCAGCAACGCATTTGCCATACAGAACATCCCACAGCACTTCCCCCCCTTCTTTTTTTCAAAAAGGAAGGTTTTAACCTTAACAAAGTAAAATTACATATAATTTGGGAATTTGGGCGTAGCTTCTCTTACTACTTCCTGCTGGAGGGGGGCGCTGTATCTTATAGGGAAACAAAGAAAATTTTAGGATTATGGAATAGTCCATGAGGCTGTATCGTCTGAGCCAGATGCCTTCAAACCGTTCTGGATGTTGGATCATCTGGGCCATGGTGTCATCGGAGACCTTTCAGGGGGTCTTGGCTGGTCAAACCTGATGTATCTTAATCTGGAACAAATCCATAGCCTCTGGCTTTCTGTGGGAACAAAAGCAGAGTCTCCTTTCCAAAGCAACATATCCTTATATCCAAATTTTGAAGTCATGGTATCTTTAAAATATACATATTGGTTTAACTCAACATCTTTTATGATCAAATGTTTTTCTGCAGTTAAAAATCCCAAAGACAACACAATCCAGATTCTCTGTGTAATATCCATTTTTACGTGGCTTATTTTTTATACTACCTTTACTGTCTCTTTAAAGACTTCATTTTTTTAAAACTATGTATTTGTTTCTATAACTCTATATGTCACCTTTTTTGTCTCTTTCAAGCCTAAGTATCTTTTACACACATTGTAAACTATTACATCTGAATCTGTCTTATTGTGAATCTATTGCCTTAAACTGCAGCAGCTGTGGCTGCTGGCTCCGCCCACCTCAGCTTCCCAGCATGGCGGTGGTTTACCATGAGCTCGGGAGCTTTCGTGGGTCTATGCTTTTATCCAAGCAGCGTGTAGTCCAGAAACCTCTTTTTTGTTTTGTACCAGCAAAGGCTAAATCCACCATGCAGCTTAATGTGCCACTTGCAGAGGCCTCATTCCTGCCATATGGCAGCAGGTCAAGCGTGCACACTAGGAACCCACCAGTAGCTCAAACTGGCAGCTGCCGCTCATTTGAGAGAGATAATTAGGAACTGTTTTCAGCTCCGTTTTAGAATCTTTTCTCAGGTTTTAGGTGGAAACTCTTGCCACCACGTTGGACGCCATTTGTAGCTAAAGTTTTCCTGCCTGGCCCACAGTCAGGACAAATCTCTCTCACCTGCCAGTCCCACAGCCTCTCAGACCCAACCAAGTAAACACAGAGACTTATATTGGTTACAAACTGTATGGCCGTGGCAGGCTTCTTGCTAACTGTTCTTACAGCTTAAATTAATCCATTTCTATAAATTTATACCTTGTCACATGGCTCGTGGCTTACTGGCATCTTCACATGCTGTTTCTCATTGTGGCGGCTGGCAGTGTCTCTCTGACTCAGCCTTCCACTTCCCAGCTTTATTCTCCTCCTTGTCCCGCCTACACTTTCTGCCTGGCCACGGGCCAATCAGTGATTTATTTATTGACTAATTAGCAACACATTTGCCATACAGACCATCCCACAGCATCTAGTGATGCCTCTATAGTTGTAGTTTTGATCAACTCTCTGTGTTGAATCGTTCACCACCAGCCTGGCATCAGGACACAGCCAGCATCTTTCTATTTTTGTTTTTGTTTCTTGACAGTCTCATACATGTATATAACGACTCTTGTTGTTTTCATCCCCTTTCTCCCACTGAACCCTCTTCTTCAGCCCAGAATCTTAAAGACTTGGCCAAACAGTTACAGCCTGATGACTGAAAGTCTTACTTTGTTATCTTATCTCAACAGAGTAGCATGAAAAAGGGGGACACCACTCAAAAACTCTTACTTTGTAATTGACATTATTAGTCATAGTACTACACACACCTGTACAAACTGAGCTTTATTCCGTCGTTGAGAAACCCAAACTGATTTTTGAAAGGCATCCAGTGTCACACTGAAAATGGCTATCTGTATGCGAACCTTTGGGACTTTGTATGCTCGATTGCTTTTTGAGACAAGTTTTCACTGTTTGGCCCAGGGCGACCCTCAACCTGGGATCCTCTGGTTTTACCCTCCGCCACCTGTGCCGGGATTACAGGTATACAGCACCACTCTCTGCTGAGTCTTTATTTAAATTAGCTTGCC
Source organism: Peromyscus californicus insignis (assembly GCF_007827085.1). Taxonomy (NCBI): domain Eukaryota; kingdom Metazoa; phylum Chordata; class Mammalia; order Rodentia; family Cricetidae; genus Peromyscus; species Peromyscus californicus. The sequence continues at coordinate 50,877,036 of NW_026294514.1, forward strand.
CCGATACAGTGGTTTTGGCTTTTTATAGGGCTGGATCCCGGCCGACTCAAAGAGGAGATTTAATCACCCATGTAAAAAGTAAAGGAGCACACTGAAGCTCAAGGAGCCGGCAAGTCTTTGCCCCGCCAGGACTTTGTTTCACTAAGTGCAGACTTTAGTAAAAAATCAAACACAAAAGTGCCTCTGGGGGCCGAGTTCTCAGCTGCTGAACACGGTGCAGGCCCTGGGGGACAGAACACATCTTGCACATTTCTCTTCTGCACTCTTGTGAGGGTGGTAGAGCTTGTCTGACAGCCGAGGTGTGACTCTGACACAGTTTAAGATTGGTGGCATAATAAGACAGTGAGCCAAGGAGAAAGTGTGAATTAGAAAAAGAAATCTTTTTTTTTTTCTGTTTCCTGCAGCTGTAAATAACCTCCCTGAATGCTACACTTCCAAACATGGGCCAACATGCGAGGGAAGGTTTTTTTTTTTTTTTTTTTCTGGGGAGCTTTTGTTTTGAAGGACTTTGTCACTAAAGAACTGGGGTGGGTAGAGATGTGGTTTGAAAACTTCTTTATCTCATGAAGCTGATCATTGGCCTGGCTCTTTCATCTCAGGCTGTAGACAGTCTCCTATCTGCGTTCTTCATCCCACCCACCACCCAAAGCAAGCATGATGCCTGGTAGATAGAGGCAAAAGCTGTGTACTTCCATTCCCAGGCTCATGAAATTAATAAGGCAAAGTAATATGGGGGTGAGGGAACTAAGAGTTGTTTTTTCTTTTTTTTAACTGAGATATGTTGGGGTTAAAAATAAATTGGGTCAAAAGAAATGAAATTATAGTTGAAGAAATGAAGAAATATTGTAGTTGGTGGCAAGGACCAAGCAGCAGGGCCACATGGAAACAAAAGTGTCGGGGGACTTGAAACTGAAATTGTGTTTGGACATCATCTAAGAACACGCTACAAACACAGAATGTCAAGGCTCATGCCCAACCTGCTAAATGAAGGCATAATGTTTAATGAACCACTGGCTGATGTGTGTTAGTTTTTTAAGCACCAAATTAAGACATTTCCTAATTTTAGGCTTAGTAAATTAATAAACACAGGAAGTTTTAAATGTTAACATTTAGAATTTTAGTTCTTCTAGTGCACATACTACAATGACTACAGAAGCAGATTTTTTTTTTTTTTTTTAGCAAAACATAATATCAAAGTCTAAACTCTCACTCAAGCTCTTCTGTGAATGTCAAGCCCAAGTCCTCTGGGCCCCGAGTAGCATGTGGTAAAGAGTATAAAACTACCCTCTCCCGACAGCTGTTTGGAGCTCAAGAACTCCCCATGCATCAGGTTCATGTCCTCACTCTGGGCATGAGAAACTTCCTTCTAACATGATGAAACCATGCTGCACCAGGGCCAGCTGCATCCTTGCCCCAGAGAGAATTTTTCATGATGCACCAAGTTATGTTTCTGACCAGGCTGAAGCACGAGCTTAGTCTGATCGGTATCAGAGAAAGTCGCATGCAGTCTGTGTAAGCAAGAGGAAAATGACCTCGGGGGCAGCCCACTGCAGCAGTCCATAAATAAATTGGCAGACATGTCAACTGTGCACATTAGTCCAGGAGTGCAGTACTTTGGGGACTACAGTCCAAAGACAAAGACATTTGTGGGTTGCCGGTCAATCTGGAGCATTTCTTTTAATTTTTCTGGATGTGTTTTTGACAGGAGCTTAAGGGCAGTTCAATAAATTAAAATGTATTTACATGGCAATGAAGAATTATCTTGACATACTGAGAGTTATTTAATTACCAAGGTGCTTCGCGTGCTGCTAAAGTTAAGACTGTGTCAGCCTTTCTGGGACAAATCTTTATTTTCAGGGCCATGTGGCTCAGCCAGGAATGATCCCCTGGGTTGGAGCTTGTCAGTTATAGAAGATGAGTCTCCTTGCTGACCCCCATTTCCATAGACAGCTCTAAACAGATCGGTAATCTCAATGTCAGCCATCGTGATGAAGTCAGCGCTGCCAAGGCCAAATGTCCTCCTTCGGGGATGTGGCCTTCCTCTCAGAGGAATTGTAAATGAAGTCATAGCCCATTTGCAGTCTTCAAAGTGTGTCAGGGTTGCTGTCCGTCTGCATGGCATTCAGAGAGCTGTCTTAAAGCATCAAAAGGTAGGGGTGTGGTGTCCACGCTGGCAGCAACAAAGCACAGTAGGTAGGCAGTGACCTCATGTTAACAGGGACAGAGACAATATCCAAAAGCTCTTCTGTATAACAGGCCTATGTTACCAGCCAAGAAGACATTCCAAGAGAAACAGGAACTGGGAGCTTAGGGTAAAGTCACACTTAACCTGGAAACAGAAAAAGGTCAGTACCCAAGACCTCCCAGTACTGCTATTTCCAAACTCAAGGGTTTTGATAAGCTATAGTTTCAACAAGAGAGTTAACTAGTGACACAGACTCTCCCTCTGGCTAAACCAGATAAAAAAGGCTAATTATTGCAAACAAAAGTGAAGTAGAAATTCGAGGCATACACCCCACACACACACTCCTCCTAGGAAGTATATCAAGATGTTTAAGGAATTAGGTTGGTACTACAACCAGTGGCATTGCACAGACTTGACTGTCATCGGAACCATCGTGGCTATGATGAAGGAGTGTTATACAGTTGGGGAACTTGGATCCCACATCAGTTCAACTACTTAGCTGTGAGTCAACAGCGAGATAACGGTCCAGTTCTTCTATTCTTCCTAAACACATAGGTTTGAATTCTGAAGAGACTTGGTTTAATCTAGTGGTAGGATTCTGTTTCACTGTTTTAAAAACTATAACTGTTTCTCCATCCATTACTTCTGCACTGTCACGGTACCTCCAGAAGGTTATAAAATGTTAATCCACTGAACTATATATATCTTAAATTCACACCTGTAGGTCCAGACATCTTGACTCTAGTGGTGGGATCCGACATCAGCCGCTGTCCCAATACCCCATGGCCCACCTGTCGTGGCTACCTGCATAAGAGGACTCACTCGGGCTTTGTGAAGGGCTGGAGGAAGAGGTGGTTTGTGTTGAAGCATGACGGCTATCTCCTCTATTACAAACACAGAAAGGTAATGGCTGGTATGGGTAAGAATAAAGAACATTGGGAAGTAAAACCTCCTTGGACTAAAACCTTCCATGACCAAGAGGTATCGTTCAAGGAATTATATGGCAGGACTCTAGAAACAGTCATTTCCCCTCTGACTGCCCAGGAATTGTTCTTCCTTCAAAAGTCAAAGAATTATGACTTATGTTCTCTTCTGCTGCATAAATCAAGGCACATGTTTCTTCTCATTTACTTCTGTTTCCATCCTCTATGCAGATTTCTTTTCATTATCACTGTAAAGAAAATAGGAACCAAAGATAAGTTTCTCGTACCGGGGTAAATCAAAATGGACCCATAAAAGCATAGCTCTCCAGGCCACAGTTCAGGCAGTGTACTGTTGTCAGCAGAACTCAGTGTTGCTGAGGCTTCTGAGACAGAGAACTTAGCAAGTCACCTGGAATACCTATTTCATTTTCCAGGTTTCATGAGAATGGTGATTTCTAACTCTGGGTGAAGGCTGGGACCACATAGGGAATGTCCCCCAAGGTGTGCTAAGGCAGTCCTCCTCCCAGATGTTTGTGACTGGGTGACTCTGAGATGGGCCCATGCGCTTGGAAAGACCTTCTTTAGATGAATATAAAACCACAGTTCACATTTTGTTATCATGTGTGTCTTTTCAGCCAGATGCAATCCAGTGTCTGATTCTGTTAAGTGACTGCAAACATGCTTAAAAATAACAACAGAGATTTCATATAGAACTCCTACTTTTCGTCTTCTCATGAAATAGTCTCAACAGCTGTCAGCAGTCAAACAGACTCCCTGTCCTAAAGAATACATGCACTCCCCCACTCAACAAAGGATGCACTGTCTCCCACAGCCTTGTGATCTTCTGGCTTCCCTCCAGGGACATTCATGACCCACCTCTAATCAGGGTTCAAAACAAGAATTTTGGCTATTTACCTCATTCATGACATAATCTTGTTTTTTTTTTCCTTCTGTCTTTATTTTATATTTCTCGTGTGTGTGTGTGTGTGTGTGTGTGTGTGTGTGTGTGTGTGTGTGTGTGTGTGTGTGCACTTGGGTGCATGTATAAACAAACTTAATTTCTTACTGAAAATATCTAGTAAAGAAATGAGTATATTGTGAGAGTGAAGTACGGTCTAATACTGAATTATTGTGGGGACTTTCTATTCCGACATTCTGAGCCACTTGCTCTGTGAACGGCTCTGCCTTTCGTAGGAAAGTGAACTGTACAGCTCCATTGAGAAACTCTGTCTCCCTCCAGTGCGGGAAAATAGGATTTTTCTCTAAACAGGATGAGACATTATTATCTGTCCTTGGTTTCTGTTCTCCTGAGTTAAAGTGGAACAGACAAGAAGTTTTCAATCCAGAAAGCATTGTGGAAACACTAGACACCAATTTCCAACCTATGGAAACATGAACATTCATGTTTCAGAAGCCTGTAGGAGTCCTAGAACCATGCCCACGTTCTCCTTCCCCTTACCTCCTGAATGGGCAAGAGTGCAGCCCTGGAAATTTGATACTTTCTTTTTTAAGGTAATTCTAATTGTAATTGAGTAAATATTACAGTCAAGTGTATTCCAACTTAAGATTAATAATAATAATAATAATAATAATAATAATAATAACTGACCTTACGTACTGTCATCTGGAGACTGTAATCCTGAAGTAGTCTGTCTTGCCCTGCATTGGTAATCAATTTCTGTCTCCTCTTACAAAATAGGGATCATAGTAGATGTTAGTTTTTAATGCTCTGCTTCAACAAACTAATATAAGAAATATCCTTGAATCAAACATCTCTTATTTTAAGATCTCTGACTGCTGAGATTCAGAAGGGCCAGCCAGGTTTGCTAGGTGGCAGTCAGGGGCTGGTGCTGAGGCTTTGTTAGGTGCCATCAGTGGATGGTGCTGAGACTTTACTAGGTGGCCATCAGTGGATGGTGCTGAGGGTCTGCTAGGTGGCAGTCAAGGGCTGGTGCTGAGGGGTCTGCTAGGTGGCAGTCAAGGGCTGGTGCTATATTTAGCTCATGTGGTGTTTTTGTGAATCTTTGAATTAAATGCATTCAGATGAAGAATGTGCAACCCAGTTTATCACAATCCCCACTATTCTTCATTGCCTCATCTACTTATTTTTATCACCTACCAAACTTTTGGCATTTGAAAGTATGAGTGGAATGGAAGGTATGTGCAACTTTTAAACTATACTGGTAATTTTAGTTAAATTTAGAATACTTTTATCTGTTTTCTAGTCTTCTTTGGGGGTGGGGATGTGGGTCTCGTGATCAGCACACAGGTAACAAAAAGCTGTTATGAAGAATGTACCTGTGGCCATCATTGCTACATCGGCTTTTGATGCAACTATAGGAGAGTATAATGAAATAGCATTATTTCATTTTTCAAGAGCCCAAATCAGGTGCCTTTTATGGCTACCCATTCCAGAATCCATCATGTCTGATCTGGAAAATAGATAGCAATGTCTGAGAAGAGCTAATGAGGCATACAAAGAACATAACTGAATAAATTAGCAGAAAGTGCACTCACCCATTCAGAAATCACTCATGCAACAAATGCTTATTGGATACTTTTTATACGCCACGCCTTATGGAAGCACCAGGGAGAAGGCAAACAAATATGGAGCCTGCCCTGTTCGTGCTTATAGCTCCATGTAGGAAACAAACGTAAGAAAGTAACCCCACAAGTAGCTTTGATTAGTATCACAAATAAAAGTGTATCTAGAGAGAATAGTTACAGCATTCTCAATCAAGCACAATCACACTGCTCTCAGCCGTCCAGTTGTTAAACCTTGATAAAAGAGTAACTGTAGGATATAAGAAGACTCAGTATTTTTCAAAGAAGGCATATACCAGGACGGACAAACTCAGAAGAGGTCCGTTCCCTTTCCAAAGCTGGAGTTCAAGGGAAAAAGGGGGTTCAACAACTGGATGGCCTGCAGCTCACTGGTTTCCCAGGCCCGAGGAGTCTACAGTCCGGGTATAAACAGGAAGCAAGCCTTTGGGGCCCCACGAGGCAGGAAACCTTCAGTTGGTGGTTGGTGCGGATTTATAGCAGCGGAGTGAGGATGCGTGTGCTGCCGAAAGGCCTGGAACATGAGACGTCCTTGTCGCAAAGCCTCTGTCAACAGAAGTAGTTTCAGAAGGACTGTGGGAAACAAGCCGAAGGAAGTAAGAGGGAAGTAAGCCGGGAAAAAGCAAGGCATCAGAGTGTACCTGAGACCTGCACAGTTTGTCCATATGGTAAGGGTCACAGAAAGGTGACCACCAGACCCTGCTAAGGCAGCAGGGTCACAGAGAGACAGCATGTGCCGGGCCCATGGCCGGAATAAAGCGCCTTCTGCTGGTCACAAGCCCACACTCCTGGTCTACCCTGCAGCAACTGGAGCAGAGCAAGCGCCTCCCTTCCCTTGCGGTGTTCCTCTAGCGCCCTCTGCTGAGAAATGTTAGCACCGCAATGCTTGCACAGACCTGGATCATGAAATGAGTTCATTCAAAAAGAAACAAAAGCGGACAGTAAGGGGTAGCTGAGACACAATGAGAGTGCCAGTTTAACACCTGGGAAAAGAGTGAAAAGCTTGGATAAATTAGGAAGGGATGTGAATATATAATTAATTCTGCAGAGTGTGTGTGTGTGTGTGTGTGTGTGTAGGGAAGAATATAATAACATTTAAATGGAGACCAAAGAATTTAGTAGAAGTGAGCTAGACAGAAAATGTGGATAAACAGTTATTATCCAGGCCAAGAAAGCAAGATATATGGGATCTCTAAGCTGAAGAAAGAAGCAAGAAGGGAGGGAGGGAGGGAGGGAGGGAGGGAGGGAGGGAGGGAGGGAGGGAATATTGTGTTTAAGGAACTTAAAAATCTCTACTGTGGCCCACGAGGGAGAACGGAGAAGGAAAGTTCGTCTGGAGAAGAAGCAGGAGGCAGCCTCACAGGGGCCCAAGATAAAAATAGCTGCTTTGTGATGTTCTTTTGACTAAAACAGAAAATACCCTAGGTCACGGGATTTTCTAAAGTTTATTCTGACCATTTTGCTGAAAATGACTTAGAGGGTGACAAGAGTCGGACAGGAGCAGCCCTCAGAAAGCCAGGGCTGCAGCCGAGGCAACAGGCTATAGTGGTCCTGGCTAGGTAGAATGCTCTCCAAAGATATTTCAGGACAAGAATCAATATCATTCACTGCTGTAGGATAATCCTCTTGTGCAGTGTAAAGATTTGTCACTCGAATTGGTTTAATAAAACACGGATTGGCCAGTAGCCAGGTAGGAAGAATAGGTGGGGTGACCAAACTAAAGATGATGGGAAGAAAGGCGGAGTCAACCAAATGCAGAGGGAGAAGGACATGAATGTACCATGCTAATAAAGGTAGTGCTACATGGCAGTGCATAAATAAGAAATATAGGTTAACTCAAAATGTAAGAGCTAGTACTAAGCCTGAGCTATTGGCCAAGCATTTATAATTTATATTAAGCCTCTGTGTGGTAATTTGGGAAGTGGCTGCTGGGTATTTGGGAACTGGTGGGCAGGAGAGAAATGTCCAATTACAATTGACAGAATATGGTAAGTCATTTTACCAAATACCGCAAACTGGGCATCTCACAAGTAGAAGACATGTATTTCTCATAGTGCTGGGACGGGGGGTGGACTAAGTCCTAGAGCAAATCACCAGCAGACTCAACAGCTGGTGAGGGCTCACTTCCTGCATTTTTAGGGTCCCATCTTTTCACTGTGTCTTCACACGGAAAAGGGGAAAAGAGACTCTTGGTAGCTTAATAGGTCCTAATCTCCTTCCTGAGGATCACTCTTGTGACCTAATCTTCCAAGAATCCTACCTCCAAATTCCTGTGCACTGAGGACTAGATTTTAGCATATGAATACAGAAACATAAATATTTAGTTTATAGCCTAGGTGAAGCAGTGTGGAGTTTCCTGGAAAGAATGATTGATGAGGTAAAATTCTAATGATTCACTGAAGTAACAGGAGATCGAATGAGTATATGATCTGAAGTTTAGGTTAAACTAATGTATTATTGTTATTGGCAGGTCTCTGTAGAGTATTCAAGGTTAGAGCTAGGAAGAAATTACTTATATATTCAATGAATATGCTATAATATAGTAGATGGTAAATATATTCAGCTATAGAAGTTCATCAAGGTCCTAAGGTAGCATTTCTTTAACTTGGGCTTTGAGAGTCTGCAGAGAAGGAGGTAGGCAAGGCAACCAGAGAAGCAGAAGCAAAATCCAGAGGGAATATATCCTAAAATAACACAATATCACAGTTTTAGGAAAGAAAGTAGTGAGTTCCCAGTCTACAAGTAAGCCCTACTAGGTGAAAATTTAAAAACATCTATTTTACTATACAACATAGCATACATTGATCATTTTGCCAAAAGTAGTCTAGGTAATATAAAGTGAATTTGGAAGGAAGCAATTCATTAACATGAGTTAAAAGCTGAAAACAACCTTCAAAGTCCAGACTTTTGAAAAATTTTGACAATGAAAGAGATAGGAATAATAGGGTCACTGGAGAATATTTATTCCATTTACAGTTAGTGTAATTACGAATACAATTGAATTTTAAAATGCTATGACCATTTTGCTTTCCATGTTGCTCTTCTGCTCTGTATTTCTCTTCCTTTTCTTCCTTTCAGCAAATTAGTTTTTTTTTATATTTAAAATATGTGTTATTTTAATGCCCATCTAAAAGATTGCTTTACAGTGTTTAAACTATGAAAGCTGATATAAAAATAGTATGTGTATTTTGTAATACTACATATAGGTTTTTTTGTTTTTTTTGTTTTTTTTGTTTTTTCGAGACAGGGTTTCTCTGTGTAGCTTTGCGCCTTTCTTGGAACTCACTTTGTAGACCAAACTGGCCTTGAATTCACAGTGATCCACTTGCCTCTGCCTCCCGAGTGCTGGGATTAAAGGCATGTGCCACCACCGCCCGGCTACATATAGTATTTTATGGGTATTCTGGCATTTAATTTAACCATATCTTATACAATATGTTCATAATGTCATGTATTTTAGTTTTATACAGATTGTAAACCTATGAGACATTGTTAATATTCTTTTATAACACTATATGTGCTTCATTTTTAACTATATTTTTTTACCGTATTCTATGATAACTCCTTCTTTGCTGGATCATCAAACATTTGACCTTGGATCATTCTTCTTCTGATATAGCACTATTTAGTGAGTGAACATCAGTTACTTTATCTTTCCTTAGTACTGTCCGATTTTTAGAATGGTTAGAGGATCCTTGATTTGGTAGTTATTTCTTTCCAGAATATTTTGAATGTGTCTCTTTCTATGACACTAAGAAGCTAATTCATCCATAGAAACAAGGAAATCCAAAAGAGCAGCCTCCTCCATGTGCTGTGTGTCTTTGGCTTGCTTCCAAGCTATAGTTAATAGCTAATTTGCTCTGCAAAGCTCTTAGTTTAAACCTTACATTTTTACTTCATTCCCCATTTGATTCTCCTTTACAGCCCCTTGCTTATGCTGCAATTATCAATCTGGCCTCTTTAGTTCTTTGAGCACACTTATCATAGTCATATTAAAGTATATTTCTAACATTCCTTTATCTAGAGTCTCCAGAAGTCTTTCTATCTTCTTCTGTATTCTTGGCAAATCTGTTCCAGTTGTAAAAGATAAGAGTGCTGGCAATTCCTGTCCCCCTCAGTCTTATCAGTAAGAAAGCATGTAAAAGTCAACCTTCAGTCCCTGTGAGCGTTGATCTTTGCCCCAGTACCCTTACTTCCGGGGCCATTCATTAGAGCCTTGTTTACCAGGACCACCTCTTTTTTAAGTTACCTTTAAGAAATATTTGTATTAATTCTTTTGAGAATTTCATACTGTCCTCCTTACATCCAGTCTTCCCGTAGCCCCCCTCCCCTTCCCACCCAGTCACCTTTGTGTCCCCCCACCCATGGAGTCTTGTTTGTCTTGTCCAAGTAGAAGGGTCTGCAGGACCACCTCTTGGATAGTCTCTCAACTCTGTGAGTCTGTTGAATGTTCTAATCATTTCTTAGCCTTTTCAGATGGAAGTAATCCTCACATTAAGCGAATTCCTGCTAGACTTTGGCTTCATTGGCCTTCATTGTCTTCCTACCTCTGTGAGATATTGGAGGAGTATTTATATACTCAAGCTTTTCCACGTTTCTTTTCTAGCAGCCGAACTGATCTTCATCTAGTCTGGCATAATTAGAAAGAGAACTTGAGTGACAGCTGAGATGGGAGGTGGTATGAGGGCAGAGATGTTTTTGTAATGTTTTAAATTGCGAGATATTCCTTTAAATAGGAGTGCTGTTAGAGAGTAATAAAATCTAGCAGAGGAAAAAAAAATGGAGGTACCAAAGAAGAGGGATAACAAGTAGATGTATTTGCCATCTATCAAAAAAAGGAGGTTGTAGCTAGCCCCTCACCGACAGCAGAAGATTAGATTACATAAAAGATATGGCTGAGTTTTCAAACAGGCTCAAAACAAAAGCAGGCATTCCTTGCGCATTACACAGAACAAGCCACTGTTTGTTGTGTCTTATGAATCTCTATGCTCAAAACCGAATGTGGGTGTGTGTGTAGGACCGGGAGGCATGGCATACGTGAGGCTCTGAGGATGCTTAGAGAGAAAAGCACTGTTTTGCTTCAAATGCTAGTCTCTGCTTCAAAAGCTGTGCTATTCACTCTGTTGGGGGAGTAGTCGGATGGGGTCACAGCACACAGTTAGAAGAGAGTTTATTTTGAACAGGAAGTAAAGTTCAGAGCATGAAATAGGACCAGTTCATTTGTGTAGTTTAAATATCTCTTGTAACTAAGACTTATTCATTTGTATTTTCTTTTAGCACAGCAAAGTGAATCACGGAGTGATACAATTCACTTATTGCTCCGGTTCCGGGGATCCAGTCCAGGGCCTTGTGTCTGCTAGGCAAGTGCTCTGTCAGTAAACTACATTTCCGTGTAATACTTTCCAAGTCTACCAACTTAGAAGACTACTCTTGGGCAGAGTAGAGAAACAGATTAGAGTGGGCCCTAAAGGTCAGTCTAGCTTTGCAGCCCACCATCTTACAATGAAGAATTTGTGTCGTAAATACCGGGTTAATTAACAGTTACCAGAAAAATATGTAACTCTTGGGCCCAATCCTGAAATTCATCAGAGGAAACGCAGTACCAGATAATGGGCTTGACTGGATGGTGGAAGGAGTCAGGACAGCTGGTTTCTGTAGACACCTAAGTTTTCTGTGTGTCACCTTAAATACAACTATTAGACATTGGTGACAAAGTGGTGAAGACGGAGCTCAGAGAGAGATTCAGTTGGGTTAGTCATGTAAACATGTAGATGGTGTTATATGCCACAAGGTCACCTAGAAACAATGTGTGTGTGTGTGGGGGCGGGGGTTACCAAAGCAAAGAGCCAAAGACCAAACCCAGTTGGAAGTCTCTGGCAAAGGGAGGAGACTGCATCAGCAGACTCTGAGCGAAACGGGAGCAATCTGGAGTTCACGGGTCCGCAGAGTGAACGCTGCTGTGATCCAGCTGTCCATGAGACAAGCTTAGTGTCTCACAGGGGTGGATCTGTCCTTCCAACTGGCCTTTTCTTGCCTTGCCTTCTCTGTGTTTTTTTTTTTCTTTTTTCTTTTCTTTTCTTCCAGTCTGAAAACATGGTCATCTCTATCATCCCCCAGGGAAAGGAGTAAATTCCCTTGAATAAACATTTCTTATAATTAATTAGTTTTCTATTTATCTCTTCTTCTAAGGCAAAAGCTTTCAAAAGGGCCATCTAACACCTTTTTTTTCCCCTACTGCCTTTCCACACCTGCAGTCAAATACTTGAGCAGGGCAGACGGCTGTTGAAGTTACAAGCATGCTCAAATTATCCAGAAAGAGTGGAGAGTAAGAAAAGCAGTGGGTTATCAGTGTGTAATGGGAAATCACACTGACCTGAGAAGTGTTCTAGATGGATTAAGTTAACAAACAGGTAGACCAATTATTACAGCCTGGGTGCATGATTTCAAATACTATACTAGAATTCATTTTCTCTTTCCATTTTACTCCATTCTCAATAAACGGCCTGTGTTTTTGTCACAAATAAATGTCAGTTTGAAATAACTTTAGATTTGCTTTTCTAAGAGGGCCTAGGAATCTCTTCTCACAGTGCCAAGCATCCACCTAGAACTTTTGCTCCAATTTTGTGCCTACATGGAAATAAATTGTAGTTGGAGACTACAAGCCCTGACTTGAAACCCTCCAAGGTCACATTCCAAGGCTTTACCGTCACCCTGCTTCTGTGCATGCCTCTACTCCAGACCTCAGCTTTCTCTGGTTGCCTGTCCCACCTGCTCGCGTATCCTGACGGCATCCTTCAGAACAGGGCTTCTTAAACGTTTTCCAGTCAGGACTCAATTTTACCCCCAAAATATTTGTGTGACCCTGGATTTGGAAATATATAAAATAAATACACAAACCAAACACTTAATGATAATAAATCTTAAAGAAATTAATTCTAAAACCATTTCTTGTATACATATAATTTTACTGTTTACTAAAGACGAAAGCAAATTTTAATACCAATAAGATGGATGTGATCCTTTATTTTTACATAAAAATTCCAATCGTACAGAGGTCAGTGATACACTCCTTTAATCTCAGCTCTTGGGAGGCAGAAGCAACTGGATCTTTGTGAGTTAGAGCCAGCCTGTTCTAAATTGTGAGTTCCAGGCCAACCAGGTTTACAAAGTGAGACTGAAAAAAAAAAAAAGAAGAAAGAGGGAAGGAAAGAAGGAAAAAAGGAAGGAAGGAAGGAAGGAAAGAAAGAAAAAGAGAAAAAAGAATTGAATGTGTGGTGCTCCAGTGTATAGAACACCTTAATTTTTTCAGGGTTGATTGATATTTTGAATTTATAATCATGAATGGAGAGGTTGTTTCTTCATAAAAATGCAAAGTTCAAAATGGCTAAAGTATATTTAGGACCATTCAGAATTATTGGAAATTCTATCTTAATCATAAGCCAACACTGAGCTAACATTTTAAAAATGAAATTCAAGTCAGTAACTGAAATAAAAAAATTTAATGATCAGACATTCTAACACAATACAAAAGATAACATATGATACTTTCTACCTGGTTAAAAAGAATACCATTTTTTTAATTAAATCATTCTATTTCTGTGAGAGCAGAAAACTCTATGCTTATAGTAAATACACTGCACATCAAAATATACAATAGTCTCAAATCGGAGGCTTATGTGTTTGGAGCAATGCTCGTCGTACTGGGTGCTGTGAAGACAGAACGAAGTGCTCATCTATGTTCAGAACCAAACCGCCATGAAGTTGCAGATGTGGGCAGACCCTACTTGAGACACCCAGATGCATTCCATGCTTGATTTTCCTACCAAGTTTTGTTTTTGTGCAGTTGGAAGCCTTTTCCTCCTGCCTTTTGTTTTCAGTTCCCACGTTCGGTTAGTTTAAGTTAGGCTGCAAGAAAGGAAGTCAGAAAACTGCTGAGTAAAAGTTGAGCTCATCATCTGCTGAGCTCGCAGTAATAAACGAGAGAAACACACAGTGGAGAAAAACTTGCAGCCTTCAGAACGAAGGGAGCAAGTGGATTTGGATATATGTGTGCGCTCCAGAATCTCAAAGACCATCTCCAAGCCTCTCTCCGCCTTCCTTAGGACCTTTGGTGTAATCTAAGAGATGCCCAGTAGGTGGAGTAGCTTACTCACAGTTTTCAAAGTTACCAGTACACAGCAGTTAGAAACAAACGCCTAGTAAATGCTGCAAGAAAAATGAGAAATTACCAACAAACGAAGGAACTGAAGACTAAAGATGATAGGATTTATGACATAAAACCTATTAAGTAAGTTAGGCAGTTGCTCACTTGAGACCCCCTGCTGATATTAATTTATAGCTTCAGGTACCTTCTGCTATGAGACCCCTTGTTGGCAGTGACACAGGCAGCCAGTTCTGGTATGAGAGGGTGTCAGGTGGTGGGTGATGGGATAAGCACGCATCTGTGGTGATGCTCGCTTAGAGCTACTTATACAATATTAAGAAGGCTCTTCCCTGCAAGGGGACATTTCAGGTTAGGAATAAACCTTCCCTCTTGGTCTTCAGTACATTCTTCCACTACCTTCTGCTTTTTCCTTTACAGCATTCCTTTTACAAAATGTATGCTTATACAAGTTATAAGAAGGATATTCTCTCAAATGACTTTCTTCCCAAACTGACCAGTGCCTGGAATTCCGGGAACAAAAAAACAAGCCCACGACTCCCTGTTTACATTTAAGAGATTTATTCTTTGAAGAAATTTACATTTATTTGGTTATTCACCAAATACTCACTGAGCGCTTACTTTACACCTGGGATAGAACTGTAAAGAGGACAGAAAGGGGTCCCAGGTCGCACGAACCATCTCTATAGGAAGATACAGAAGAGAAGCAAGGGAGCATTAGATACGACACAGAGCTTTGAAGGGTGGGGCATAACGTGGGAAGTGGGCTTCCTCAGGTATCCAAGAAGCCGTCTGCTCAGACAAGAATGTGTAAGTCTGATAAAGATCCGAGAAAAAGATGTAATTGGAAGAAACTGGTAGAACCTGGAACTATTTTAGTCATTATTTTCTTAATAAGTATTGAAAGTTCATCAAGTTACTTACTTCTCAAGTGTTATCACCTGGTGCAAAGTGGCGAGAAGCAGCCTTCTGAAACCCAGTAGCGAAGTCTCTTTTCCAACTGTGGCAGAAGCAAGCAATTGACATGAGCTTTGTAGTGTCAAAACATAATGACGCACTGGAAGGAAAGGGCGACATCACCAAAACAACAACTGTGGTGCTCAGATGTGTGAGAGAGCCTTCAAAAACAGCCTGCTCCATCTCCTCTCTACCTCAGTATTTTTTGAAATACTGGTTGAAAGTTACAATTAGACCCAACCAGGTGCTTATCAGATATCTCAAGGGTCACTTCAGGTCTGCCAAAAGACTACTGAAGCTCCATTGAATTCTTATGTTTTTACCAGTCCTTGAGCTCTAAGAAAGAAAGAAAGAAAGAAAGAAAGAAAGAAAGAAAGAAAGAAAGAAAGAAAGAAAGAAAGAAAGAAGGGAGGGAAGAAAGAAAGAAGGGAGGGAGGGAGGGAGGGAGGGAAGGAAGGAAGGAAGGAAGGAAGGAAGGAAGGAAGGAAGGAAGGAAGGAAGGAAGGAAGGAAATCACCTTCTTCCTCATAGTACAATTCTGAGGGGGGGGAGGGAGGGAGGGAAAGGGAGGGAAGGAGGGAGGGAGAGATAGAGGGAGGGAGGGAGAGAAGAGAGGAGGTAAGTTCATGAAAAACACCAGTGATATTAAGAAAATTCAAAAACTGAACTTTCCTGTTTTAAAGGACAGGTGTTCTTGGTAATTTGTGGTTTTCTAATCTGCGAAGGAGCAGTTTTCTTTCCGTACTTGAATAAGGTTGGGATATTAGGCACTCTCTGAGGTCAGTAATGTAGCATGCCCAAATCTTCAGCGCACTGAGTCCTCACATCCGCCTGCTCTTGGGGCACACTGAGGTAGACGTTCCGATGCTGCTGACGGTGACAGAGTGAGTAGAACAGCCGCCCTGTCCACTTTGGCTGCAGTCAACACTGATGACCTAGCAGATGCTTTCAAGACAATAAAGAAAATTGCCATATTCTCTATGTGCCCTGGTCTTCATATTTGACTTGGAAGGAGGGCTCTGAACAAAATAAGCTAAAGTAAATTTGGATTGTTTACCTACGTCCTATTCTTAATTAAGTATTGGGATGTTTGCCAACCCTTCCATCCAACCCCAATAATCAAAGAAGAGGTCAGGGTTATCCACCTGCTTCGTATGTTGTCATCAGACAAACTCTGTGATTATTTTCTTTCTCATTTCTATACCCTCAGAAGCATAAAGAGAAAGGTCCTGGCTTCTTTCTTGGACTGAACTTTCTAGAGTTTTATAACTGACAGCAGCCACAGTAGTGCCTTTGCAAATCTTGGTCTAGATACCCCAAAGCCACTTTTCAAAGACTATTAAACCACTATGCATACTTCTTCAGAGGTTTCAACCCCAAAAGTCATCAGGATAGAAAGTATTTTATGGCTCTACTTCTTGTGAGGATGCCCTCCTCTCACTTGAGGAAAATATTTGCTACTTCAACAGAAGGAAAATCAGTCCATTAAAATGCCCTTATTTGTCATAAAAAAAAAATCTTGGGGAAAACACTCAGGAGTGGACTATTAAGATAAATTATCCATGAGGTACAAGTGTCCTTTGCATTTTCCCTTTTGGGATAGGTTTTGTCCTCGTTGTTGACATGAAGAGTATCTGCTTGCAGATCTGCCCTTTTACTTCAGAACTAAGATAATGTTTCCATTTCAACTGAGTCATCCTTGTCCTAAATATTGCATAATGGCACAGTCTGCCATCTCCGTTTGCTTTGGCCAAACACAATGACAAGGCAAACCAGGCCGAGGCTCCTAAATCTCTTTGGACACTCTGCCATTTTGTGTGGTGGTCAGATGAATTTATTAGGTTGTGAGAAATTATAGCATTGAATGAGTAACACAAAATGCTACTCAAGAAATCTTAAAATAAAAAGGTTGCAGAAGAAGTGCCTAATCTAGCTATGAAAACTGTATTCAGAAACCACAGGGAGAACATCTGTCATTTGAAACTTTTTATCAGAAATAGAGGGAGCTCAAGGTCAGTTTAATATTAATTCTCCCCCAGTTCTTTCATCTAGATATCAAGTTGCATTTGAATCTGGCAAAGGGTTATGAATGTAGGTCAGCTTAGCCTTCAAAGCAGAAATGTCTTGATAAATATTCTGTAGCTGTCTATTTAGTCTTCAATATCATTAGGTTATTTTTAAGTGAAAATGACCTAAACTTGCCTTTTCATGGAAAGGGAAATTCATTCCTGCTAAGTTGAAATTGCTTTTGAATAATTTATGGGGAACAGTGAATTCATCAGATCTGATGCTATCAGCAGCCGTGAGATTGCATTGTTCTATAATGGGTGCTATGGGAACAGCAAAGCTAGAGTTGGTGGGTATAAGAATTCCAATCCAGAATCTTATGCAGGATACAGGTTGGCAATATTTTAGAAAAGAAAATCCCAAGTTGAAACTATGTAGTAATAACCTTTAAAATGCCCTCACTCTAAAAAATAGAAATAAAATATATATAAATATAATATAAAAAAATATAAATGAAAAGGAATGATATTCATTTTACCACTGTGAAATTGACTGTGACCAATATATTGGATCTTTTTGTCAGAATATCATCACTGAGTGAGGAGATAATGGTAACTGGAAAATTATGATATAGAAACAAGGGCTAATAAATAAGAGCATACGAACCTGTAAAATGAGTTTTAGTCGCTGAAACACAGTATATTTAACTTTCTCTCCTCAATTTACTAATTTATGGTATTAGATCTTCTCCAAAGCACCATGTTTAATCTCCTCATTCATTACTTTTTAAATGTTCTTATTGACCATCTTTTATTTGTGAAGGATGCAGCTAATCATTATTTTAGAAATAAGGTTAAATAAGATAAAAGTTTGTCCTCTCATAATGAGTGGTAATTGATCTTAAACTTCTAATGTGAGTAGGATTTGCAATGGTATCAGGAAATGGGGCAAAAAAAAAAAAAAAAAACCATAAATAGATAGAACAGAATGAGGAAAAGCTAGACAGGCTTGTGTTGGGACCAACCAGAGAGGCCTAAATGGATTCCTTTGGTTACATTATGATGGAGGACAGACCAAAGCCAGGTTCTGACGAAGCTGAACGCAGACTAAAGAGCTACATTGTGCTTGAGTGCCAGCTGTGACTCCGGAAGCATAAGTGAAGTGATTCTTCAGTGCTACGGAGTGACTCTGGGTGCCTGGGTGTAGGATAATCTAGGGACCCTCTAATTAAGTCAAATAAGATAATTCAAGAGATAATCCGAAAGAGAAGAGGCTGACTGCTGTGGTGGGACTAAGAACTCAGGCAAGAAGACTGATCTCAAGCTTATGTTCATGTGGTATCTGTTTATCTAACTTCTTCCTCCTTTTCTAGTTCCTGTTTCCGGTCATAAACCGTCTCTAGCACTTAGATACCCTCTGATATTGTTCCTTGACTACTACAAGGAACCAGTTCTAATGGTATGTTATCAATGAAGTAGATATACTATCATTTTCCACATTCTGTCTAATGTCTGCATAATGGTATTTCAGTACAATTGGTTTGCTTTGCGATCTTACATCATTTGACTCACACATTTAAGAATGTGTGTCTGAAGTCCCCAGGATGAGAAAGATCAGGACTCTGTAGGTTCCTCAAGGGTCTAGGTCATAGCTTGAGTCATGGCTGGATTCAGATTCCAGATCACCAATGTCTAGGTTTATACTTGCAGAAGAACATTGTGATATCACTCACACTTTCTGAAGGCAGCCTTACCTTTGCCCATCACCCACAGAGGTATCTCTTACCACCAATTTACTAATTTCATTACTTCTTTTTTTTTCTTTGAGTTTTCCTGTTTTATGAACATGTCTTTGAAATGCGTTTAGGATATTGTTGCCTTTGTAGCTAAATGCAATCTTAACCTCCATGTCGTTCTAATTTTCTTCTGGATAGTTGTTCCATAATAAATAATATGCTCCATTCTTCCTGGATCAAAGTCCATTTGTTGTTGCTGCATGACAGAAGCTAACCTCTCTCAAAGGTGAATGCCAAGTCCCCATTAATTGACTTCCTTCTAGATGGGAACTGGCAATTTCCTGCTGGCAATAAGGCCTCATAAGGAATTGAAGAAGATGGCTGATGATCCAGTGGTGTGGAGAGAGGGGCATAACAGAAAAGTGTGAAGAAGATGTTTGGGGGGGAAGGGCAGGGACTGTGCCAGATTTCCTTTCAGACTGACTGCTCTACTGCGTGAACTGTGTGTTGCAGATATGGACACACGGACACAAACTGGTGGCCTCTGCTATACAACTTACCAAAGGCCACAGCTTAGTCCAAAGAAATTGAGAAGAAGAGCATGATAAATCTTTTTTGACTTTGTGCTGAAAATTAAGATAATTTCAACAGATTTCGTGTTCATGGAGTTCCCATACATTAATTTCATTTCCTGTAAGCGTAAGATGACATTGGTGACAGAAAACACTGTGCACACTGTAGGACTTACTAGAGAACTCACTGCTTTGACATTTTACTCTTCTTTTAAATATAGACGTAAACTAACTAATGAACAAGTAGCTAAAAGTTACACACCAAACTTCCTGAATATTCTCTTGCATTATTGGTTCTGACGTTGTTCTGAAAGTCTGTAACATGCCATTGTTAGTCATGACCAAGAAAATACGTGGAGAAGTTTGATGTGAAGATTAGAGCCACAGATAGAAGGTTGCCTCAGGTCACCTAAGGTAGGGTTAGCATTGCGATGACTTTTGCCTTTGAAGATGTGTGGGGGTTCACACTGAGGAAAGGGACAGATGATTATCTGTACAGGACAGAAGTGCGAAGGACGAATGTAGCTATTGAGCATCCAGAAAGCACAACTCAAATAACTTGTGTTCTCGCTCACCTTAAAATGTTGTAATTAAAAGTATGTTATTGAATGTGCCTGATTGTTTAAAAACATCTTAACTGTTTGTTAGATAGGAACTCAAAAGTCAAATTCAAAGTTTAGTTTATTTTTCTACATCATGTTTAAATGTCTTGACGAAAACAAACATTCCCAGAGGTAGCAGACATCCAAACACAAGGAAGTGCTTCTCTAGATCATCATAGTCCACATCTTATAGTCTCATGCAGGGAATGTGTAGGACGGGTAGTTATATGTGTTTTTATTAGCAGTAAGGAAAGAGATATGCATATTATTCATTCTTAAGTTTTATAGTCTTTGTGTTAAATGTAGGTAGTAAATTTCCACCCTCCCTGATGTCATACAAACTAACTGGGAAGTTGGAATGATTTTGAACAAAACATCTTATTTAAGAGATCCAAATGCCTTTATTATGCAGAAATGTTTTTTTTCATGAATGAGTCCCAGTATTTGAGCCAACTTAGCAATTAACATTAAAAATATTTTCTTCATAACATGAATTTCCTTCAAAAGCAATTCTTTTCTCATCTGTAATTAAAAGATAGCCTTTACTTTCAATGGGCAGATCAAGTCTCATTTTCCCTTAAATATTTTCATTGTACGACATGACTGATAAGTACTTATTACACACACCACACACACACACACACACACACACACACACACACACACACACACATATGCATCAGTAAACATGGAGGACTGGTTATTATTAAGTTTTTCTTATTAATAAGGAAACTGATAAAAGATGATTCATCCTTAAGTTTGACAATCTTTCAGTTATGCCACAGAACACTTCTATGTTAGACAAAACATTGCTATGATCATGGCCCCACATCATAAAATGCATTGTATTTTTTAATAAGGAAATGTAATTCATCCATATACTTATCCACAAATTAATTTAACACTGTGCTGAGGAGAGTGAGCACACATCTGCCTATGACTACACAGTCACACCTCCACATTGTGGAACTCATACCCTGCTCTCAGTCAGTAGAGTTGCAGACACACAGTAATTAAACTGTGACTCAGAAGTACAAAGTATATAATGATAACACAGACAGGCCATGTATGAAATATTCCTAAAGTTTAATGAATTACTATGTTTTAGGCAAATATTTATAGATATAAAAAATGGAAGTTGCATTATTTTCTTCCTATCTCTCAGGCTTTGGGGTATGTATCACAAGGATGCTGTGGGCTTAACCTGGGTAGTGTAAAAATTGAAATGATTGCCAAAGGCTAGTGGTGTCAGTGACATGATCCATTTATTAGTGTTTTCAGTTTTCTCCCTGGACACAGTGACTGTCATAGACAGTATGTTCCTAGGTTCTGCAATTCTATCAAAAACAAAGCAAAAGTTGAATACTAGAAAAAAATTGTGGTTTTATGAGAGCATTGTTAAGTTGTGGGGGGAGTTCTTTTAGAGATCTTTTTCTGAAATACCTAGCTGCCGGAGATGAAAGAAAGCAGCGTTCCAACAGAGTGTTGAGCCAGCTTTCCTGCTGAAGACTCACTGAAGACACAGCCCTGAGCTTATGGGTCCTGGGTGTCCACAGGGGGAACTGCTCCACAGCATTTCCTGGGTCAGACACACACAGTCCTACGTGGCCTAATTAAATGCAAAGGTTTGACGGCTACCAAGGCCACCATTGCCTCCTGTTTTTGTTTGCCTGTGTGTGATCATCACTCAGTCAATTAAGAGTTTAAAAACAAGCATTAACTGTTACTGACATTTATGAACAGTCTGAAACGACATACAAGGAATGACATACTGAAAACACTCTCCTTTTACATTTTGTTTTGATTTTTTTTCCTGTTCTTTTAAAAATGTTTTTTTAATTTTATTATTTAATTTAATTTTACATATCAGCCGTGGATTCCCCTGTCCTCTCCCCCCTCCCCCCCCCTCCCCGCCTTCCCCCTTACCGTGAAGTTGATAGTATAAAAATCGGAACCTCTAATAAATGGCCAGACAAACTAAATCAAATGAGATAAATGTAATTGGACTGTATAAAGTAAAAAAAGAAAAGAAAAGAAACAAAATAAACAAACAAACAAAAAAAACATTGCCAGAAATTTCAAGAAATGTTCTTATATGTCTAAAACTATATGTCCTTAATAATGCTTGTTTCTTTACAACACTAACATATCATATATTATAATCATCGTGACCAGGGAAAATGTCTTAAATACCGTGTTCTCACTCTTTCCAGGAGCTAGCTTCTCTAATGTCAGGAACCCAGAGTTTGTGAAAATAGAATCACTGCTTCTCAAGAAAGCACAATGTTGGGTTCCTGCAAGGCACTGATCACATTTTTTCATCAACGAATCGATATCCAGCCTTGTTTGGCAGTCATTTCTTTTCAAAGATGCCCCCATTTAAATATGTAGTTGGTTTCTGAACACACCAGCTTTCAGTATTCTAACTCATGGCTGAGTCAAGCATGCCTCATATGGACAGTGTATAATAAACAGCGCTACCTTTTTGTACTTGGGAACACTACACAGGATACTGGCACCATAGTTGGGGACCATTTTAAATTAGTAAAACCACCAATCAAGCAAACAAAATAAAAAGAAAAGAAAAATACAGAAAAAAATAAACAAGAAACAAAGCCACCATGACACTGGCATGAGTATTGATCTGGGAGAGTTACAAATAAGTTTTAGAAAGTAGGCAGATTCATAAACATGGAATCCCTAGATAACAAGCATCTACTGTTCCTTATGAACCACTGTGTACTAAATTAAAATGCTAAAAAAGTAAAAGATTTTTTCTTTCATCATATTTTATTAAGAGAGAGGTATACAATAGTTAAAAATAACATGTTAAGAGCTTATTATACACAAAATAGGAACCCAGGAAGCATTTAAGAAACATTTAACTCTAATAACTACCAGGATAGTTGACATTATTCCCCCATTTGAGGAACAACAAGGCTTAGAAAGGGAGTCATATCCCCACTCTCTTACGTGCTTCTTAACTGAACCCAGACTCTATCTAGATGCAAAATCAGATGGCCCTGCTACTCTATGCAATACAGAATTCTCTCTGTTCACAAATCAATTGATATTACTGTAATCCCATTGTGTGAATAGAACTCAACTATGGCTTTAAGACAGCTGGTCCTTCCTTCAGACTCACATAAAGTTGATCTTGAACAACCATTGACACTGTTCTAGACCGTGAGATTCAAAAGAACAAAATTCTGCCTTGCAGATAATGCTCCATTTTTAATCGTATTTCCTTGGGAACCCATTCGTTTGAGTTTACAATGCCTTCTCAGAAATAAATTTAAAACGTGTTCCTTAAGGGGCATAAATGGTAAATGTGGTTTGTTGTACCTTAAAGGTGTGACTGGCTCCTCTCTATGATTTTTTAAATAATAACAGAAAATTTTATCACATCTTTGTCTAAAAAGTTTCAATAATACCTTTTCACCTATAAAACAAAGTCAAATTCTTCAATCTGGCGTTTGTTAATTCCACAGTTTGAACCTAACCTTGAAACCTGCCCTAGGCATGTCTGTATTCTAATTTTTATCCCACTGCATACCCCAGCACACAAAAATCCTGGCCATTTCCTTCTGCCTGGTACTTCTCAACTTCGGTTTCTAAAGTTGTTAAAACACAGCCTCCTGCATGAGACCTAAGTATCTTCAGGTCATATTTATTCCTACCCCATTAGTCTATATATCTTTGTCCTCAAGAAAATGCTTACACAAATAGTAGTTCTTTGGCAAATGTTAGATAAGGAAAGTTTATGAAAGGAAAAAATCATGAGTTAGGCAGGTCTCAGGATGGTTTCTACATAGGAAATTGAGATTTTTTTTTAAAACTCCTGCTTAAAAAATGATTGAAATTATTTAATTCCTCCATGTCTTTGTGCTTTGGTTTGCTCTAGTTTTGTTTGTTTGTTTGTCTGTTTGTTTTAGAGAGAGGGGGGTAGAACATGAAGTTGGTTGTATAGGGTTGAGGGATGACCTTGGAGGAGTTAGAAGAGGGGAATTATAAACAAAATATCTTATATGAAATTCTTAAAAAATAAATAAAAACAATTTTAAATGATTGAAATTTCTACAAAAAAAAGACTTCTTTGGTATTTGGTAACTTACTAATGAGTAAAACCTTTAAGTATAAATTGCCAAGGTCTCTCTTATTTTTCTGGTACACTCTGTAGAGTCTAGACTTGCCAACAGCTTGCAAAAGCTCTTAATATTCATAGATAATCAATCCACACCATATGCTGGTGCATTTAATACTCATAGACCATCAATCCATACCATATGCTGGTGGAAGCTAGGTCTCAAGAGTTCTGTTCTGCTGAAATGGACATCTCTTATTCATGGAGTTCTTGTGAACATAGAGGTTTCTGTGTAAGGTGCACTTAATTCCCAGTGTAAGGAAGTTGCAACCAGAACCTTTTCCATGAAGAGCAAAGTGTACCAAGTAATTGGGAACTAGAGGCAAGAAATGGAGCGCTGAAGGTCAGCTGAAAAGGAAGCATGGAGAGTCAGGGAACTACTATGTTTAAGATTTATTCTGAAAGTCACGAAGACTCTTTGGGGCTTCTCATTTTTACAGATTTGTCTCTTAAACCAGGCAGCATGAACTGTTGGCCATGAAAGACATTATTAGCATGGGGGCCTGAGGTGTGTGCTTCATTCACTGTTCTGGAGGTAGGTGGGTAGAAAATGTGTAGCCTTTTGGAAGTATCTCACTAGGATGCCAGTCTTAGGAAAATGAAAAGCAGTTTTCTGTCATTCTCCTAGAAAGTCCCCCCAGCATCCTTCCTCCCTCCCTTCCTTGCCATCCACATGAGCTGTTTACCCAAAGGGTATTTTGGTGCTGGTAAATTCGGTCTCTTCCTGTAAGTTCTGAGTGAGTTGAAAAATGTTCATTACTGACAAGGAAACCTCTTTCAGGAACTTTGAGCTTGAGCACAAATGTAACAAGAAGTAATAATGACAATACCACAAGTTGTTGGCCAAGTATACCTATCAAGTTTCTCCTTCAATTTTTTTTCTATAAATTAGAGGATAGCTAAAAAGTAAAAATACCCCCCCACACACACACACACACATTGAGTCATAGCTTTCTATTAATGGTTACTTGGATCTATACATGAGAAGCATTTGCTTTACCATGAGGCATTGTATTGGACACTTGGCTTATTGTAGCTAGAGTTTTCCTGCCTGGCCCACAGTCAGGACAAATCTCTCTCACCTGCCAGTCCCACAGCCGCTCAGACCCAACCAAGTAAACACAGAGACTTATATTGGTTACAAACTGTATGGCCGTGGCAGGCTTCTTGCTAACTGTTCTTACAGCTTCAATTAATCCATTTCTATAAATTTATACCTTGCCACATGGCTCATGGCTTACTGGCATCTTCACATGCTGTTTCTCATCGTGACGGCTGGCAGTGTCTCTCTGCCTCAGCCTTCCACTTCCCAGCTTTATTCTCCTCCTTGTCCCGCCTACACTTCCTGCCTAGCCAATGGCCAATCAGTGTTTTATTTATTGACTAATTAGCAACACATTTGCCATACAGAACATCCCACAGCACTTCCCCCTTTCTTTTTTTTTTTCAAAAAGGAAGGTTTTAACCTTAACAAAGTAAAATTACATATAATTTGGGAATTTGGGCGTAGCTTTTCTTACTACTTCCTGCTGGAGGGGGCGCTGTATCTTATGGGGAAACAAAGAAAATTTTAGGATTATGGAATAGTCATGAGGCTGTATCGTCTGAGCCAGTTGCCTTGAAACCGTTCTGGATGTTGGATCATCTGGGCCATGGTGTCATCAGAGACCTTTCGGGGGTCTTGGCTGGTCAAACCTGATGTATCTTAATCTGGAACAAATCCATAGCCTTTGGATTTCTGTGGAAAAAAAAGCAGAGTCTCCTTTCCAAAGCAACATATCCTTATATCCAAATATTGAAGTCAAGGTACCTTTAAAATGTACATTTTGGCATAACTCAACAGCTTTTACAATCAAATGTTTTTCTGCAGTTAAAAGTCCCAAAGACAACACAATACAGATTCTCTGTGTAATATCCATTTTTACGTGGCTTATTTTTTATACTACCTTTACTGTCTCTTTAAAGACTTTATTTTTTAAAACTATGTATTTATTTCTATAACTCTATATATCATCTTTTTTGTCTCTTTCAAGCCTACGTATCTTTTACACACATTGTAAACTATTACATCTGAATCTGTCTTATTGTGAATCTGTTGCTTTAAACTACAGCAGCTGTGGCTGCTGGCTCCGCCCACCTCAGCTTCCCAACATGGTGGTGGTTTACCTCCAGCTCTGGGAGCTATCGGGGGTCTATGCTTTTATCCAAGCAGCGTGTAGTCCAGAAACCTCTTTTTTTGTTTTGTACTAGCAAAGTCTAAATCCACCACGCAGCTTAATGTGCCACTTGCAGAGGCCTCATTCCCGCCATACTGCAGGTCGAGCACGCACGCAGGAACCCACAAGTAGCTCAAACTGGCAGCTGCCGCTCATTTGAGAGAGACAATGAGGAACTGTTTTTAGCTCCGTTTTAGAATCTTTTTTCTCAGGTTTTAGGTGGAAACTCTTGCACCACATTGGACGCCATTTATAGCTAGAGTTTTCCTGCCTGGCCCACAGGTCTAAGCCACTGTCCTAGATCTTTTCTCTTGGCTGTATTATGTCTTACATGTAGAGACTTATAAAAAACAATAGTACTGGGTTGGTTTTCAGAAAATCTATATTTGAATTTCACTCCACTAGTCTCATAAATCTAGAAAAGTTGGTTAATGTGAGCCTTGATTTCTTCTTTAAGAGGGACTCAGAGTTTTTGACTACCTGAGTCATTGGAGGAGCTACTCAACCAACATAAGATTCATTTGTTATAGTAAATATTGGGATTCCTCACTGTTTCTCACCAGCTAATCTAGCACTTATGACTTCGGCAAGCTAGTTTGAATGGCAGAAGTCAATAACATAGAAAGATGAGAAATATGCTTTATACTGAGCTTCTCCCTAAGATGCTAACACTACCTGTTTCAATAATCAGATATTTCATGGATGCTAAGTATTTTCTAAACATGGTAGGCATCGGGGATACAACTGATAAAAGAAATTGTGCCTGCACTTACCAAGCTTACATTTTAGAGAAGTAGATAACAAATATGTAACTAACCTACTGACAGAGCAGTTAAAATGACCAATGTAGAGGTTTCTTTATACAGCATTTCTCAAGAAGATTCTTTTAGAAGTTTGGCCGAAGACCCAAAGTAAGTGAACAGGCAACCACATGAGGAGTGATTCAACAGAGGGAAAAGTTGTCTTTAACACCCTAAACAAGAATGTGTCTGAGGTTTCATGAGATGCAGGCCCTCAGCAAAGAAAATGTGCATAGGAAAGCAGGAGAAGAGAGGATTGAGAAATTGCTGAAAAAGTGGGCTGAATCAGGCATGCTATGGGACAGACTATGGGTTTTGCTTTATAGTAGTAAGTCAATGGTGGATCATAACCAAACAAGAAATATGGTGTCTATGTGGGAGAACAGTTCTCTGCCCAGTAGGGATGTCTACAACTTAGTCTAGTGTAGCAGGAATCTTAACAGTTATTATTAATAAAATCAAACCTGAGGCCAGTTATTAGGGTGAATACTGGAAGATCACAGAGACAGAACAAGCCACAGCTAACCTCACCTGGCCGACTTCTCAGCTGGTCTTGTTTCCTCAGACTGGAAGCTTCTGAGTCCTCATCCCAATGGCTCTCAGCTGAACTGCTGCTAGAAGCCTGAAAGCTTAACCAGGCAAATGCTTAACCAGCCAAATGCTTCTAGTTTCTGGTCCTCACGCCTTATAAACCTTTCTGCTTTCTACCACCACTCCCTGGGATTAAAGGCTGCTTTCTGGGATTAAAGGCGTGAGTCACTATGCCTGGCTGTTTCCAATGTGGCCTTGAACTCACAGAGATCCAGAGGGATTTCTGTCTCTGGAATGCTAGGATTAAAGGTGTGAGTGCCACCATTTTCTAGCCTTTGTATTTAGTGGCTGTCTGTTCTCTGACCCCAGATAAGTTTATTAAGGTACACAATATTTTGGGGAACACAATACCACCACAGTCTAGAGAGTCTGTATGTTACCTACTATGGCAAAAAGGAGTCTGTGGATATGATCAATTTAGTTAAGAATGTCAAGATGGAAATCCTGGATTTCCCAGACAAACTCAATGTCATCTTAAGAGTCCTTATAAGAGGGAAGTTCAAAGATGAGTGTAACAAGGGGCACAGAGATTGGCTGATGAGCCCAGGAGCCTAGACATTCAAGCAGTCACTACCATTAGAAAAGGTAAAGATGTGGTTTCTCCCACACAATCTCCAGAAGATACACTATCCCCCATCAGTATGTTGACTTTAGCCCACTGAAACTAGTTTCAGACGTTGCCTCCAGAACCATAAGAGAATCCATCTTTGTCATTTTAAGCCATTGTCTTGTGGCATATTTATTACAGCAGCAACCAGAAACTGATAAAATTCCTATAGATTCCAGTGTAAGGATGGTTTGAAGAGGGATCAAAGAAACTAAAAGGCCTGTAGGCATGTGACTCCAGCAACCCTAACAATGTTGACCTCTGTGAAGTAACAGTGATGCATCCTGAGGAAAGGAGAGCAAATTAGAGGTATATTTTGGAAGCAAGGCTGGTTGGACTTGCCAGATTCCCTTAGCTCCTAAATCACTCTTTGCTTTGGCAGAAGCAGGAAGCCCTGGGTACTGCTTGGCACACTGCAGCCATCAGTCTTCAAACAGTGAGTGCTGCTTTACTAGGTGACTGATTTGACAAATAAGAAACTTACTTACCCAGCCAGAAACATCTAGCCACTGGAAAAACATTGCTCATAGCCCAGAACCTGCCAGTCTACAGCAAACTTTGCTCTGCACTTCCCTAACAAGTAGAAAAGCATGACCAAGGATAGCAATTAGAACAAATGTGGATGCCTGTATGGGTAAAAAATAACTCCAGGTGCATATGACTTCTTTATATGAAGTGAGCATGATATTCTTCATAGTCGAAGAGAGAGGAAAAGCAATAATTTTCATATGCAGCACCATTTCTCCGACCTCCCTGGGCACTATTTTCCACTCTTTGCTTTGTGCCAATGAGGGACCCACCTGGCTGAGTGTAATGAGGCATTTCTGTGTGCAAGATTTCAGACTGTGGTCTCTGTCCACATGTCTCTCACTGAGACTTACAGCTGTTTTTAAAATCACAACTGGAAGATAGAAGAGAAACAGATGGGAATCCCTAGAGGGGACCAGCAGTGCTGCCAAGCCATATAATAAACCTGGACTTCTCAGAAAGACTACACCTAAAAAGCCCTGTCAGGACCTTGCATACAGGATTACCTGAAGTGCCCCAGGTTCCCATCCTTGTAGTATCATCCAATTCTATCAGCACCAGCGAGCTATATAGGTCTCTTGGATTCAGTTTGTAAGTATTTTATTGAGCATTTTTGCATCTATGTTCATAAGGGAAATTGGTCTGTAATTCTCTTTCATTGTTGAGTGTTTATATGGTGTGGGAATCAGGGTAAGGTGTGACATCATAAAATGATTTGGGCAATATTCCTTCTGTTTGTATTTTGTAGAATAATTTGAGGAGTATTGCCATTAACTCTTCTTTGAAAGTCTGGTAGAATTCAAGAGTGGCCTGTGGGTTAGTAGGGAGTGCCTACTGGCATTGGAGGCTGGCATAAAGCACTAAGTGGGAGGAGGGATGTTAGGAGGGGATGGTCTATGGGATCCACAGGAGATGTGGGCAGGGAAGGATGGGAGGCTGTAGCAGATGTTATGTTGCAGAGCTAGGGATGAGACTCGGGATTGAGATGATAGAAGGGTAGCTCACTAACAACATACTGGCTCCTGACCATCAGTAACTCCAGTCCTACAGGGTCCTGCTCCCTCTTCTGGCATCTTCAGGCACTGTTTTCACATGATACACTTGCATACATGCAGACAAAACACATACGTAAACTAAAGATAAATCATTCTTAAAAAAAAAAAAAAACACTTCATCCCTAGCTTCTAATTTAAGAGATGTTTGTTTAATCACATTGGCCACAAAGGCCTAAAGAAAATGATTCTGATGAACACGAAGGTCACGTGGGATGCCACATTTCAGACGAAGTGAATGCTAAGTGTAATGTGATTTTTATTTCAGCTATTAATTTTGATCTCTCTGGCTTAATGCTGTGCCTAGTTATTCTATAAAAGAAAAGGAGTTTTCTGCCTCAGTACCATTTGCTATTACATATTCATTCAGAAAGTCTTATGGAAGCCTGTCCTTCCTAAATGTTGTGGGAGATGAAAGGAATCATCCCTTATTCAAGAAGTTGGAAGCATGAATAAAGAGGAAAGCATGTGAGCAAAACATGACATCCAGTATGCCCGGGGTTTATTTTTAAAAAGGAGTCTTCTTTATTTCAACAAATGTATGCTAGGCATAGTTTAAGGTAGCAAGGATACAGAGGTAATGAAGAAAAGAAAGTTTCCCATTCTCATGGGGCAATATCATCTTTACATCAGTAGAAAGTTAAATAGAATGTTAACTTTAACAGTGATAACCATAGTTAGTAGAACAGGATTGTGTTGGATGGATGTTGTCTAAGAACAGCCATTTGGGTACACCTCTCTGAAGAGAGACCATCTCCCTAAATGATGAGACAGCTGTAGCCAGTCAAATCCTAGAGAAAGAACAACACAGAATAATGAAGAAGCTATGAAGGCCACAAAGTGACAGTCTAGGGATCTTATGAGCGACATGCTAGCTCAACCACAATGAATGAATAACAAAGCAGAAAGCTGAAGGTTGAATCAAAGTCTTGTGAAACCTGAAAATCAGAGGCTATATTATTTATGTGGGGTGGGAGGAGCGTAAAGCCAGATTCTGGCTAGCTACAGGCTCTAAGCACAGACCACTGCAGTTTAGAGCAGTCTGCGACTTAATTTTGTCAAGTCCTATTTAAAAAAAAAGAGTCCTAAGGAAGATTTCCATGACCATAGAGGGAACTATTGTTATCTTTGAGAAGGAGGCCCCTGAACATTCTTATTGAGTGATAACTACCCATCTTCATGTCTAACTCTGATATAAGAAGATGGGCTATAAAAGAACTAAGTTTGGCTTAAAGTATGTTGTCTGCAATCTAGTACAACATAAGAAATATCAGGCTCTCCATTTAAGGCAAAGGTTAAAAGCTTTTATCTTTTTACCACCCACTATCTCAGTCTTGATGTATTATTGTGTTCTATATTTATTAGTTAGTGTTGCACTTACATGGATACCTGTTGCCTCCTCCATGCTTTAACCCTCTTGTACCCATGACCAAGAGTAAAGAGCAGCTTGGCACTAGGCAGAGGCCAAGAAGCAAGAAGGTAAGACTGTCCCACAAAGGCAAGAAAGGTGATTTGAGCTGGCACCACACATTAATGGAGTAATGGACCACAGGAATGGACCACACTCCAATTAGTCTCTACAATAACTTACTTATAAAACATAAACTCAAAAATACAATAATCAAAACATTTTAGGAGGCAGATGACATCATTCTGCATATTGGGCCTTGTACTGTGGCACTGTTAGCAAACCGTGACACCTGCTTTGTGTTTAGGTCAGAAGAAAAGAAACTGCATCTCAGTCTAGACTTTTTTCCTAGGTACTAAAACATAGTAGGCTATAGATAAGTAAAATGTTACCATTGTGGGGGACAGAGTAGAGGGTGTACATGTGGAGCTCCTCTACATTACAGTTGGCCCTCCATACCTCTGTCTGGAGCCAATGAAGATCAGAAGTATTTGAAAAAAAAAATGTGTCTGTACTTACCATGTACGCTTTCTTCTTTTCACTATTATCTAAGTAATACACCATAGTGATCACTATACAACATGTGCACTGTATTAGGTATCTTAGGGTGATTTGAAATATACAGGTGAGTTTATGTAAGTTATACGCAAGTTCTACATCATTTTTGATGGACTTAATAATCTTTGAATTTCACTATCTACAAGTGGACCATGAAATAACTCTCTACCGATATGGAGGGTGACTGTGTGTTGTCCAGCTTCCTGTGAGCCTAAAGTTATATATAATTTATATATAAAGGTGTGTGTGTGTGTGTGTGTGTGTGTGTGTGTGTGTGTGTGTGTGTGTCTGTGTCTGTGTCTGTGTCTGTGTCTGTGTCCGTGTGTCTGTGTATATATATATATATATGTCTATGATGTTTCTTAAAAGATAGGAAAGATGGAGGGAAGCACAGAGGAAAGGAGAGAATCCAAGAGCAAGAATCAGAAGATAAAATTAACAGCTCTCAGATGTATTCACTCGGACATCATGAGGTATCATGTGACCTCAGCTGGAAGTAGAGACCTTGTCCTGAAGCTGTGAAGCAATGAAAGGAGAGCAAATGAGCACACTTGCCAAAAGTAAATGACTGGTCAGCTTTCTCCTGGCCACCCTTCCTTTTACGCTGTGCACATCCACCAAGTGATCATTTATCTATTACCCTCTTGTAGAAGGAGTGCCCTACCCATGCCTTCTGATGTTCCATGAGATGATAGCATTTTATGCGTGGCACACAATCCTTAGTGCTGAAAAAAAAAATTGAGGCTAATTTTCACAAAGAATAGCAGGGACTTCAGTTAAAATAACTAAAGTTATAATATCTGAGGCTACAGAGTGAGCAAAGTTCTTGTAGCCCGTGTTGTAAGTTTCTTGATTTTTTAAAAACTAATTTGTGAATATTTATTTACCTTATTTCTAATTTCTAATTATTATGCCTGATATTTACATAATACTGTTCCAAATTTACATAATTCAGATTGAGATAAAAGGTGACTATGGAGTCCTAAAGGTATTGGGACAATCTAAGTCCACATATGTAAAGTAGTAAAATTCTTGAGAGAAAATAGGTAGAAAATTAAGTAATAACTCTTCTTATTGCTAATATGTTTGATAGTATTTTCACCAGATCACATTTTTTTCCATCCTAAACTATATATCCCCCAGATACCAGCCACAGAAATCCTGATTTTTTTCTTTTAATTTTTTTTTGCTAGTAGGATAAAAGTATAACTCATAGAATTAAAAAATATTTTGTAAGAAAATATCACTTAGTTCTGGGGTTCAACATGCTTTTCATTGAAGGGAAAATTAGAACCAGTCAATTCTTCTGCTTCTGTGCAAATGTTGAACAGAATACACACTAAATCTCTAACATATCCCAAAGCCTTGGTCTACCCACAGTGATTGGAACACCCTTGCCACGTCTTCACAAATTCTGAAGTCTCCCATCCTCAACAATCTGCCCTAAGCAGAATGCCCTACAAGGCTAGGCTTCCATCTTAGTGGAGACCTAAGTATTAAAATGAGGCAGCACTACTAGAAGTACCCTTCACCCAACTTCAGGGAGAGGTGAAATTAACAGAATTAAACCTATATACTTCCGTAATGAGTGACAAACACTATTGCCAAGTAACACAGTAAGAAGCCAGGTACTTATTCATAAGAAACATGCATGCTGGTTCCTTTGAGTATAGTCTCCTTCGCAGTTCATCGACTGCTAACGGAGCATTTCCTCAGGACCTAGCACTGCCCTAGCGCCAGTGTAGGGAGAGCAGCACAATCCTACTCAGATGGGCCTATGGACATGTGAATCCACAAGACCCAGAAGAAGCAGGTTGTCTAACAAGAGATTAAGGCAGCCAGTAATGATAGGTTGTCAAGACTGAGCTACAAGCCCCAGCTCTGCCATGGGTCCCTAAGGAGCTTATGTAACCTGTGCTCTCAGCTAAGAGGTCAGGACAATGCCATCTCTGGCCTCTAGGGTTCATGTGAATGTGACATTTGCTGTGCAAGGCATTCATAAAAGAAATCTCATTTCATGGAGACAGTGGTTGAGTAAATTTTGGTTCACATCCTGATTTTTCCATCTATTAGCAGCATTTCCTTGGCCAAATGATTTAACTCCACTGGCCTGTTTCTTTGTTTGTAGAACACAGTTAATGTGGTGCTCATAATATTCCTTTATAATGTTGTCAAAATCATTAAGGAGTATTAGAACAAATATTTCAGGAAGAAGGTTCTGGGCCAAAGAATTAATTTTTCACCATCTGCACTATTTTTAATCACTGGGCTAGTAAAATTTCATAATTGATAGTGTCTGAGTCACTTAGGTGACTTCTTGATTAGACAAAAGAATTGGGTAGAAATTCCTAGCCAGGACTTTGGCCATGACCAAACAACCACTGTAAAGATAGACAGGTACTCTGATCCTTTTTCTAACCTCCCTACAGGGGCTTCACTGTAAGTCACAGATAAGATCTCCTGAGATATCTGTGAAAGGATTCTCTGTCATTTACTAAAGATACTGAATCAATAAGCAGACCACTATAATTTTCAGATGCACTAAGATTTCCCATAGGAATTTAGCATGAATTATTTTCTCTTGCCTTGTTTATATTGTTATATGTGTCTATCTTTCGATAAGGGGGTACCCTAATCTTATGATTTCTTACTTGAGAACAATAAACCATACTTCCAATTTGCTAATCTCATTTGAGGCCTCAGAGGAAAAAAAGAGAATATTTAATTATATGGTAGTTGTAAAGGGCCCAAACATAGAGTTATAATGGAGAATGTTTCAGAAGAGATGATTAATAAAAATCACTGATAATAGAGTTTAAATATTCTTTTCACAGAAAGTGGTGTGTGTGTGTGTGTGTGTGTGTGTGTGTGTGTGTGTGTGTGTGTGTATCTTAGTTAGGGTTTCTATTGCTGTGAAAAGACCCTGACCATAGCAACTTTTATAAAGGAAAACATTTAATTGGGGCTGGCTTACAGTTTCAGAGGTTTTGTCCATTATCTTCACAGTGGTATATAGGCAGACATAGTACTGGAGAAGGAGCTGAGAGTTCTACATCTTGTTATGTAGGCATCAGAAGCAACTGTGTCCTACTGGGTATAGCTTAACCATATCAGATCTCAAAGCCCACCCACACAGTTATACACTTCCTCCAATGAGGCCACACCTACTCCAACAAGGCCACACCTCCTAACAGTGCCACTCCCTATGGCCAAGCATTCAAACAGTGAAAACACTATCAAAGAGTCTATGGGGGCCATACTTACTCAAATCACCACAGTGTTTGTGTACGCGTATGTGTGTGTGTGTGTGTGTGTGTGTGTGTGTGTGTGTGTGTGTGTATGTTTGCAGCCACTTTACAATAAATACATATTTTCATAGTAATACCTTATATGTGGCACATGTTTATTAAAATTAATTGATAAAAATTTAATTTTTAAAAAATGATCAAAGAATTTTAGTAGCAATTTCTCCAAAGATGCACAAATTGCCCACAAGCATGGGGGAAAGCACTCGGTGTCTCATCTCTAATAATTAGAGTGATAAAAATAAATAACAGATCAATAGATAATTCCATACTCATTAGAATAGCAATTATTTAAAAACTAAGAAATAGCAAGTATTGAGTATTGGAAAGGATAAGGAGAAATTGGGACCTTTGTACCCTGCTAGTGGCAATGGTATGTGATATAATGACTATGGGAAAAGTATGGCAGTTCTTCAACAATAAAACATAGAATTGCCAAATGACCCAGCCATTCCACTTTGGGGATTATAGCCTAAGAAATAAAATCAGGGGCTTGGACAGTTGCTTGTACATATATGTACAAGGCAGCATTATTCTTAATTATCAAGAGGTAGAAACAACTTAAGTATATATTGACAGACTGATAGGTAAAATAAATAGAAGATAGATAGATAGATAGATAGATAGATAGATAGATAGATAGATGTGACATATATATTCAGTAGAATATTATTACATTTTTAACATATTTATCTTCCTTTTAATTATTTGTAAGTGTATGTGTGTCTATGTGTAAGCATGTATGTACATGAGTTCAGAAAGCCAGAAGAGAATATTGGATTCTCTTGGAGCTATAGTTTCAGTCAGTTGGGAGCCACTTAACATGGGTGCTGAGAACCAAACGTGGGTCCTCTGAAAGAACAATATGTGATGTTTACTGCCAAGCCACCTATATAGCGCCTATCACATTTTCTTAAAAGAAAGGAACTTCTAACACATTCTGTAACATGGATGAACCTTAAAGACATTATGCTAAGTGAAATAAGCTAGTCACAAAAGTTCAAATATTGCAGGCTGCCCTTCCATAAGATGCTCAAGTGGTCAAGGTCACGGAGAGAGGAAATACAAAGGTGGCTGCCAGGAGCTGGGGTGAGAAATGGGGACTCAATAACGGCGACTTGGAGCTTCAGCTTGTGGGGATGAAGAGTATTTCCTAGGAAGAATGATGACGATAGCATCACTCAAAATTTTAAAGTGGTAAATTCTATGTAATATCTATTTTTACCACAGTCATTAATAATTAAAACTAAAAGTTTAATTCTGCCTCCTCAACTGGTCCATTTCAACAAACTTCTCACAACATTTCTGTTGTGTTCAGACCTCCTGAAAAGGGAACATCAGGCTGACTTGAGTTGAATTTTCCCTCTACTGGGGATCCTTTCGACTTCATGCCCACAGACAAGGCATTGTGTTTCATTTTCCTCATACATAAAATATGGAGAGTATTTACCAAGTCACAGAATTAAACAAGATGGTGTAGAAATGGCTGGCAAATAGTTCATACTCAGGAAATTATTGTTAGCACTATCAGCATCATTTTTTCCTACTTCAAATTCACCATGAAAAACAAAGTACATAGCAGAATCCTTGTGCACAATAAGAGCTCCACGCCATTTTTTTTTCGTGGAAGAAGATTCACACAGAGCCTACATAATTCAGCACTGAGTTATGAGACACAGGCATGCTTTGTGAGAAGACAGAGATTGCTGGAGGCTACAAAGGCAAGATTTCAGGAAGAAAGAAATTTAAACAGGGACCTTGAAGGATGGTTGGGACTGGAATAGAAGATAGGAAATGGAAAAGTGATGGGAAGCTTGAGCAGAGGCAGAGAGAAGAATGATGTGATCCTGTGACACTTCCCCACTCTTCTATTAGTGACATTCATAAAAAGGATGGCTGGGAAACCACAAGAAAGCCTCACGTGTATATTTCTGATGTGCTCATAGTATATCAATCTGAGCTCATACAGCAGAGAGATGGCATATAGTGGAATTTGGTGTGTAGCTTAGTGGTCAGGCAGCATGCTCAAGTCTCTGGAACTGATCCCAGGCACAGAAGACAGAGAGAAAAGAAAGAAGGAAGGAAGGAAAGAAGGAAGGAAGGAAGGAAGGAAGGAAGGAAGGAAGGAAGGAAGGAAGGAAGGAAGGAAGGTTGAAAATACTGATTTCTTCATTTTAGAATGTCAGTATTCTAGTATTCTTGAGGCCTTTGATGGACTGGATGAAACTCTTCCAAACTATGGAGGCTATGCTGCTTAACTCAAATTCTCTTGATTCAAATATCAATCGTGTCTGAAAGATCGCTTCCTTAGAACATTTAGAATGGTTTGACCAAGTAATTATTACAAAGTTAACAAAAAGAAATGAATTGTCACACAAAGTAACACGAACAGGAAATTTAATAGAGAACTGTTGCCTAAGAACATGAAGGAGCAATTACACCTGCAAACAGGGATCCCTAAAAGGTATCTCAGGACAGAAGAAAAGTGCTCAAAAAGGGCATGTTTGAAGGTGAGAGTTCAGAGATCACTGAAAAGGTTTGTCTGGGCTCACTGGACGCTGAGGTGCCCAGTCAGAACCAATCTATAGTCTCTGAGGAGACAAATATGAAATGAAAAGCAAAGTAACAGTGTTCAGGTGAACCAAGGCTGCTAAACAGGAATGCAGCAGGTCAGGTGTATGAAGGGTATCAGGGCTACTGATGCAGGTGTGAAGTCCGGAGAACATGGGGCCTGCATCATGGCAGCCATCAGAACTCTTAGCGCTTAAGTAAGCCATGACTGGTGCTTGGGCACAGGAAGAAGTCCAGTGCGGTAAAGCACATGAGGGATGGTGGTATTCTATTTGCTCTGGCAGCTGGTGAAACCTTTTTCTTCAGGAGTCCAGTGTTTTGAGTAACACTTAGTGGAGGAAAATCAGATCCTGAAATGTCCATCCTCACAGATGATAGAAGAGCATACAGGGCAGAAACCTGGACTAGCCCCC
The DNA here is from genome assembly GCF_007827085.1 of Peromyscus californicus insignis. Lineage (NCBI taxonomy): Eukaryota > Metazoa > Chordata > Mammalia > Rodentia > Cricetidae > Peromyscus > Peromyscus californicus. The sequence goes on from NW_026294514.1 coordinate 50,914,933, forward strand.
GGTCTGAATTGCCTAGGAATCCCTACTATGTCATTTTTGTCCAAGGTGAGAACCAGGGAAAGCCCTAGACAAGCTGCACTTAGCGCTAGAGAAAGTCTCAAGGGCTCCAGAATAGGAAATATCATTGTTTAGGCTCTTCTGAACACCCAAATCAAGAAGGATTGTTACATTAAATTATCAAAAGACTGACACAGAGAAGCTCAGTCTTCATATATAAGTGGTTGGTTTCTTTGTCTAGATCCCTAGGATGTAGTGGTAGAGCCTATTGGGTACGGAATATTAGTTCATACTTTGAAAGGCAGAAGAGTCAACACTAATCACTGGATGATCTGAGACACTGGCACCAAATGTCAAGGACTTGAGCGAATTCAGTATCAAGAGAAAATAATGAAACTGAGGTGAAGTTTTCAAAAGAAAAGCATTTTTCTTTCATTTCTACATTATCAACTCATTTCACAAAGAGCAAAAGCAGAACAAGAAGGAGGGAGGAGGGGAATCTGAAAAGAGGGCATGGAGCCATATGTCCTCTGTGAGAAGAGGCAGGGTAAGCCATCGTGTCTGTAGACAACAATCTGAACTAGAGTTGGTGAGAGTAAGAGAAGACTTGTAGCTCCGTGGCAGAGAACTCGCCTAGCCTTTGCAAAGCCCTGTGTTCGGTCTCCTAAATTGTGAGAAAGAAAAACAAATAGTGAGATGTCTAATCAGAAAACCAGTGGGACTCTAGGTAGGACTTGAGTGTCCAATGTAATGTCTAGCCAATGATACAAGAACCACAAAATAGTGGAAGAAGGAAAAGGCAAAGAAACTCATCGATGCTCAGGTTGTTAACCCAGGCATGGGAGAGGCAGGGTTTGACAAAGATCCAGAAGTTTTCCCCTCTAGGCAACTCAGCAATAAGAGCCTGGTTCTCTGTAGTGGAGTGGGCCTCTGTCTAGGAGTGGCAGGAACATCTTAGCCCAAACATTTATACATTGTGAATGCATTATCAGGCATTATCTTAAACAATTTACATCTGATTAACTCTTAAAACAATCCTATTTTGCAGAAAAGAAATAGAGGCACAGGGTGATTATGATATCAATAGCAAATCATTGAAATGACTGACTAAGTAGTATAACGGGGATCCAAGCTCCACTTCTCCGGGTGTAGAGTCCATATATATATATAGATAGAGAGAGAGAGAGAGAGAGCATAGCAGTGCCTTTTTCCTATGATTTTACCTTCTGAGGTTTCAGTGTTTCCATTACCTAAGGTCAACTGTGTTTAAAAAAACTCAAATGGAAAAGTCCAGAAACAAATAATTCATCTCATATTATAAGCCTTTCTGAGTAATGTGATATATCTTATCATCCCACTGCATCCCACTCTTGACATAAAGCATGACTTTTTGTATTGTATCTACACTCCATATACTACCCCCCTCATTTGTCACTTATTGGCCATTTCGATGATCAGATCACCTGTCCTAGTGTCATGGTTTTTGTGCTTATTGCTTTAGTTAATTATGTTCATAATGTATAGAAGTATTGATCCAAATGAGTGACACAAAACCCAGAAGGACCAATCAAGTCTTGTACTATATGGCAACATTTCAAGGCATGCAGAAAAATGTTTATAATCAGGGTCCAGCACTCTCTGCTTCACACATCCACTGGAGTCCTTGGAATAGACCCTCTGAGGTTACGTGAGCCCTACTGTGCATTTAGACAGGACACTTTAAAACAAGCATTTTGTCAGAGGGCACATGGTACAGAATGCCTTTGTTAGACTGACAGCTTTCAGGCTGTTAACTCAGTTTCACTACTTCGCAGTTTTTTCTTTTTTAAAAGTGTGAGTGTTGAGACAAGGTCTTGCTATACACCTCAGGTTTTCCTTCTACTCTCTGTGTCGTCTAGATTGGCCTCCATCTCATGGTAATCTTGTCTTCATGCCCTGAGTACTGCTATTCAAGGCATATACCACCATATCTAGTCCTTCAGTCCCCTTTTGTAATGATAAGTATTGCATGGTTGTGCATACACATCTAAGAGTAAGTTAGGAGCCAAGGGGAAAAAATGTAACAACTGAACCATTCAATTGGGAACATAAATTTCTCTTCAGAGCTGTAGAGTTGGGTAGCCCAAACTCAAATACTGTTGGAAACCTTCCTCTTGGCTAACTTTCAAAAAGATACCTGTTTGTCTGGCAAATCAGGATTTGTCCAATGACAACAAGCTCCTTTAGCTGCAAGGGCTCCCATGAAGACAAGCTCCTTTAGCTGCAAGGGCTCCCATGAAGACAAGCTCCTTTAGCTGCAAGGGCTCCCAGAGCCTCCTGGAGCCTGGAATCTTGCTGCTGCCAGGAAATAACATGATCGAGTCAGCCTGTATTCATCACACTGAAAACCTGATTCCCCACTTCAGGCAAACTGAAAAAGGAAGCACAAAACTCTCAGTTGGCAGCCAGTTACCTCTGTTGATGTCACATCTGCAGCCAGGGATTTTTATAAAAGCAAGGAAAGAGCCATAGCTCTATGGAAAGAGGAAATACCTTATGGGCGTGCTCCTGCTTGGAACCGTGAGTGGTTGAAAATTTAGAAATTTATGAAATTGTCTTCATCTCTCTCTTTTTTTTTAATCAAAGTAAAAGGGAATGTCAAAAATCACAAAGCTTTAACTGGGAAACTATTATTACTCATCAACAAGGGTGTGATTTTTGCCTTCATTTGACTTTCTATTTTCTGTCATTTTCATCCTATCTTGCCTGCTTGGAGGAGAAAAAAAATGAAACACAAACAAACAAACAAATAAATTCATGCATAAATAATCTGAAATAATCTAGGGAGGGGCTTGTAGTTCCTCAAGAGTCATGACTTCTATTTTTCCACAGTACAAAGAGGGCAAAAGGCAAGGCAGAGAAAGCCTTGCTCCTCTCTCCTTACTTCTCACCCACGCCCTTTACTTCTCCTGTGATCCTAGGGCATGGTCGGTCGTAAGCTTCTGCTCATGACCACCAGAGAATGGTGGTTTTAGCTGCTGGCAGGGAGAAGGTGCTCCAAACGGCCACCTAGAGAGAAAGGGTGCCCAGTGTCATGAACAAAGCTCTGATGGACACTTCTCAATTTTGCTCCAACCCTCCAGGTTTTATAGCTTCTCAGTTCTGCATTGTATTCATCTTTTCATGGGATGCTCCCCTTTAAGACCGTCATTTTCTATCTAGATTTGTCTTGTCTCTGCTTTTCTTCACTCAGAATGATCTCTTTCTCATGGTAAAGATGTCTTTCCCTGCCTCCTTAAAAGTCTGTGGATTTTCAGGGTTGTACTCCCAGATAAAGTGAAACTTACACACAGTGTTCTCAGTTTTTTTTTTCCTCCTTTTCAAAGACTATGAGACGTGGCGACAACAAATTTCTATCATGCTCAAACCAAAATTTTGACTGAAGCAAAAATTCAAAGGCATCTATAGGTAGTTTTATTTTAATGGAAAGCCTCACAAACACACACATGCCCTTGTCTTTCTTCTTCTCCATAAAGACAATCTATTTTAGAAGTGCATTCACTCTAGGTTGGGTTTTTGTCCTCATTATTGCTTGATGTTTCCCGTCTCGGAACACTCTGACCTTTGGAATTCATTCTGCAAAAAATATCATTTCCATGATAGACAACCCCAACCTCACCCAAGGTCTTCTGGCACAAGCAGCCCGGGTTCCTTTATTCTCAGTCTATAGCTTCTGGACAGCACTAAACAATTCCTAGTTAAATCCCCTCAGCATCCATGCTATGTTAATCAGTCCTGCACACAGGCAGCAGCTGGACCTGTGAACTGGCTCCAGAATAGACAGCAGTGCCAGAGGAATTCTGTGCCTTGGACAAAAGAATATAAAGTTGTGGGGAATGCAGCCTTGAAGAAATTTTCATTGTTCCATCAACAGCGAAGAAAGACTTTTGGCAGCACATTAGGGAAGGGATCAAACAGAGCCAATTTTATGATCATTGCCAAGCTAAATGACTGAATTTTTCTTAAGGAAGTAGAGGTTTTTTGTTGTTGTTGTTGTTGTTTTGGTTTTTGTTTTTGATTTTTAAGGCATGACAGTAAAATAGAAGCTGGGTTTTAATTGTCCTTTATCTCTAGAAAACATTGATTGATGAGCATGGCACCGCAGTGCCAGCAGTATTAGGAGATCGAATGGAGTCTCTTTTTCAACATCTGGATCTCACCAAGAGACGGGTTTAAAGGTTCTTGTACCAGGGAAACCTAGATAAAAGAATACACTAGAAAGCACAGCTGCAGGGGAATCCACACACGCTGCAATGCCCCGTGACCAACATGTCACTGCAGCTGCCACCAGGGCCACAGAAGGCTCGTCAGTGGGGAACATGAGGCAGCAGTTGAGATTAGTAAAAATGCCATCTTGGCCGTGCTTCAGAGCTTGGAAGAGAAAGTAACCCTTTTAAATCGAATCCATTTTTCTCACACACACATAACTTTAGGGAAGAGCCTCTTAAATGACTAAAGGCCCTATTCCTGGTTGTAGAGTGTGCCATGACTAAACTTTGCTGAATTTGCCTACATCCAAGAATTCGGAAGGACCCTGACATTCCGTGAGTGACCAAACAGTACTGACACTCAGGCCAGCATCACCTAATCTGTGTAATGGGCCCTCACAAGGCAGACTCAGTGGGTATTTGCTTTCAGTGAACACATCAGTTACTTACCAATGGAATAAGTTCATTAGGTTTTATTTCTATTTCTAATTCATCTTTAAGATGCCCCTGAAAATGTAACTAAGTAGCCAAAATGTTGAATAACACAAACATTTATCATTGATTGCAAAAACCAACAGTCCTTGTATCCCAGTGATCCAAGAAGCCAGACATTTGATAGATGCAGTGTGAAAAGATACTTCTGGAAGACAGGGTTCATGCTCTGCTTCTGTGTCATCTGTGTAGTACTGCAGCATATCACTGGGTCTAATAGTCTTCCTCTAAAAAGGTGAATATTAAGATATAGTTCATGAAAACGTGTAAGATACTACTTATAGTTGAAGAATTTCCTTGCATCCATTCACCTATGTGCCAAAGATATGTATACAAATATTCATAGAGGTATTACTCAAAATAGCCCTACACCAGAAAAAAAAGTCTGTCAGCTTACACATGGAGAAACAAATTGTCACATCTCCTACAATAGAATATCACTCTGTCTTAAAAAAGAATGAAGTGCTAATTCCTGCTGCAACTTAGAAGTTTAAAGACATCACACTAAGTAAAGAGACCACAAGTTATATGGTTCCACTTACATTAAGCATCCAAGAATGACAAATGCATAAGGACACAAAAATGTGCCTGTTCATCTGTGATTTGGGAAATGGTAGCAATTGACTGTAAATGTACTCAAAGTAAATTTAGAAGTTAATGGACGTATTCCCAAACTAGATTGCAGTGGTAGTGTCTTAACTCCACAAATTTAGTAAACATCAATGATATGTAACTGTGCAGTGAGTGACTTCATGCTAAGTAAGTAAGTTATAGCTCAATGCACAGGTGGTAACAACAGATATTAATAATGAAGAGGAAATTTTGAAAAATAACTATAAAATAAACCAAAATAAAGACCATTTACCTGTAAGATTACTTTATTTTTACATGAACATCATTGTATGTTAAATTGTTGTCCTTTATGGAAAAATATTCTTTATTCTTTTGTATGACTGTCTTCGATCTTGGAGATTCATAAATCTTATGAAAATTTGTCAAGCCAATTGGTTGATGGAAATGATTTAGAAGGGGGTCTGACATACAATAAGCATGGAACTTGTAGTGCAGGTGCTGTGTAGAGGTATCACATCATTACAATGTACAGATTTCTTTTGTTGTCCTTTTTGTTGATGGGAAAGCTGGCATTGATAATACTTTCCCAAATGAGCATAAATAAAGCTCATATTCATAATAGCTATTCAAAGGTGTTTAAGAATTACAAACATAATTTGGAATATTGTAATATATGCTAAAGAAAATATAATTTGCAAAGTGTGTTTTACTTTATTTTCATGTTAAGGAAAAAATAATCATCACAGTCTTCCTTGCTTTTTTCATTTTCTCCACTAACTGAACATCTTCTTTATAAATTACAGGATGAAGAGAAGTGTCCACCTCTAGACATAATAAAATTAGAAGGAGCAGAAATTGATGTTGACAATAGCTTGGGAAAACCATTTGTGTTTAACTGTATGCCTCAGTCTGGAAGTAGAATATTCTGCCTCTGTGCAACTTCAAACCAAGAGATGAAAAGGTAATACATTAATCTCCTGGCTCTCTGGTTTTACTTTCAGTCAGGAGAATGTTTCATGAGTAGTAGATTTGCATATTCTTGGAAGCAGAAATAAACAGAGAACAAAATATGGTAGCACATGTTTTATTAAGTTCAAGAAGTTTAGGATGTCATTATTTCATTTTTTTTAAACAGAATTTCCAAAGAACATGAGCATACTCTGTTAACATTACTACTGTAACTCTCCTTATTTTCTTTAAAAGACAAAAGCTCAATAATGCTGCAGCTCCCTGTTTATATCTCTCATTTCTAACAAATTACTAGATGTATGCACTATAAGATGGATAGTTATTGGTATAAAAATAATGAAGCATGATATGGAACAATACAGTTGAGTGAGATGAGGTAAATAAATAGAGACTCCACTGACATTGTATAAGCATATATTCCACAAAGAGGGAGAATGTTTTGGCATTCTAAAATGTAGCAAAAGTTCTGGCCATTAAATATGTACTCCATTCGCCTGAGGGAATGCAGCTCATTGGCCATTTCAGTAAGCCAAGTGAAAACTGTAAGGAAGGAACTGACAAGCTAAGGTAAGGGGTGAACAGGCTACAGAACAGAAAGTGAATGGGAAAAGGTAGCACATCAATGTGTCTAGTCTTAATGAATACCTCCTTCCAACCTTAAAGGGGGTACTAGATAAAAAACATCTTGGGCAAAAGTATTCTGTCCCTATTTGTGGAATAAATATATAGTAAAGGACAACCAGGTTAATATGATAACAACTTTGTTCTATCTGAATAAGAGCATAGTATTTGTGCACACCAAACATGCCTAAGACCCCATTTTAAAGATTCTGTGGATTATCTGTATAATGAAGAGCCCATCTTTGGCCCCAAAAGTAAATAATCAGGGAAAATTGTGGAAGAGGAAGTGGAAAGGTTGTCAGAGCCAGCAGATCAGGGAGCTTGCTGTGAGATTGTGTCTCCTAGTAACATCAGAGGCTACACCCATGAAATCTCACCAACGTGACTGCCTAAACATAAGCTGAACAGGGATGACATCGATAGACATGACAAAGCGGACAGAGGAAGGACCAAGAGGTCTCAACTCTACCCAAAAACACTACAGGCAGCTAAGGAGGGCTGAGAGTGGCGGAAATAGTCTTCCCCAGGGAAAAGCACACCCATTGGTCATCCAGTGTCCAACAGTCAGTGCTGAAAACACACGTACAAGTAGCATTGTATGGACTGAGCATGTTAGATTTAGGAATATATATGTATGTATATATAGTGCATATAATAATAATTAGTGGGAAAAAAGAGGCCATGAATTTGAAAGAGAGCAGAGAGTGGTATATAGGAGGGCTTGGCAGGAAGAAAGGGAAGGGAGAAATGTTGTAATTAAATTATAATCTCAAAAATGAAAAAAAAAGTAAATAAACAAAACAAAATGCCAAGTCAGAACTAAAGTGGTAGGGCATTTGTTCTTTGGGATACAAAATAAAAGTTGAGATGTATCCTAAGAGAAGACATATGACATACCAACCGAGAACAGGAAGTAGGGGCTTGTGAATGTGGGAATGAAGTAGTTATTTATGGAAAAGATACACATATGGAAGAAGACATGGAGCAGAGGGCATCTGGGGAAATACACTGGACTGTGGGGATATCAGTGAGTGATGTGCTTTGATTGGAAGTTGGGGAGTTTGAAACAAAACTGAAAAAGGTTGGCAGGTGGGGTAGGGTCCGTCTGCCAATCCTAGGCTAAGCAGCAAGACTGGAAGAACTCAGGCCTCCAGATGGAACACCACTAAGGCATACCAATGAAGCCACTATGTTTGAAGAACACTTAAGAAGGGACTCCAGGCAACTAGCCGTTCACCAGTATTTCCATATTTTAGTAGGCTGTGCCTTATGGTTAGTATAGCAATTATTAACATTCATGCTGTTGTAAATGAATTCCAAACCTCAGAAATAGTGAGTGAATTCTCTCTTGGGCACTGATTAAATCATAGTAGTGGGGGGTACCATGAATTTTGCTTTAGATATGCCTAACGGTATAAGGCTTTGCCACAAACTAACCTTACATTTGCAAGAATGTTGCCTTCACCCAGGAGTGAGGAAACACATCTGAGGCTCCGGACTGCTCTGCCTGAAGGACAGGTTAAACAAGAACAAACTCCTCTACGGGACACTACACAGTCGCCATGGGTAGTCCCTCTCATTTTACTGTCTTTCAGGTGGCTTGAAGCAATGCACAAAGCAGCCCATCCTGTCCGCCAGGTAAGGTTTCCTCCTCAGCCCTGGTCTCTGTTTCCAGTTTGTGTTTCTTTACAGAAGGGAGCAAGGTAGATGTTGTGCTGCCCAGTCTGGGACATCTTAGGTCTGTTCTAAATGCTGGGGAAGGGACTCAGAGTCAACAGGGGTTCTGCTCAGATCTGAGAGGGGAGCTTTCGGTCCTGCTGCTCTTTTTATTTTTCCAAAGTCTGTATGACAACCCTCGCAAGAAGTATCAGGATGGAGTCACAAAGTGGAGTGTAATTATTGATGCACACAGAGCCTTACAGTAGTCCACCACAGTGACAAACGAATGCTGCTGGTTCTTTGTGCTCTTAAGATCTCCAGTATGTCTTGGACTGCTATGGCTGTCTGAGCAGCTTATGAGAGAGTGTGCACTGTATTCAGATTCTCAGTGCCAGTGGGGCCATGTTCATCTCTGTTCTATAGACATGTTGGTCACCTTGCACTATTCTTCCACACCCATGATCTCCAACTTTAGAGCAATATCATTCTGTTATATTTATACCTACAAAATGTTAAGTGATTTAATGACATCATCAGGTAAGCCATCACTTGAGAGCCTAAGGCACTGAGTACCCCTCTTTCTGAATTTATCCCATAACGCATTGTGAGAACCACTGCCTAAAGCCCAGCTCTTTCATTTTTACACTGTGGATATGGTTTGTAACGAAGTTATTAATTGCATTGAATAAGATCATTCCTTCATAAGATGGCCTTCACTTAGTACTGTCTGTACGCACTTTGAGTTTATGCATTGGCAGAAGTTCAGGGTGGAGTTTGGATGTCCTTTGCCTTGTAACTGTCCATTCAGAACAATCGTAAGCATTGTCATATAATGAACAGCAGGGCTTTTGTTTCCTTTTACCTGGAACACAGCACTCAGTACACTCGCCCGTCTCTCCAATGTACCACCCTAATGAGCCTGAATACTTCTAAGAGCTATCCATTCTGCTAATGCACTCAGAGTGTCGGCAGCAAGTGAAAAAAATGAACAGCCAAACTCCCAGCAGGCTCCCACTTCACAGCACAGAATACAGCAAGCTCTGCATTCTGATATCTTTTCACCGCCTTACTAAATAAAACTAAAGGGCAAAACCAAAACGGAACAAAGAGAAACGGGCAAGCGCAGGCCAGTCCTGACGAAGAGATAAAGCGCAGTGCTCCTGGCCGCGGGTCAGAGTTCTCAGAAAGAGCCTGTTTCCCAGGCCTGTGGACTGAGGGCCGCCCTCCAGGTTAGAGGGGCTCCATTTATCATCAGCCTTCCACATCAGTGACCGTGAGAGCCCAAGGCTGGGGCTGGCCTGGAGCATTTAATTTGCACAAGTGGGGGGGGGGGGGTTCACATAAAGAAAGGCATGAGCCAGGGGCTGCTATTATTCATAGTGGGCATACCAGGATCCAGTCTTGGAGGGTAGTGTGGTGTGAGAAGCCCCATGTCAGGCCAGCACTTTACAAACAGGAGCATCAGCAACTCTTTGCTGAGGTACCTATTCCCATTGGCTCTCTATTCCCAATCTCCTGGGTTGTTTTTTTTTGGCGGATACTCTTGATTTCTTTAGAATACAATAGAAGCCAAAGAGAAGAGGGAATTCTCTATAAGCAAAGGGTAATTTGACTGACTCAAGCAGTGAGACTCTATTAGCAATAGAATTTTTTCAGAGCAGTGGCTCCCTAAAGTCAAATAGGCTTATCCCCAGGTCACCGCTCTGTGGGTCAAAGGCATCTGGTGCAAGATGACTACTTAAATATTGCTGAACTACACCTGCAGAACCATGTCTGGGAAGATGTCACGCTGCACAACAGTAGGCTCCCACCTCTTGCTATCAAACATCCTGAATGCCTGGGCCTTCTGCACCAGCTGGAGAGAAGCACAGGGGAGTGGCTTCAGCACTACTGCATTCTGAAGGATGGCTGCTTGTATCTCTATGCTAGCATTCGCTCCACTCAGGCATCAGGTAAGGAATCAACGCCACTTGAAATTATTGTAACTACTGTGCTAGGAAGGACACCTTCGCTGTATCGAACCTTTGGAATGCCCTGTACAAGTGCTTCACCTAAGACAGCCCATCGATACTCCACAGAAGAGGCACTGTTGCACTGCTACTGTGAGCAATCTGCTGAGATCTTAATAGCCAGGCTAGCCCTGGAGCCTGGAGCTTTAATGCCTCATGTTTGATGTTTAGAAGTTAAAAGACCAGCTCCTCATTCCTTTGGTCACTGATGACCTTCAAAGGGAATGCTAGTCATTTTCTTAGGTAGAAACATCATTTTTCCCCCAAAGTATTCCTAACTTGGATGCTGGCAGTCTGGTGTTTGGTTTTTTGTTGTTGTTGTTTTGTTTTGTTTTTTGCTTTTTGTTTTTTGTGGTCAGTTTGCTCAACTTCCCACAAGTTACTTTCCTTACTTATAAAATGGAAATAATGGAAACAGCAGCTGTCTATTGTACAAGAATGCTGTGAAGACTGAGCCATTATTATTGAAATAGCATTAGTTCTGCATTTAGTGGTCTGAATATAAAAAGCTATTGCCATATATATTACATTCATTTATTGTAGAATTACTTTACACTCTTATGAAGTTATATATGTAGTTTGATTTCTGTTTGGGCCACCAGCTCACAAATAATGATACAGACACTTCTCATTAATTATGAAAGCTCAGCCTATAGCTTAGGCTTGTTGCTAACTAACTCTTATAACTTAAATTAGCCCATTTATATTAATCTATATTATATCATATGTCATTACTATTCTTCTATCTTGTACTTCTTGTTTCCTCTCTGAATCTCTTGGCATCTCTTGCATGCCTAGATTCCTCCTCCTTCTCTTTTCTCTCCCTGGAAATTCCACCTATACCTTCTGCCTAGCTATTGGCCATTCAGCTTTTTATTACTCCAATCACAGCAATACGCCTTCACATAATGTACAAATATCCCACAGCATATATACATATTTGAAATAGAATATACATATAGAATATGTGTATTTAAAAGATATAGATATAAAAATATGTGAATAACAAAATAAATATACCTGAAATCTACAAAAGAGCTCTCTCGCATTTTAAAAAATTATTATCTAAGCTATTTATTTCAAAATTTTAATTGAAATCAATTATATCAGTCCCCTGCTTCCTTTTCTTTCCTTCAACCTCTCCCATGACCCTGTTGTGTTCTCTCAAACTAATGGCCCTTTTTCTTTAATTACTATTTTTACATAGATATAAGCACATGTATAAGCTAAGCTTGTCTAGTGCTCGTCGTGTGTGTGTGTGTGTGTGTGTGTGTGTGTGTGTGTGTGTGTGTGTGTGATTTCAGGGCTGACCACTTGGTATTGAATAACCAATTAGGGTTTCATCCATGGCGAAGACTAAACGGTGAAGACGAATTCTCCCTCTCTCATCAGTCTTTAGTTGTTTCAGTTTAGTTTTGTTTAGTTTACCAAAGTCTCTTGGTCTTTGTCTAGCCGTGAGAGTCCCCCTTCCATGTTAGCATGTCTATAGGTGTTATCACCAGGCAGGGCCTATTTAGGCAGCCATATTGTCAAGGTATCATAGGTGAAGCGGCCCTTTCATCGATGGATGAATTATAATTTTTTAGAATAGGTGGAAATTTCCCTTGAGGGACAATTTGTTAGTATCTCAAAACTTAATTATAATAACCACTGATATTCTCATAGTTGATGTTACAATATACAAACAGGAAAGAAAACACAAATATCTGTACAAACATATTCTTAAAAAGTATGACAGAAACACTCATGTCAGTTATAATCTTCATTTCTTCACTTGGTCATATGGCATTGGCTGGCATTTATAACTACCTTCTTCTCCTACTCATTCTGTACTTCCTCCACCCCCAGCAAGCACTTCAGCAGGTCTTGGTTCTTTTCCTGGGGGACCGATCCATTCATATATATAATGAATGTATATCAAAAGGGATTTATTAGACTGGCTTGCACAGTAGAGTCTGAAGAGTCCAACGGTGCCTGTTTCTTACTGGGGAGGCTGAGAACCCAGCAGCTGCTCAGGCAACAAGGCTGGATCCCTTCTCAATCCCGGTCAGCTGCTGGAGGCCTGGAAGATTTCTGAAGGCCACTGGTCTTCAGTCCACACTGGAAAGCTGAAGAAACTGTGTTTCGATGTCGATGAAGATGGCAGCCACAGAAGCAGCAGGAGCAGCAGCAACAACTCACCACCAGCAAGAGGTGACGGTGACAGCAAGCAGACACAAAGGCAGAAACATTCCCTTGGGCTTCCTCATATCTGGGCTATTGCCAGAAAGTGCCTCCCATATATGCAGGGGTCTTCTCAGCTCAGCCCTAATCAAGAAAATCCTAACCTAATCTAGATAACCTTTCACAGGTATGCCCAGAGGCTTGGCTCACGAATGGGTCCTTCAAGTTAGCAATGTGAGCTGTGACACACACACACACACACACACACACACACACACACACACACACACACACACACACCAGAGTTCTAGTACTCATCTTTAATTCTTGCCAGAGATGCTAGAGAAGTAACACTTGGCATGCTGTAATCTATAATTCTTGCTTTGGCTGTGCTCACAAAGAGCTCTGCATAGCTCTAATACAAGTTACAACTCTCTGTGTCTTCGTTCCCCAGGCAGTCGTAATCCTGAACCAGACATTGATTACTGTTTACTACAGGCCTTCTCATACTGAGGGCTCTCGGTCAGTTTCTAAGTCATAGAAACAGTGTGGTCAGTTGTGGTTATTTTTAAAACAACTGAATTAGAAACATGGTACACACCAATGAGATGGCTCAGTGAATAAGGCTGTGAGCCTGATGCCCTGAGTTCCACCCCCACAAACCCTGATAGAAGAAAACACTCATGACAGTTATCCTCTGACCTCTACATGCCTGATATTCTCTCTCTCCTATCTATCTCTTTCTCTCTCTCTCACACACACACAAACACACACACAAATACTCACACACACATACACTAATTAATAAATAAAATTCTTTTTAAATGAAAAAACATGGTATATTGTAGTGCTTCTCAAAACTTTTGGTCAATTATATTAAAACATACAATAATATTCATTTGTAAGGCCTTTGGATCACAACCAAAACAATTAGAAAAATACTGATATGCAAAAGCCTTTAGTCTCTGAGCACATGCCTACTCCAATGGGTAATGTTTTTGTTTGTTTGTTTTGAGACAGGGTTTCTTTGTGTAGCTTTGGAACCTGTCCTGGTACTCACTCTGTAGACCAGACTGGCCTCGAACTCACAGAGATCCACCTGCCTCTGCCTCCTGAGTGCTGGGATTAAGTGTATGTGTGCAACCACCACCCAGCTCCAATGGTGAGTTTTATGTCAGAATCTTAGAAGAAGAATATAAAGCTAGTCATTGCTTTTGGATTACACTGTAATGCACCTGTCATTTGTTGCTTCCAGCTTGACACTAGACTCCTGTGGTCACATCCTGTCCATCTGAGTTTCTTTACTGTCTTCTATATTCTAAATAGTTTTCATTTTAGTCCACTGACCCTTCTGTAGAGCTGGGAGACCTCATATAATACTACCTGTTCCTGAATGTAGCTGTAGTTATATTGGCATGCTATTTCTTTTTATCTTCAGTGCTGAGAAAATACTGAGGGTAATAAGAAGTGAGAGGAAAAAAAAATAAAATTAGAGAGGAGCGGGGAGGGAGTGAGCTGTGGAAAACAGTGTAGCCCTGGCTTCCTGTAAGAACTATATTAGGCACTAAACCCACATTTTCTCTTTCAGCTAGGTATATATGCCTCTAGGGGACAGTGGGTGAATTGGAGAGAATTCAGTTCCCGGAAGGCTTTCTTTGCTTAACTCTCAAAAGAGGTATTTGTCCTTTAGCAAAATGTACTGCTGGCCCTCATGTGCCTGCTAATATTAAGACTATTTCAAAAGTCCCTTGGTCAAGGACCTTTACATAAAGCTGTGCCCGCATTCCTTTTTATCTCTCTCCAGCAAGAGCTAGAAGTAGCAAATCATGACAGACTGTTGTTTGTCACTAAATCACATCAAGGTCTGGGTGCAGTTCTCAGAAAGATTATTTTACCCTGTTACAGTAAACAGGGCAAATCATGCTCACACAGTTCTTTCGGCTAACATGGGACTGGACTGATAATTACTGTTACTAACGAAGAGGCGTAGACCCAGAGAAATTTCCTTAAGTAAGCTGCTGGGGTTTACAGCACAAACTTCACTGTCACGTAAGCCCTGCAAGTGACTAGGAAGACGACTGCAAGGCTTTGTTGTTTGTAGCAACAATTTTTTTGCATTCTTTTATTTATTATACACGAATATAATACATTCTGGTCATACACTTTGTGGTGATCTGGATGAGGTGTCTCCCCTATGTCTCGGGCATTTGAATCCTCGGTTTCCAGTTGTTGGCTCTGTTTGAGTGTGGTTAGGAGGTGTGCCTTGCTAGAGTAAGTACATCACTGGGGGTGGACTTTGAGGTTCCAGAAGCTGCTGCCATTCCCAATTAGCTCTCTTTGTTTCCTGCTTGTGGTTCAAGCTATATGCTCTTAGCTTTCTGCTCTAGCCACGTGTCAGTCTGCTCTCCATAACCTTGATGGGTCATAACCCTCTGGAACCCAAAGCCCTAAACTCTATGAGTGGTCTTGGTCGTGCACTTTATCACAGCGATAGAATAATAACCAATACACAGTTCCATCCTCTCATACCCTCCTCCCTGTACACCAACCCGCCCACCTTTCCTCCAAATCCCCATCACACTTTCCTGTCTTTTGCTTTGGTGACCCACTGATGTCCCCATCAGCCCGGGTGTGGAGCCATCCACTCGAGACTGAAGACGGTGACTTCCCCTCTCTGAGCAAGTCTCAGCTGCCATCAATTAGTGAGCACAGAGACAAAAGTTGTGCTATGTCCACACAATGGAGCATCCTGCTACAATGGAAAGAAATCAAGAACTGATGTCTAACATGAATGAACCCTGGAAACACTCTGCTAAGTGAAAGCGAGCAAGCACAGAAGAGTGTGTGCTGTGAGATGGCTTTTCTATTAGGTACTGCAGGAAAACGAGCAACTACGGAGAGAGGAGAGTAGGGAGAGATTATCAACAGCTGGGGTGGCACCTCAGCTAAGGAGTGACTGTTTATGGTGGTGTTTCTGTCTGACATGAGGAAAGTTAGGCTGATGATTATACAAATGCTCTAAGTAAAGTAAGACCATTGATCCATACCCGCCACATGAAGAGCTTATGGTGAGTCAGTGATACTGCAATAAGGTTTTTCCATCCCATCCACTCTTCATCTCTCAGCCTGTCTCAGAGAATGGTATCACCCTATTGGGTGAGCACCATCTCCCCGAGGTCAACTAAGGTAGAAAAAAATATCTGGTCATTTCTGAAGTCAATGTTTTCTCAAGAGTTCCAAAGTGGACTCTTTTCAACTGAAAATTTTAAAAAGGAATTTAATATCACCTTTTGCATCCCCCATAAAAATAAGCAACCTCTCCCTAATTTCTAAAGTCTAAAACCCTGTCTTCCTCGCACAGTAAGCTGATAGTGAGTGACTTAAAGGAAGCCAGAGTCAACCCTACCCAAGCTTCCCTTTCATAGTTCCACATCGTCATTGCTGAGGCTATCAAGTAGACTGTGGCATTTTTTATTTGCATTTGTAATGAAGTGCACTGTGGTCAGTGTTGGAGGTGCTAGGGGATGACAGCAAGGTGGCACGGGAGTGGTGAATCTCTAAACATCCTAGCACTACCATTACTAATAATGCCCGAATCTCTGCAAGAGATTTGGGCTACCTCAGAACAGAAGAAACAGACAAGCGTTTTGACCCTTCAGAATCTTCTCCTAGACCATGATCCCTACAAACCTCAAAAAGGGAACAAAATTCAGACCAAGTAGTACTCTTAGATTTAAAGGACCACGAGAGGAAAATTACTTTTTATCACCAGTAAATCTATCTATTCTCATTGCCAATTCAAGTTGGCATTTTAGTATCACCCTGTGGATACGTATTTTAGGTGGGATTTGCAGTACGCAAAGAGGGTGAGAATCTGTGCTGGTTGTAGAAACTGCCTGCAGCCTTCATCATGCTTCAGGGAGCATGTTTTAATGACTCTGCCCCCCAAAAATACTATTTAATTTTCTTCTAATATGGTATTCCAGCTATTCTCCTTTGACAGTGGAAATTTTATTTCAAAACTATGTCCTTCTGGTAAAGAAGCTCATCCATGCACAGAGTTTGAAAAGACAAATACCTATCACTTACACATGGAACCGAGAAGTTCAATTCTGCTGCCACTCTTGCTACTGGGCACTGCTCAGTGTGTGGCCTCTTTTGAAGTTACTTTCCTCACCTGTGATGACAGAGCTAGAAAAGCAGTCCTTTCATACACAGAATTTTAACACTTTTTCTGACGCTCTCTTTACTTTCCCTGTTCTCACTTGTCGTCCCCCGACATCTTTGATTTCACCCTGTGTAGGCGGCCTGTATCTCCAAGGATATAGGGTGACTGAACAGACCCATGGTTTCGAACAAGCAGTAATTGAACTCAAACCTCCATCAGAAGAGTTCAGGACTTTCTATTTCTGTGCAGAAAATAAAACAGAAAATCAGCGGTAAGCCAAGACCTGCCATCCTCCGTGTGTCTTAGTCTCCACAAGTAGTCAGCCAAGACCTCCCCTTCCTCCCTCTGTGTGTGTTAGTCTCCACAAGTGGTCAGCCAAGACCTCCCTGTCCTCCCTCTGTGTCAACCTTGACAAGGTCTCCTTCGTAAACTCACCCCCTCATTTTCCAATTCCACTCCTTAAGAGAAATCCATCCTTTCTCTAGTCAGTCATACTGACTGTTCTCCTGGATTATTTTTCTTTCATCCCTTTTTCAGTGACTTCTCTAGAGATACTTTTTTTCCCCAAATGAAGATAGAGTAACCAGAATTCCTGCCAAGACAGTGGGTACCTCAGGCTTCAATATTAAGAAAAAAACAAAGAAACAAACATGCTCCCACTATTTACAATTTGTAAATACTCCATAGATTTTTAAATTATATTTATTAGCACATCTTAATTGTGTAAAACATTGATCTGTCATTTGACTTCTTCATGTAACTTGCATGGATTTGTCCATTTATATTTGGTTGATTGTTTTATCGTAAACCAGTGAAGGAAATAAAACAGATTTAATTTGTGGTGTATTCAATCTCAGGCTGTCATTCACAAATGAACATTGAGTTCAAATGGTCCTGAAATACAAGAGAGGTGAAGTCACGAGACACAAAACTGTAGAGAAAAAGTTACTCGGCATCCTCCTCCACCTCTCCAGCCTCCCCAAGATGCCCGTACCCTCTGCACTCCATGCCTACCCTCACCTGCATCACAATAATCTCTCACCTGTCCCGGGCCTTTTATTACAACTACAAGGATCCCATAAAGAAATTCCTTACTAAAGCCAGTTGATGACCTGATACAACTTTTCTGAGGACATTTACAAGAAATTATGTTTTAAACACAAATAAAATTACAAAAGTGGGACTGTAGGGATTGCCCTCAAATAGCCACTTAGGCAAGAGATTGAGGACCTCATCTGTCTTTTCCCACTATGTAAATGTTGCTTGTGCCTCTCCTTTGAAGGAGGTACAGGAGTCAGAGGCAAATGTGTTGCTGCTAGGAATGCTGCCATGGCTCTCTTCTGGACATCTGGCCAGCAGATACAAATGATAAGCCTCCAACTAGCACACCAAAGCAAGGATCACTGAAACTGATCTAAGTTCCATCTGATAAAACCTACTAGTTTCTCTGTTACAGCAGGCTCAATAGTTGGGGCTGACTGTTATATTCATAGGGCATTCTTTTACAGTAAAAAACAAACAAACAAAAATATTGAACCACTGGAGAAATATTTCAAAGAGTAGCAGTGGAAAGTCGAAAACTGGATAGAACTTAGAGCTCATGTTATTCCACTTACCCCTAAAGTAAGTTTAGAAAGTGATAAAAGTTAGAGTCCACACCCAGAGACCCACAAATGCATTTATTAGTGTTTCTGAAATAGCCTGTTGGAAATATTCTTGGGTAACTGTTTCTGGTTGTTATTTTTGGTTGGCTAGTAATACAGCTCCTGCCGTTAGAAACAATGTTTCATAAAACATTGTCCAAGAAAATAAAAGCAAGAGAAAGAAAAGGGGGATTAATTAGAGGGTGTGTACGGTTTCTGGAATTTAACAAGGAAATACTTTTACTAATATAACAATATTTATTTCATGTTTGATCAACAACGTTTAAAGTTAAATGAAAATAACAAAATACCATTAACAATTTTTCAGACAATAGAGCTCCATTGATCACTATACTGAACATCTTCCTCTCTTGTACTTATGACCCTTACTTTTGTTATTGAGCCATCTCTACATTTTGCCTTCTCATTCAACCTGAAATCTATAGAGTATGTTTTTCCCATTAATTCCAAACTAAATAACCAAGAGAAACAATTAGAAAATAAATTAAAGAGTTCTGTCATATTTTACCTCCCCAGGGCCTGACAGGTTTAATGATCTGTTCTGTTTTTCTTTCTCTTGCAGCTGGATTACAGCTTTGAAAACATCGATCAAAAAATGGCTTCCTTTGGACCAGGCCATTCAAGAGTTCATGAATCGACCTCTAGAGGAGACTAGAATGTGAAAGAAACTGTAAATAAAAAGACAGTTTCCACAAGGGTGTCCCCAACTTAATGAAAGAAAGGAAACATTTCTGAAATATAGTTTTCAAATGAATCTACTCCTTATGTGTTAAAAGTTGGAGCAACTGATATCAGCGTTCAAGTATGACACTTACATCACAGACTCCTCCCTAGCCTGCTTACATTTGCGTCAGCATACCTTAGCTCCCCTACCCCAAGCCTTTGAAAACATCAATAAACATGTATTTGTCTCATTTTTTGTAAAATATTTCATTCAGAACTTTGGCCATAAACTTCCAAGAGTATCTCTGGGCCACGATACGGGACATTAGTAAAAATTAAAATCATGGAAAAGGTATCTCCTATATGATGAGTGAGTGTTTCAGCCAAAGGAGGTGATCTTCCTTAGACTCTCTTATGATGAACAGGCCTAAGCACTGCCCCAGGGCTTCTCAGGTAGAGTGCTTCTCAACAATTTCTGGAAGCTATTATTTTAAAAAAATAAAATAAAATAAGCTAATAGACTGAATCTAAGGGATACATCTCAAAAACATGGATCTGACTCACCATGTGAATTTCTACAAAACCAAAATGAACCATTCTAGACCTCGAGAGCAAAATCTGAAGAAAGTAAGAAAAAGCTTTGGCTGTGTTTCTCGGTGTAATGACCCCTATGTTGTATTGAGGAGATTGTAATGCATTTTGGAAGCCCCACATCCTGGACATGGACCACAGATTTCTTTCATGTTCAGCTGTAAGATTAAAATACCCTGAAGCAACTCCTATCCACATGACAGAAGGTGAAAGCAAGTCTGTCCTTTCATAAAGAATGCTGTTTCTATATCATCCTGAATGAGGTAATCGAGACTCAGAAGGACAAACACGGTATGTACTCACTCATAAGTGGATACTAGATGTAAAGCAAAGGATAACCAGACTACAACCCACAGCTCCAGAGAAGCTAGCTAACAAGGAGGGCCCTAAGAAGGATGCATAGATCATCCAGTGAAGGAGAAATAGATGAGATCTACATGAGCAAACTGGGGGTGAAGGGTGGGTAATGGAGGGCAAGAGATGGGGGATGAGAACATAAGGGAACAGGAGGTTCGAGCTGGAACAGGGACAGAGTGGGAGAGCAAGGAAAGAGATACCGTGATAGAGGGAGACATCATGGGAATAGGGAGAAACAGGGTGCTAGGGAAGTTCCCAGGAATCCACAAGGATGACCCCAGCTTAGACTAAAAGAAAGAGTCGAGAGGGGGCCTGAACTGGCCTATTCCAGTAATCAGATTAGTGAATACCCTAACTGTCATCATAGAGCCTTCATCTGGTAACTGATGGAAACAGATACAGAGATCCAGACTGGGCACAAGGCCGAGCTCAAGGAGTCTAATCGATGAGAGAGAGGAAGGATTCTATGAGCAAAGGACATCGAGATCATGATGGGAAAAACATACAGAGATGGCCAGCCAAACTAGTGGAAATGCATGAACTGTGGACCAATAGCTGTGGAGCCCCCATGCTACTGGACTAGGATCTCTAGATAGGCAAGACAGTTAGTTGTTTAGCTTGAACTGTTTAGGGGGCCCCCAGACAGTGGGATCGGGACCCATCCCTGGTGCATGAGCCAGCTTTTTGGAGCCCAGTGCCTGTGGTGGGACACCTTGTATAGCCTTGGTGCAGGGAGGAGGGGCTTGGACCTGCCTCAACTGAATGTGCTAGGCTCTGCTGACTCCCCATGGGCGACCTTGCCTTGGAGGAGGTGGGAATGGGGGGTGAGTTGCGGAGGGGGGAAGGCTGGAGGGCGGGATGAGGGAGGAGAGGGGGATCTGTGGTTGGTATGTAAAGTGAATAGAAAATTTCTTCATTAAAAAAAGAAAAGAGAATGCTGTTTCTGAGCCTCAATAGCTTTGCTGTGTGGCTAGCCTTCCTTACAGATGAGGATGAGAAAGGGAAGTGAATTCCTGCTAATGACCACATCAGTGGTTCCTGGCAGAAGTGCAGCTGAGCCCAGCTTCATCTCTTCACCTGTGTTTCCCTGCTCATTCCCCCTCCCCTCACCACACCCAGGAAAATAAAATGTGAAATCTCGTCACACAAGGGTACGGAAGCTGCCTTTATACACTTCCAGTCTGCAGCAAAACCCTATAAGCAATACCCCGTAGCTTTCTGTATATTACTTTCACATCGTTTTCATTACTTCTTTTAGTTTTTGAGATTATAATATAATTGCATTATCTTATCTTACCCCCCTGCCATGTCTCTTTTGTCCCTCCAAACCCTTCTATATACCTCTCCTTGCTCACTTTCAAATTCATGGCCCTTTTATTTTCTTACACATTATATTATTCTTTGACAGACAATCTTAAGTGTGAAAAGAAATAACAAAATCATGTCACTGCCCTACATACTTTATCACTCCTTTGTTGAAATGAATATGAAAGCATTCCCTCAATGCTGCCTATGCCTGTTATTTGTCATAATTCAAATAAAGGAGTCTTGTGAGCAAGTGGGGGTGTACTCCTTATTCCATGGATTAGGAGAAGCTGCCTAGATGAGCTCATGCCCCAAAGCCTCCTGCTGTCATGCTCTGACCAACTGAATGCCAGAGTCAAAAAATATTTAATTAACAACAACACATAGCCCTCTATCCTGAAAATGGTGCCTTTGTTCTTACAGTATCTTCCAGGACAATAATGAGGTCTTTCAGCTGCAACATCAAGAATGTTCATGTCAGGAACCTGGGGCTTGCACTTCCTCTCCCCTGCGGTGTTTCTGCCTCTCTGGAGCCTGGCCCTGGAATGCACAAACTGTGCCGTTACCAGGCAGCCAGCTAGTGACCACAGCCAACTGTGACATTGGCATGGCACTCTCCCCTGCAGGAGCAAAGCAAAAGCAAACACCTCGGTCAAATGTGAACACAGTTTTCTCCGATTCAAGCATTCACATAAATTCCTTGAAAGTGAACGGTACCAACCTTCAAAGTCCAGAGAGAGACACCATCCTAAATTTACTGTTATTATTCTTGGAAGGGTCATCTGACCTTAATAATCATGGACATTAAGGAAAAATTTTTTAAAAAAAATTCTGGGTGCACATTTTCACGCAGAGAGGGTTGGTAGTTTGTATGAGATTCTCAAAGAGGCAATGTGACCCAGAAAGGAAAACAAAATACACTTTTTAGTTCTGAGATGAAGAACATTTCCCAAGAGCCAGCAGGCTTGCAGCTCCCATAGATATGAACAGAAGGGGAACATGCAGGACCAGCCCTCTACATACGCAGAATCTGGCTGTACATCTTGGGCTTAGCCTTTTGTCCAATTAAGGAGCACCTCTGACAAGTTCAGTCAGACAGTAGATGTGTAGTGACTGCATATTCTGAGCCAATCTTCCTGACTGCCACCAGCCAACTACCAGCAAGGAAAGGCAGAAAAGATACATAGATCATTCGCTGCCCAGCAAGTGGCTCGGAATTTCAGTTCTAATCTGATTTTGTTCTGGCTACAACCCCAGGGAGATTCCTTGAGATTTCCTTGCTTTAGCTTCCTCATCATTACACGAGGTAGTTCCTGTCTCAAGTGTCTATGAAAATTCGATAAACACAACCACATGTGAATAGTCCTAGAAAACTGTGTATCTCTACAGACTCGCAGGATGATTTTTTGTGTCATTAACAAGGACGAGTTAGCTTATACATAGACCTCATGTCTCTGAGGACAACTCCAGAAAAAAATACAGAAAGCTATGTCTTGTCTTCTAAGGGTCTGAAGATGGAAAGGATGTAGAATAGATCCATCAAGATTCTATCTGGACAGAATATAA
The DNA here is from genome assembly GCF_007827085.1 of Peromyscus californicus insignis. Classification (NCBI taxonomy): domain Eukaryota; kingdom Metazoa; phylum Chordata; class Mammalia; order Rodentia; family Cricetidae; genus Peromyscus; species Peromyscus californicus. Next base: position 50,937,977 of record NW_026294514.1, read on the forward strand.
AAGAGCAAACTTATTGGTGAAATTATTAAGGCCACTCCACGTAGTTAAAAGGGAGGTTTATTAGTGACATAACTTAAAAATGAAGGGATAGGTAGGTTGCTGGGTTTGGGGAAGAAGTAGCACAGTCCGGCGGCGGTGTTCTCTGGAGAACTCTGCTCAGTCTACCTTTAGCGTCCAGGGTCCAGGAACCAAGAGAGCTCGGCGCACCTGGATCTCGGGTCTTCAGGGCCCTCTCTTGGCCTGCCTTGTAGACGTGACAGTTACCGAAGCCTCAATGGGGGTTGGAACTTCCAGATCAAAGCTGAAATGGCTACCCACTACACAAACTTGCTAATATCATAATATGACATTATATAGAACCACCAAGACTGTGTTACAGTTACCAAAACTCCTTGACAAACTTGATTTCCATTAACATTCCTAAGAAGCTCTGATCTATATCTCAGTAGTTCTCAACTTTCCTAATTCTGTGACCCTTTAATACAGTTCCTCATGTTGTGGTGACCCTCGGCCATAAAATTATTTTGCTCCTAATTCATAACTGTAATTTGGCTAATGTTATGAATTGTAATGCAAATATCTGGCATGCAGGATATCTGATATGTGATCGACGTGAGGATCGAGAGCCCGAGGTTGAGGACCACTGTTATATCCTGATGTTTTCATGGGACCCATGGACCTGAGAGGTGCTCCTTACTCTGCTCTCACTGTGCTCCTTACGTTGACACTGTGCACACTTTAGAGAACCTCTAGACCACTACACTTGGAGTTCCCACTAAAATTGCACTTAGTGAAGGCAAATAAATAAACATCCAAAACACACTATTTTATTTTCTGAAGAAGAGAATGCTAAAATTTTTAGTCTAGTTCCTTATTAATGTTACTAACTTGGGAAAATGTCCACAGACCAACCTCCATTTGTCCTGGGGCTTGCAACAATAATTTCCCTGAACTTTTGAGGAAAGAAAATGCTTTCTCCACGGAAGTTTCCCTAACATCATAGATGTGTGTATTCTGTGAGAGCTTACCCAGAGACCACATGGAATTCTCCTCAATGACTTGTCCACTTCAGGATGTAACAGTTAAGGTATAGAACACTTTTTCTAAAAGTAGCCACTCTGTCCTCACAATAACTTTACATCATGCATGGACATGAACACACAAATACAATTTACAACATTGGTTAATATTAATACTCTCCAGTTTACAAACCTGCCTTTTTAGAGTGAAAGCCATTCTTGGGCAGAAATTTTTTATTTCAATGACTTCTTCACAGGCTACTGCCCTGAAGCAGATATGCCCAAGCAGATATGTCCAGGATTAATAAAACAAGTGATCTTAAAAAAACTCCAGAAAGCTATTTCATCAATCTTTTGAAGCAAAATAGAAAGACCTCTGTAGTTACTATTTGACAGTTCCAGAGATTAAGAACTATACATATCTTGCTTACTATATACCCAGAAGCCTTCCTTGTCCTATATAAATTTTAAGCTATTAATATTTATGATAAATAAAACTCCATTTTATAAAAAGATGAATGAACTCCATTTGCTGATCTAATCACAAAAGACATTTGAATCTGGTAATTTTGAGTTTGGATTCGAACTTGGGCAAAGACGTTGAAGACTTAAAATCATGGGAATTTCTGGGAGAGAACTTAACTGTATGTTTAGATAATGAGTGTAAGGTAATGGTGTCATATACCCCAGGAGCATCGTGAACTGGGTCTCAGCCAGAAGAAACTCAGCCTCTGTAGTCTGCTCTGCCACCAGGTGTGCCCCATTCATTCCTCTTTCTCCCTTTTTAATTTTTTTAGCATTGTAACTGACCTTTTTCATACATTATATTTTTTATCACACTTTTTCTCTCCCCAGCTCCTCTCAGATCCTCCCACCCTCCCCAACTCTACACCCTTTATCTCTCCTCTCTCTCTCTCTCTCTCTCTCTCTCTCTCTCTCTCTCTCTCTCTCTCTCTCTCTCTCTTTCAAAAGCAAACAAATAAACAAACAAAAAGGAACACACACACCCCACAAACACCAAAATAGAAACCAAAATATACAAGCAAAAAAATCAATAAGACAAAAAGTGCCCACACAAAACAACGTGAGACATAGTCTACAAAAACACTGTTGTGTTTGTTCTGTGTTGACCAACTACTCCGCAGCATGGGGCCTGAAGTGTGGTTAACACACAGTGAGACTCCATAGGAAAAAAAACCTAATTTTTCCTTTGCAAGCAAGTGTCAGTTTCAGATAGTTTCTTTGTTAGGGGTGGGACCTCAGATTTCCCCCTCTCAGTACTGGGAACCTCTGCAGGTCCAGTACATGCTGCCAGTCTAAGTTCAAATGTGCTTTATTCCTCTTGTTTCTGGAAGACACTGTTTCCTTAGAGTCAACAACTACCTCTGGCTCTGACCATCTTTCTGCCTCCTCTTCTGTGTAGATCCTTGAGCCCCAGGAGGTGGGGGTCAATGAAAAGAGGACATACATTTTAGACTGAATTCTCTAGTCTCTCACTCTCTGCACATTGTCCTGTTGTGGGTCTCTGTGTTAGCTCCCATCTACAGCAAGGAGCTTCTCATGATGGCTGAGTGAGGCACTGATCTCACTCAGGATGATTTTTGTCTAGCTCCATTAATTGTGGGTTTCACAATTTCATTTTTAACAGCTGAATATTATTTCATCATGTAAATGCTCTGCATTTTCATTATCCATTCATTGACTGACAGACATCTAGGCTGTTTCCAATTTCTTGAATAATGGATAGAAATGAACATGGCTGAGCAATTATCTCTATATGTGGATGGAGCATCCCCATGGGTATATGCCCTAGAGTGGTGTAGCTGGACCTTGAGGTAGAAGGATTCCAACTTCCTGAGGAACTGCCACACTGATTCTCATAGTAGTTGTACAAGTTTGCACTCTCACCAGCAATAGATGTGTGCTGGCCTTCCTCCACATCCTCACCAGTATGAGTTGTCATTTGTTTTATTGATCTTGGCCATTGTCAACCATGATCAGTATGACGGGTTTGGCTCTTCTTTATATCAACAGTAAGAGCAAAGGCATATCTAGCAACATATATGGGAGTCCTCAGTTTCTCCTTATTAATGTTGAGAGACAGGAGCCTTCAGAGTTGTAATGCACTTGTTCCTTCATAAAGGTCAATGCTTCCCATTGTCTTACAGATACTTGAACTCTGAGCCTCTTGACTTGTATGTAAAGACCCAGAATGAGACAGCTGCTCTTCAAGTTGGGCTGCTGTCATTTGCCATCAAAGCGATGTGACAACAGAAACTACTTTCTAGATCAGACATTTTGAGAAAAGACACTATTAGTAATTGTACTGAGATAAGAACTGTCCAAAGCAAAGGAAAATTCCAGAACAAAGAATAATCATAAGCCTTGTGAATGACCATGTATAGACTCTTCTTCCTTATCCATCTGTAGGAACATAATTTTTTGCTTAAAAAAAATTAAGCGGTGTCTGTTCTCAGGTTCAGTTCCTTGTGAGAAGATAATTTCCATCATTCAATCATAGTTCCAACAAATTGAGAAACAAATCACAGTTGATAAAGTGGCAGGAGGGGCAATATTTAAAAATAGATCTGGAGAACTCTATAGCCCTAAATCTGTGTTTGTTTGGAGTGGAATGGGAAGGAAGAAGGTAATTGCTTTTCCAAGTAGTAGAGTCAGAAATCCAAAAATTGGATTTCTATCACACTTACATAAGTTCAATGGAGGAGACTTCGAAGCCAGATCATTCTAACCAAAATGAATGCAGTTTAGTAAAGCTACCTAGTCATAGTCGATGTGTGCTTGCTGAGAGCATAAAATTCCTGTGTCAGAGACACAGCACCGATAGCCCAACTCTGAGGGTTCGGTGTAGGATCCTGGTTCTAGCTAACATCAGCTTATTGTATTGCCTCCAACAAGTCATTCCATATTCAGATATTTAATTTCTTGACCTTTGTATTTGTACTAAGTGACCCCAACTGAAAAGTGGATTTGAGAACTAGTTTTCTAAGCAAGAGGTTTAGGAAACTTGTTCCATTTGAACTGTTAAGAAAAGAGTAGAATCAATTACCCTGTACTTTTGGGGGGGTTATTATGTTTTACAAAAATCTACAACCTACAGTATGAGGAAGAGACAGTTAAATGTAATAAGATTACAAATATATGCTGTTCAGCAGTTTCCTCTGAGATAAAACCATCTGTCTTGGAGGTGAGCTCATGAAGATACAGGATGTTAACAATTAAAATCTCCAGAAATTCCCTGAAAATGTCAAGATCCACTTGGTCCCTCCCTCCCCAGGCATGTGATTAAGTGGTCATGGCTGCTGAGAGGTACTCTTGGCCAAGCTGCGCCACCTAGAAGACTCTCACTCGCTGAGATTCCTGGAAGAGGCGCATCAGCTATGATGCCTAGATGAAGCTCAGAAGAACTGACCAACCTGGAGACAACACTAACCTGCTGAGCCGCCCACAGGCTGTGCAATGGACTCCAGATTCCTAGCTTTCATGCACCTGTCTTTGAGTCATTTCTGCTCCTGTAAGTAACCCGATAAAGCTCATCTGTTCATCAATTAGACTTCGGTGGTATCCTTACTTTGGTCTGTCGCTGGTTCCCTATCTGTGTACATCTTCCCCAGGAACAGTGTCTCACAACAGCATAGCACACAAGAAGGTAGACAGTATTCATATAAACCTGAGTTGAAAGGTTGACCTTTTACAGAACACTAAAACTGTGTTGATTTGCCAGCAAAGCAATGAAACATTATACTGTAAATGTGAATTTGAGATGAGCACTTGCTTGGGTAAATGCTAGAGAGACACACCAGATCTTTTTGATGGCTAGCATCACCCCTCAGCCTTCCCCAGTGACTGTACTACACATTGGTCCTTCATGCCTCATCAGATTCTCAACCTGTAGATATAAATAAAATGCTTTGCTCAGTGAACCTGTCCAGTCACAGTCACTGCAATTATGACTGTTTTTAAATGGTCTATGCTATAAAATGAATTAGAACTTTTGTTCTTGGACCTCTTGCCTTGTTCGTTGCAGCAATATAAAGCAGTTCAATCCCATAGCTTGGTGCCACTGTCACCAGGATTTCCTTCTGGATCTCCTCACCCTCTTCTACATTGTCAATTGCACATGAAATCACATATTAATTGGACCAATAATATATAAATAGCCTTAGTCCCTTCAGAGTTATATTTTCTATTAATTTTGATCTAAAATATATCAATTATGCCATTTTCCAATTTTTCTTTTTTCCTTTTTCTTTTTCTCAAATGAATATCACCCTATCTTATGATACATGTGTATGTTTATTCTGTCATAAAAATTATTTTATAAATTTCTAAGCCTTGAAGAATGACAGATTTTTTTTAATTTAACCAAATAAAATATTTCTTGAAATATAGAAGAAATAGAAGATCCTTCAACTATGGTCTTGAAAAGACGTATCTCTAAAACTTGTAGGTTCCTCTGTTTCCCTCCAGCATGTATTTTTTTTCATTCCTATCATGTTTTTACTTCGGGAAAAGTAAAAACATGTTTTACTTGCACCTATTTCCAAATGCAATGCAGCTTAGGATCATGTGTATATTTGCTCTGCTAAAGAACACAGGTGCTAATTATCTCCTTGCCACCAAGATCAAATTTCAGTGTTTTACTGAGAATGAAGAGATGTGTCACACTAGACCAGTTTGTTGCTACTTCAGATTCTCAATATTTCAGAATCCAAGTCAAGTAAGTGCAGCCACCTGACAAACCTATGTGTACTTTATTATTTTTCCCCTCAGGAAGATGTGTAAAAACAGCAATACGACAAAAATCCAATACCTAAACTGTAACAGGCAACTAATATATAGGACTGTAGCATCAACATATTTAGTCAAATTATAAAATTAATCTTAACATGCATTCAACTGTTTAGCTTGTGGCGATTCACTAATTCATCCCTTCATGTCTTCATCTTTAGCAGACACCAGGCACTAAAGACTGGTAGCCTTATAAACAAGGGCAAGCCCAACAGCAACTCAAACATATACAAAACAAATGAATTAAATAAATCAAAAGGTAATGAACGCAAGGAAGAAAATAGCCAACTCAGTATAAGAGAGAATAATAAATAGGTTAAAATTGCCTCTATCACACAGCAATCCAGTCGATGTGGAAAGCCTATTTAGGGATAACCAGATTTCTGCTAGAGCGAAGAACTCAAGAGAGCAATCATAACAGAGTTTGTGGAAACAAAGGAGATTGCTGACAGCAAGGCAGGAACCACAAGGTATCAAACACTGAGCTTCATGTGAACACTTAAGCAAACTAAAAAGAGGGGCATAAGCAAAGTCACTGTCATAACAGTTTTATAAGGAAAAGTGGACGGACTAGGAGACAGTTTGGTCACTAACATGCTCGCCACACAAGCGTGAGTACCTGAGTCTGATCCTTAGAACCTGTGCATGATGGTTAACCTTGATTATCAACTTGATGGGATTTAGAATCACCATAGAAACAAATCTGTGGGTGTGCCTGTGAGGTACCATCTAGATTAGGCTCCTTGAGATGGGAAGACTCAGCATCAATGTGGGAGGTACCATCCCATGGGCTGAGGTCTGAACTTAAAGAACAAAGTGAGCTGAGCACAAGTGTGCATTGCTTCCTGACCATAGATACAACTTCACCAGTTGCCTACTCATTCTACAGCCAAACCTTCCCTACCATAGATTACATCCCGGGGAACTGTAAACAAAAATAAAATCTTTCTTCCAGAAGTAGCTTTTGTCAGACATTTTGTCAAAACTACAAGATAGGCAACAAATACATATGTATTTTTAAAAGCAGCATGGCACTGCTGTGCACTTGTGGTCCGAGCACTAGAGAATTCGGGGTAGTGGGATTCCTGGGGCTTGCTGGCCAGTCAACTAAGTCTAATCCAGAAGTGCAGGCCAGTGAGAGATGCTGTCCCCCCCCCCCCCCAAAAGGAAGTGGAGGATATCTGAGCAAGAGAAACAATACCCAAAGTTGACATCTGACTATCATAGGCATGTGATCCACAAAAGCATATGCACTCACATCTGCACATACATAAACACACACATACATATAAAAAGTGAGCTTTTTTTTAAGTTCTTCTGTCTTTAAGAGTTTGCTAAGTGTGCAATTCCTAAATGAAATCACTAGTCATTAAAGCATCTATTACTATTGCTCAATAAATTATAATGAACATATATTTTAATCATGGTTTTAAAACTGATTTCGATAGTTTAAAAATAAAATATAGCAAGTATACATAACGTTCTTTATATTATCAAATTCCTAATTGGTGTCCTGGAAACAAAAGGCAGAATGATACCCCCAGCATGCTGCTACATGTCCATGTGATTTAGTGAAATGAGTCCTCAGATGAAGTCCTCTCCCATGGACTAGGCATTACCATGACATAAGAGAGTTGAGACCTAAATACACATGACCATTATGCTCTGAGACAAAGTCAACAGTTGTCTACCTATGTCCTCTAAGGTAATGTCTTAGGATATGGTTAATGGTGTGGTTACTGTAAAATATATGCTAGGTTAAAAGGATATAATTCACCAAATATGAAGAATTGTGTTAATTTTTATATTAACTGCACTTTAAAATGTTAAAATATGGCATGCATTAAGTTAAATTAAGCTTATTATTAAAAATGATTTTTCTTATTTCTTTTAGAATTTTATTGTATCTATTAAAAACTCATTTATAATTTTAATCCTTCAAGAATTTTATACATGTATCCAGTGAAATGTGATCATGTATACCCCTATTGCCCACTCTCCAACTCCTCCTGTATTCCCTCCAATATCTCTCCCTCCTAATTTCATGAAATTGTTGTCGTCATTGTCTTCTTCTTCTCCTCCTCTTCCTCCTCCTTTCTCTTCCTCTTCCTCATCTTCTTCACCCCAGTAGGTTTAATAATTAAATTTAAAGAAGCCATGTGTGCCTGGGTGTAGCTGGAAGGTTTTCTCTGGTCCTGCCCAGCCCTGCAGACCCGCAGCCACTTATAAAATTATTGCTCAGAGGCTTAATATTATTTGCAAACTGTATGGCCTGTCGCAGGCCTCTTGCTGGCTAGCTCTTATATCTGAAATTAACCCATTTCTATTAATCTATGTTTGGGCACATTTTCACAGCTTTACTGATCTGCTGGCATGTTGCTCCTTGGGCGGCAGCTCGTGTCTCTCTAGACTCCACCTTTCTCTTTTCTGTCTCTCTCCTCAGATTTCCCACCTGCCTCTAAGCTGCCTTGCCATAGGCCAAAGCAGCTTATTTATTAACTAATAGGAGCAACATATATTCACAGCATACAGAAAGACATCCCCCAGTACCTGGGCATGGAGACATCCCGTGGAACATGGAAACCTACTGGCGGCCACACCTCCTAGCACAGTGATTCTTCCCTAACCCAGAAACTATCAACTGCCAGTAACTTCTCACTGACAGGTGAAGTCTGGAGAATGCCTTCCATCTCTGTGTGGCTCAGGACACATTTATATATTAGACAGTGCTAAACTCTAACTTCTTTGTGGTACTGAGACAGAAGAAACAGCAAAGGAGACATAAATTTTCACTGACGGTAAGTACTGGCCAGAGATTAAGCGCTGCCATGCAATCCTGAAACATCACAAGGCTGAGAAACTGAAGGCTACATTTTCAGTGTGAGTGAGAAATTAGGAAATCTGTGGTCCTGCATAAAATAAAGCATAGGGCAATGAAATACATCATCTATCTGGAAACTACTAGGACTCTGAAAAGAGCGACAAAAAGTAGGCTAATAGAATTGTGTAAATAGTTCTTATTCTGACAGCTGTAGCAATTGTAACTATTGTGATGATCAGGAGTATTCCGATCGCAAAAATGAGTAAGATCTTGTGGTAGTTTCTGATATGGGACACAAAAATCTCTCAACCTCTTTTTTGTTTTTTTTTTTTAATATGACTGTGTTTAGAGAAGGAGTGAGCCAATTCCATCTCCAAAGCCTGCTTGGTATATTTGGGAATCTGGGCATAGCTTTTCTTACTACTTCCTGCTGGAGAGGGGCACTGTATCTTATGGGGACACAAAGAAAATTTGAGGCTTATGGAGTAGTCCGTGAGGGTGTATTGTCTGATCCAGTTGCCTTGAAATCATTCTGGATGTTGGATTATCTGGGCCATGGTGTCATCAGAGACCTGTCAGGGAGTCTTGGCTGGTCAAACCTGATGTATCTTAATCTGGAACAAATCCATAGGCTCTTGCTTTCTGTGGAAACAAAAGCAGAGCCTCCTTTCCAAAGCAATATACTCTTACATCCAAATTTTGAAGTCAAGGTATCGTTAAAATATACATATTGGAGTAACTCAACAGTTTTTACAATCAAATGTCTTTCTGCAGTTAAGAATATCAAAGACAACATAATCCAGATTCTCTGTGTGATATCCATCTTTACGTGGCTTATTTTTTATATTAATTTTACTGTCTCTTTAAAGACTTAATTTTTAAAACTATCTATTTCTTAATATAACTGTATATATTCCTTTTTCTTTCTCTTCCAAGCCTATGTACATTTACAGATATTGTAAAGTATTCCATCTGAATCTGTCTTATTGTGAACCTATTGCTTTAAACTGCAGCATTCTAAGTGCTGTGGATATTGCTCTGTATAAATAAAATACTGATTGTCCAGTAGCCAGGCAGGAAGTATAGGTGGAACAAGCAGAGAAGAGAATTCTGGGAACAGGAAGGCTGGGTCAGATAGACGCTGCCAGCCACCTCCATGAGTACCAACATGTAAGATACTAGTAAGCCACGAGCCATGTGGCAAGGTCTAGATTTATAGAAATGGGTTAATTTAAGATATAAGAACTAGATAACAAGAAGCCTGCTGCAGCCATACAGTTTATAAGCAATATAAGTCTCTGTGTGTTTACTTGGTTGGGTCTAAGCAGCTGTGGTACTGGCAGGAGAGAGAGATTTGTCCTGACCGTGGGCCAGGCAGGACTGGAGAAAACTCCAGCTACAGTAGTTTGAATGTAACTGGCCGCCATAAGCTCACAGGAAGTGGCACTATTAGGAGGTGTGGCTTTACTGGAATAGGTATGGCCTTGATGGAGGAAGTGTGTCATTGTGAAGGTGGGCATTGAGGCTTCCTATTCTCAAGCTATGCTCATTGTAGATACAGTTCACTTCCTGTTGCCTGTGGAACAAGATGTAGAACTCTCAGTTCCTTCTCAAGCACCATGTCTGCCTGCCTACCACCCACCATGATGATAATGGACTAAATCTCTGAAACTGTAAGACACCCCAATTAAAAGTTTTCCTTTATAAGAGTTGTCATCATCATGGTATCTCTTCACAACAATAGAAATCCTAGTGAAGACAGAAGTGTTCAAGGAAGCAGCAGAAAATTTGCTATAGACAAATTACCTTTAGCTAGAACAAGCTTAAAACAATGCTATCAGTGAAGCTCTATCATGTGCTGAGGGGTGACTTGCTATTCTAGTGCCCCCCCCCTTTTTTTAACTCCTCTCTACCACACAGCTAGGAAGCAATGGTAGACACATCCCAAACTCCAATCACAACTTATCCAGATGTGATCAAATTCAGATGTACAAGACTGAGTCTAAAATAGAAAGTTACAGGATAGGAGCATTCCTACTACAAGATTAGTTCTGTACTTGGTATCTTAGAGCTGCACTTGACTCTGCAGCTCTCTGAGGGGCAGAGTAGCAGCTCACGGCAGCTTGTTATGAAGATTTTGGAATCTTCAGAACTCAGTTTTCTGTCTCTTCAACTGTAAAATATACATTTAAATGATGTCTAGGGATGGAGAGATGGCTCAGTGCAGAAAGCGCTTGTTATACAAGCATCAGGACCTGAATTCAAATCCTCAGAACTCACATACAGCTGGATATAATAGTGGGCATTTGTTATCTGAATACTCCCGTAGAAATGGTAGGCAGAGTCAAGAATCCCTGGAAGCTCACAGAAGGGGTAGCCAGCATCTGAACTGAAAAAAACAAAAAACAAAAACAAAAACTAAGAGCCTTTCTTGAACAAGGTGGAAGACCAGGCCAATGAGGTTGTCCTCTGACCTCATGTGTATCACAAATGCACATATGTATATCACACACACACACACACACACACACACACACACACACACACACACACACACACACACTCAGAAGAAATAGTACTTAACCTATAAACTTGTTATAGGCAAATTAAGTGTGAAAGTTTAGTACAATAATTGATAGCTAGAAACAATTGTCAGCTGTTAGAATTTCAATGTAAGTTACTAGGATTTTAATTTATAGTTGAAAATGAACAGAATTTGCATAATAAGTAGTTTTGGTCATGGGTGAAACCCAATAAGTTTTCTTCTCATGAAGACACGAGAAAACTGCCTTATCATGGACTCAAATATTGAAGAGGTGTTGCAAGGCATTGCCTATAAATTCTTGAGAACTGGTAACTATAGCAGGTAAGAGCAAGAACATCTGGAAAAGAGAAGTTTGTCACACACTGATATTCCTGGAAGCTAATTGCTTGGGACTGTTCAGGAAAATATGTGCAGATGGAGAATTCATAAATAGCATCATCTCATTAAAAATAACACAGAAAGTTAAACAAGCAAAGAATTATTTTGTTTCTCAGTTCACAGACTAATACTTGAATGCTGACTGAAATGCCATTTGCAAAGGTTCTTTCTCGACTTAGATGACAGAGAGCATTAGTCAACTCCTTAAATGGCCTTGGAACCTCTGATGTGCCATACTCTAGGCTAGGAACTGGGGACAAAATGGTACAAAGTAGATCAGTGACCTGAAATTTCAGTGTTGTAGGTTTATAGGAGTCAAAATGAGAGAAGAGTGGAGTTTGGATAAAATATAATCAACCCTGGGAGACAGTCCCTGGGGTCAATAGGAGTTAGTGCAATAATATGTCCATAATGTTTTACTCCTTTATTTTTAATATATCTATTTATTATTTGAGAATTTCATAATTGTACATAATCTATTTTTATAATATCCCCCATTCCTCCCACCAACTCTGATCCCTAATAACACATCCTCTGCTAAACTTCATGCCCTCGTGTGTGTGTGTGTGTGTGTGTGTGTGTGTGTGTGTGTGTGTGTGTGTGTGTGTTGTTAGGAACATAAGTGAAACCATTTTTGTATAATTTAAAAAACATTTTGTGTTACTTAGAAAAATGTAATTTCTAGCCTGTCACCAGGTAGCTCAGATATGCACTAAAACCAAGCCAGGCCTTGAACTATGCTAATGAACTAGCGTCAAGGTGGGGTTGATATGTTAGTGAACCAGCCCAAGCTGAGAGCAGGATAGCACAAAGCTACAACCCCCAAAAAATGATATAAAAATTGAGTGTCTTTGGAAGTGTCCCCTAGGATTACACCACTGTGCACTCCTGAGACCCGATTTCTCTAGCTTCTTTTTTCTATTCATCAGCAAGAAGACTTTGAGACTGGCCCTGTGTGGCCCTGACTTCAAGGACTGTTAAAGTCCCGGCACCACTGCTGAGCTACATTCCTGCCTATCAGTGCTAGCCACTGGCCAACACTTTCAACCTTCTGGACCTCCACCAGTGCCATCCTCCCAGTTTGCCATAGCTGAGGGACTTCACAGCATGGGTTGAACTTGGAAAGCTTCCAAAGAGTCCTCACCTAAGAAGATTCCCTAGTGGAGCCCTGCAGTAACATTGTCTTCCCAACTAACTGCTCCCTGCTTGGTGAGATGTCTGTTTAACTTTTACATTAGTCTGAGTGTGTGTGTGTGTGTGTGTGTGTGTGTGTGTGTGTGTGTGTGTGTGTGTGTGTGTTTATATATCCATCCATCCAACTAATCCCAAATATGCTACCCATATGTATATAGGCATAGAGCCATCCTTTGGAGCATGGGCAACCCACCAATGGCCACACCCCGAAGTCAAATGACTCTTCTTTTTCCAGCAGCCTTCCACTGCTAATATCTACTCAGTTAGTGGTGGGGCCCAGGAGCCTTTCCCTATCCATGCTGAAATTTGGACTAGCTTTTCCTTGTGTAGGTAGACATAGCTCCCATGAGTTCATGAGTGCAATAGTGATGTCATGTCCAGAAGACAGCATTATGTAACACTGCTCCTTATCCTCTGGCTTCATTTTGTACCTCAACTTTCTCTTAGATTACCCTTTGACTGAGGAAGGACAGTATAATAAGCAATATAGAAACAGTGCTATGAGGTGATCTGCAAATATTAGTGAAGTACAATGGCTAATCTTGGTTGTCAACTTAAATAGATTTGGAATCAGTGAAAAGACAAAGTGGATGGGACCCCTGTGAGGGTCTTTCTTGATCAGACTATTCGAAGTGGAAAGATCCACCATAAATGTGGTGGAAACTTCCAATGACTCCAGACAAAAGGACATGGAAGAAGGTACTTTGCTGTGTACTTTCTTGCCTCCACTCCAGCTGACAAGTCCATTTATTCTGTGGCTACCAGTGCCGCATTCCTCTGTTGGCATTAAAACTGACTTCTTTCAGCTTCCAACATAGACTGAAGACAACAGCTTTCCAAAAATCATCCAGACCTAATAATGTCTACTAGGACTAATGAGATATCCAGCCTTGTGGACTGAGCAACCACTGGATTCTTTACCTCTCTCTGTGAGCCACACATTGTTTAACTATCTAGAACTATAGTGCGAGCCAATCTAACAAATACACTTTTCGTATATTCATTATGCTGGTTCTGTTTTTCTAGAGAATCCTCACTAATTCGTGCAGGGATTTTAATTATTATCACAAATTTACATGAAAGTTCTAGCATTTTGCAGCACCATCTTACTCAGAGGGCCGGTCCACTAATCCACTGCCCAAGGTGAACAACCATCCCCCCAAGCACACAGATTCTGATTAGGATCTTAGTGCATAAACATGACTTATTAGCGAGCAAGTTATCACTCAGTTATTTAAAGACATTTCCAAAATTAAAGATGTTTTAAAAGTAAAAAAGCAAACAAACTTAAATTTTGATACAACCCAGGGAGTACAATCAATTAAAAGTATATAAACTATGTTCTTTGGGAAGGAAAAACAGAATTTCATACAACATAAACATAACAAAAAAGAACTTTTATGAGATTAAAAATAGATCCTTCGGGGGAGGGGGGGGAGATATTACTATGTCTCCCAGATTGGCCTGAAACTCAAAATCTTCCTGCCTCAGTTTCCTGAGAAGCCAAGGTATCTGGATATCTAAACTCTTAATTCAGTAAAAGAATTGGAAGATAAAATTGAGTATTTCCTCAACACATAGAACACAAGATAAAAGAAATACAAAATAATAAGAGAAAACTGTGAGGAAAAGACAATAAAATTCCAAGTTACCTGACATCCAAATTACAGAAAGTATAGAAACAAAAAAAAAATCAAAATTATCAAAGACATAATATAAACTTTACTAAGATAATTAAGGACACAACTCTCCAAAATGACTCCCCCCTCATTAGTCTCTGTCTCTCTCTGTCTCTTTGTTTTTGTCTCTCTCTATATACATACATGATAGATATAGATAGATGATAGATAGATAGATAGATAGATAGATAGATAGATATCAGAATATATTAAATGACCAACAACAACCAAAGAATGAGAGACTCATCAGATGACATAGCACTGTAAAGTTTCTAAACACAAAATATAGAAGATTTGGTATGAGAACTCAGAAAGTCTAGGATACATTCAAATTAGTAGAAATCATTATAGCGTCAGATTTAGCTATAATCCCAAATTCAATATTCAACCAAACTACCAATCAAAGGTACCCTATGTATGAGTTGGGAGAGAGCATGTTTTAAGGAATGCCAAAACCTCAATTACTTAGCACTGAAAAGCTTATCTCTTAGAGTCCAGGGAACCCTACAATTTTAAACATTTCTGTGGCCCTTAGCAATCAGGATATTTTTTTAATCTTCTTAACACATGGCTTCCTCCTTGGAGAAAGAAATTGCTTTGACGGATGGTACATACATATGACTCCTACTCATAGTTTATTGGCCAAAACAAGGCAGTGATTCTACAGAACTGTGAGGAGGCAATGAAGTACCACCATTTGCTGAGGAAAAGAGGAAGACTGACCTAAGGAAAGTAGAAATTCCTACTTTTCTTTGGAAGGTTTAATCAAGCAAAGCAATCAAGAGCAACTAGACTATGGCATCCAGAAGACAAGGACTCTTCATCACTGAACTGAAAACTAATGGTCCAGATTAATATAGGTAGACCCAGGGCTCCAAGAAAGTGATCTGAGAGGAAATAACAGAATATAGACCCTCTGGTCAGGTGGGAATTTGGAGGGAAAGATCATTGCAAGCTATAATGGAAAAATATTGGAATCAGTACTTACAAAGCAGTATAAATGAAAGCATAGTAACTGAAAAAAAATGAAGATTATATGAGGAAGAACGTGGATTATTTCTGAGCCATTTAATTTAGCAAAAATATAATTTTCCTAGTCATAATAATGTAAACCTTGACTTGGAACCAAAATTTTTATACAATCATATTAGCATAGAGATGAAAATAAGGAAGTTTTAGGAATTATAGACATTCATTTTTGTTTCCACACCCAAGAATTCAACCAACTCTAGATGAAAAACAGAAGAATTACATTGAACATGTACATACCACCAGAGGCTTAGATGACAAGATTCCAAAGACAGAAGAGTCAATCCTATGAGAACTATGACCTCAAGGAAACAAGAGACAAAAAAGTGACAAATGGTTCACTTTACCTTCCGTCCACATGCTGCTTATGACTGGTTCACTCATCACAGCCCATGTGCAGAAGTCACACATCAAGGTGACAGGGCCACTAAACACCTGTGCGGTGGCCATCACATGCCAACTCCTTCACTGATTGTGTCACCTCACATTTCTTATTCTTCATTCTCATGTCCATAGGTTTCCCTCCCATAAATAAAGGGTCAAAACATTAATCCTGAGTTAACCTGATCTTGAAAGATCATTATATACAGAGATCTATATTCAACCTAAAGTAGCCCAGAGACTAGGGTGTGGGGATGCTGAGGAGGATAAGTTGTGTTAGTGCTAATTTATTTCCTTTATAAGTCTTTTGCTTTTAAAACAATTTTCATGGGTAAGTTTCATAAAATAAAAATTAATTTAAAAGTTAAACATGCAAGCCAGGTGGTGGTAGCGCACGCCTTTAATCCCAGCACTCGGGAGGTAGAGTCAGGCAGATCTCTGTGAGTTCGAGGCCAGCCTGGGCTACCAAGTGAGTTCCAGGAAAGGCACAAAGCTACACAGAGAAACCCTGTCTCGAAAAAAAAAAAAAAAAGTTAAACATGGAAACCATATATGCATGCTAGATAGTTTAAACCTTTCAGAAAGTTCCCGTACAAAAAGGCTAAAATTATTTTAATGATATATCAAGATGGTTATGACAGGTCTAATATAAACTTTGTATTTATCTACCTTACATAGGCTTTTCTTTAAAAATAAAAATCCTATCTACCTCTTCTATGAAAAAATAAGGAGGAGGTCGCCCTTAGATCAATACCTGCCTCAAGTACTGTATTCCTGAAATGGCCACAAGTGCTTTATGGCAGGACAGTAAGTCAATCTATGGACTTAACCTAATGAATTATAGAGGAAAGAGAACCAACTAAAAAAAGAACCTGTTTTGTTTTTATGTTGTCTTTTGAAAAAATAGAACCGAGGGTAGAAAAAATGATTTAATTAAACCACTTAATGTTTTATTAAAGCCAGAATGGCCTAGAGTTCCTGTCCAGCCCTCCGCTTATCAATAAAACCCGTTATTGGTTTTTGCCAGAGAACACATATCATTAGATATGTCTATATATTTAGAGCCTCTAAGTGGTTTCAAGAAGTCATAGGAACACTTGTATTTCAAAACCCTTCTGTTAGAACTCAAACTTCTACTGAAAATAAAAACCAAGGCAGTATCTGAAGCTGAAGGTTTGCTCAGCCTCATCATTTTTTTTTCCCACAAAGAGCTCTGCTCCTGCTCTTGGTGGCAGCACAGACTCTCTGCTCTCACTGCAAAGAAGAAACTCGAGGAGGGCGCCAGTGCAACAGCCACGCGGACGGACCCTGAAGGATGAAAAAAGATGCAAGGAAGCACCAAGAAAGACACTGCCTCGCTAGAGCCTGTTGACCTTTTCCTTTTCTTTGGAGGATGTCATGTCTCCCCCCTCCTTCACCCTATTCTGTATCCAACACAAATGCATTACTCACTGAAAGTAAATAGCCAGGTAGACAGCAGTGGGTAGGAGAAGGCTTTCTCTACCCCAAGATGATTCATAAAACCTGTCCATTTTTATTCTAGACACTGTTATCAGATGGGAATGGGCCTGGCACAGAATGAAGGGTTAAGTGTGATCTGACATGCATGTGCTCCCTGCCAACCAGCTCACCTCCCACGAGTCATACAAGGGTTCACGTATATGGCTGATTTGTAACACTGGAACGGTGTGATGCCATGGACTAATAGCCAGTTACAAAAGCTAGGCCTTTTACCCTGGACCGTCCTATTAATAATTTTGCTTTGGTCTTTGTACTGCTAGAGGGGAACTTTCCAGACAAAAGTTGCCTTTTAACCAGACGAGACTATCTGTTCCTGTGTTGCTCGTGTCTGGGTCACAGGTCAAAGCTTCCACTGGTGGGTCGTGTGCCTACTGTCTTACAGCCAGGGCCCTCTGTGACCATGTACTTAAAAAGAAAAGCCAGACGCTCAGAGAACGTTTAGTCAAATTGATGAGTCACACACTTCTAGCAAACGGGTGCTGCAAACACATTCTTCTCTCGCGTTAGACCAATACAATTTTATGAAATTTGCTTCAGATTAAAACTTTTGAAGTGACATGCTTCAACTGACTTGTTTTGCAAAATTACTGACCGAACAGTCTGACTGACACAATAGTACAACGGACTTGAATTGAGAGATTACCTATGACTGGATGCTGCTGAGGGTCCCAAATGTTCTTTTCTGCTAATATTCTCTCCTCTCAGAATTCTCCTACGCCAATAGCTTCTTTTTGCTTTTTCTCACCTTTATTTCTTTGTCCCTCATGTGTCTTGGTCCTCATTCTTGCCCAGACCATTCAAATCTGCATTAGATTTGCTTTGCCATCCTTAACTTTGCCTGTTTCTTCTGAGGACCACTGGCAGAATAATAGATCAGTATATTTCATACCATTAGCAGTTAATCCAGTTAACATGAAGATATATGACGCACATATATCATAGACACGGATTTTTTAGCTAATGTTCTTCTTTCCCCAGAACATGGATATTTATGGTCTTAAGTAAAACTGCACATGCAGTTTTTGCTCACATTCTTTAAGAAAAAAAGGCCGGGGGAGGCAGGGAAGACATTGATGTAAGGAGAGAACTGGTTTCCTTTAGCAACCACTAGCCTCTTTTCTGGTTTCCTCTCCTTATTCTCTGCCCCCAAAGAGGGAATAAGGCAACAAACAGCATATTATATATGAGTTTTTCAGAATTCTATACTTAAATATACATATATATCCAGAAATAATACACGGTACATACCATTATGCCACTTGCTTTCTTTTTTTAACATTAAATTTCTGAGCTATGTCCCTAATGATTTATATAGCTCTAGGGCTTTGTAACTCCCATTTTTGTAAAAAAAAAAAAAAAAAAAAAAAAAAAAAGAAAGAAAAAGAAGATAAAAAAAAAGAAAAAATTGCCTATTACTTGCTAAGGAAATAATACAATTTGCTGAGTATGTAGGCACAAGTTCACCAACCCACCTACAATAAGTCCCTTTGTAAATACATGCACTAAAAAGTGGAAGTTACTTTGACAAATTAGTAGAAAGATTTTTGCAGTAAATTCCAGGTTTACAGCTAAGAGAGAAAGCTTTCCTAAGAAGGTTTAAATAATTTCTTACTCACAAAAAAAACCATTTCTCCAGCAGGCTAAATTAAGGCACTATGAAAGATCAGTCCAAGAATATGCTTGGCTTTGAATCTGTTGCCTTTTCTTGTGGTTAGAAATCAGATACATTTTTCCCCAAAGCTCTTGCCAATGTGTGCTTTCTTCTACAAGAGTTAAATAAAAGTCAATAAGCAGGCCAGTCCCTTAGTAATATTTTCTTCACTCAAATGACCTATTTTGGGCAAAGCCTTGCATGCACTCTTCCTGACACCTTTCCAGAAAATATGCAAAAAAGGCTCCTCTCCTTCTAAAGCCTTTTCTTCCACTGATGCTCTGTAGGTTACACCTCCCTGTGGCTAGAAGCTTCCCTGCCTCTTTGTGTTGATGTTCTCTGGAGGAGAGTGCTTTGAAGAAGTTTTCCCTTTCATCTCTCATCCTATAAGGCTTGCTTCAGAAATTATTTCCAGATAGTTATCTATTCAGTTTTTTATTTGTTTTGCTTCTTTAAATATTTCTTCTAAGACCCAATACTTCACCTAGAATTTTTTAAAATATTATTATTTACTTTATATGTGTGGGTATTTTGTCTGTGCACCATTTGTATGTCTGGCGCTTACAGAGGCAAGAAGCTAGAATTGGATCTCCTGGGATGGGAGTTAAAAATGATTGTGAGTCGTCATCGCCGCCGCCGTGTGGGTGCTAGGAATCAAACCTGGGATCTCTGGAAGGATAGCCCTCTCTCCAGTCCCACGACTAGAACTTTAACGAAAGCTCCTAGGAAAAACTCCCATGTGTGTGGTGAAGACAACAGATGTGTATCAGAACATGCTGGGTTCGCTGCTACCTGCCTTTGCCCCGGGAGTCAGCTCCTTGAATGACCCCTAGCTTTTGTTGACGGAAGCCTTTTCTCTACTGATGTATCCAAGTGTTTTACCTCCCACACCTACATTGTCCTTTCTCTCCTCCCACTTAGCTCCCGCTGTCTCAGCCACAAAAACACACACAAAAATGCTGTGTGATATAATTTTATGAACCATAAATCTGTTCCTGTACTCTCTGGTAGAAAATAATGCTGCCTGTGGTTGTTGATAAGATGAAAATTGAACTTGCTAGTGAGATAAAAGAAGAATAAAGTGAGAGTGAGTGGAGGAGCAGACTACAGCAAAGTCCACCTTTCTGTATACTCACCCAGTCTGGCTGGACCATTGCCCCACCCTGCAAATGTTTCCTGCCCTTTTGCTGTGTGCACTCTACTCCAGCATATTTCTCTCCATCCTTGAAGGTAAAGATCATCGTGCAAGCTACCAAAGTCATCTCGCACCAAACACCCTACAGAATCCACATCTGGAAACACCACTTTGGAGACATCACATGCATTTTTGTTTTGGTTTGGTTTGGTTTCGGTTTGCTGGTTCATCAGGAATTCATTGATGTAGAAAGTGACAGTTGAGTCAGTACTTGGATGGACTTAGGTTAAGATCTTGGAAAACTCATGTTTGTTTCTATTACCTTTACAATAAAAATGAAAATATTGCCATTTCCATCAGCATCTGTACATATATTATTGTATTGCAAAGATGTTAAAATAATTTTCTGCTAATATGCTTCCAAAAGAAATGTCCAGTCACTCACTACCTCATAATGAAAGAATCCAAAGTGGGATTGTTTTGTTTTGTTTTTATTTTTCACTATTTATTGCACATGATTCTTTGTTACATACATATATTTTCATATAAATATATACTATGCATTGAATTTATACTTCTCTGCACTCCCTTTCTCCCCTTAAATGCTTCCATTAGTCTCCTTTGTCCCTGTAGAAACTTTCACTTTTATTTGTATGTCATATTACTGTACATTTATACATACACACACACACACACACACACACACACACACACACACACACACATATATATATATATATATAAAAATAATATAAAATCTAGGAATCACAGACAATACTTAACTTTCTGAGACTGGCTCAACTGTCTTGATGTGGTTATCTCCAGTTACATTCATTTTCTTTCAAATGACCTAACCTCATTCTTCTTCACAGATGAAAAGTTTTCATTTTGTATATGTACCATATTTTCCTTGCCCATTCCTTTAATGACACAGAGAGATCACATGGGTGGATTCTATAACGTAGCTACTGTGAACGGTGCTGCAACAAACCCTGATGTGCAGGTATCTCTGTGATGTATTTGACTTGGAGTTCTTTGAGTACCCAGAAGTGGTATAACAAGGTTGTATAGTAGTTCTATTTTTATTTTTGACAAACCTCCATACTGATTTCCATGGTGGCTTTCAAGGTCTATCAAGACAGGCTCATACTGCTACATCATCTACATTCTTCAGAGAAGAAAATAAATAGGAAAGAAATAGCTAAATGGAATAAATTTGAAGTGGGTGGTAGACACATAGAGGAACTTGCTACATCTCAGACCCATTTGCAAGGGTAGACTTGCTCTTCAGGGAGAGAGAGCACAGTCAGCAGAAAGTTCAAGCTGGACATACTTTCAGGATCCAACTTAGTTGCAGACAATCATCTTTCTGAAGGTCACAGTCTTCCCTCTGGGGACTAAGTGGGAAGAGGAACGATTAGGACCTAGCCATTTGGCTCAAGGTCAGACACTATTGTAGAGTCAAGACTCTCGAGAGGAAAAGAATTGATTGAATGAATATATATTAATATTCATATATATAATACTGTCTGATGTGTGTGTGTCTGTGTGTCTGTGTGTATAGTCTAGCTAGTCCAACAATGGCTGTCTACCAACAGAAAGTGCAATAATCCAGTAACTGTTCAGTCTATGAGACTAGGTGTCTCAGCTGGTCATCAATATGTGCTGGAATTCTGAAGGAGGAGGATCTATTGCCAGTAAAAGAATGGTTTGCTAGCAAAGGTGAGAGCAAGCAGGCAAAAAGAGCAGATTTCCTTCTTCACGTCCTTTATATAGGCTGCCAGCAGAAAGTGTGGTTAAAGGTGGATCTTCCCACCCCAAAAGATCTGGATAAAAGGTAGGTTTTTCCATGTGGTGGTTTGAAAGAAAATGGCCCCCAAAGGGAGTGGCACAAAGGGAAGTGTGGCCTTGTTGGAGGAAGTGTGTCACTGTGGAGGCAGGCTTTGAGGTCTCATATGCTCAAGATACCACCCAGTGTCTCAGTGCACTTCCTATTGCCTTCTGATCAAGATGTAGCCAGTACCATGCCTGTCTGCATACCACCATGTTCCCTGTCATGAGAAAAATGGACTGAACTTCTGAACTGTAAGCTGTTGCCTCAATTAAATGTTTTCCTTTATAAGAGTTGTCATGGTCATGATGCCTCTTCACAGCAATAGAAACTCTAACTAAGATAAGTGACTTAATTAAGAAAAATTCCTCAAAGGTATACCCAGCCACTTGGGCTTTATTTAATTCCAGATGTAACCAAGTTGACAACCAAGGATAACCATCACAACTACCTTGCAATATTTTTTCCAGAGCTTCCCAAAAGGTTGATTTCACTTTTATCAAGCCCACATTACAGTTTGATTTGTTCTCATGTTTAATCCTGCTTACTAGCCCATTAATCCTCAGCAAATTTCACCTTGATATCTGCTTCTGAAGAGCTCAACTTGTAAAAATTTAATAAATAAAATTAATCACACATGGCAAGTTAGCAACATGGCATCTCTGATAGCAACAGAAAGGAACAGATAGCAAAACAAAATAAAACTGCTCTGTGTCCTGATGCTATAAATAGAAAAGCCTTATTTAAAAAAAAAATGAAAAATGTGGCAAAGTTTCTATGAATAGAATGAGAAACAAATCAAAATATAAAATTAAAATAATCCTGACATAGGGTAGGATGGGGAAAGTAGTTGGTCCTGATGTTTGAAACTTTAATGAAGACTGAGATTGGAGAAGAGAAAATGAAGCAGAAGTTTGTCTTGAGACCTTGTGTAAACCCAGGACTCTAAAAGTGCTGCATCCTTGTATAAGAAAGATTGGGAAAACTCAAGCCATCTGCCCCAAAAAGGGAAGATTCACTCTTCCCTGGACAGGAAAAATAAATATCTCTGGTACCCAATACTATACCACATATGCTTTCACTTCCACTGGGATGGCATAGGAATTCCCCAGCTTAGAATTAGGATATATCCTGAGCCCAGGGTATTGCTAGAGAATGAGACAGCAGTAAGTCAGTCTGGATTGCATCAGACAAAAAAACAACCAAAAGGCACACAGCACATGTTCAGGAAGAATCTAGGATGAGCAAGAAGCAGAAAGTATAGCTCACCAAAAAAAGCATAATTAAAATGTCTTGCATAGAAAGCATAAGTGAAGACTGACTCCGAAAAAAGAATCCCCACAGATTTCAAAATAAACAAATATTGTTGCTAAAAATGAGAGTCAGAACACTTGAAACTAAAAATTCAGTGGTTAGATTGAATAGCAGCTTAAATAGACCTTAAGGAAGAACAAGATTGTGTTTTTTTATGTGTGTCGGTGTTTTGCCTGGGTGTGTATGTATTCACCATGTGTGTGACTGTGTCCACAGAGGCAAGAAGAAACCACTGGCTCCCCTGTGGATACTGGGAGCCAAACCTGGATCCTCTGGAAGAGCAGCCACTCCTTTTCACCACTGAGCGATCTTTCCAGTCCCAAGAAAATTTTGCTAAAGGCTCTGAGAATATTTTTCCAAGGCTGCAAAGGCCATAGAGGAATGCCACTCAGAATTCCCCTCAAGAGAATCTGTTGAGAAGAATGATTAACAACCCCAGCTACTGAGCTTTTGAGCTTCCAATTTATTTACTCTGATGTCCGGTCTCAGGGGCACTAGGATCAATATGAAACTCTTCCCCTGGGTAACTCTTGCTAAGTGATCCCACAAGCCCAGACCATCCAACATGCACTGCAGTTGTCTCTTGCTTCCCACCGTTCTTTTTAGCTCCTCTTTCCCCAAAGTCAATCTTGCACAGTGGCCAGAAGCCCAAAAAACCTTCCATTCTAGTTCATTTGTTACTGCTGTGATAAAACACCATGACAAAAAAGCAACTTGGAGAGGAAAGGATCTACTTGGCTTACACTACTCCATCCTGGTCCATCATCGAAGAAAGCCACGGTAGGAACTCAGGAAAGGAACTGAAGAGGAAACCATGGAGGAATGCTGCTTACTTGTGTGCTCCCATGACTTGCTCAGCCCAAGTGCCCAGAGGTAGCACTGTCCAACCCAAGTGCCCAGGGGTGGCACTGCCAAGGGTGGGCTGGGCTCTCTCACATCATTAACTAACAATGCCCCACAGGATCGCCTACAGGTCCATCTGATGGGGGCATTTTCTTCACTGAAGTTTTCTATTCCCAAATGACCCCAACCATTGTCAAACTGACAACTAACCAGCCCACCATCCCACCATCCCTATGGATTTCTTCTTGCTCCCTTTTTGCTCTCATTTCTTCCAACAAATGTCGTTCATAGTCTGATTTTACTTGTGCTTCTTAGGTAGTTCCAGCATACACACAAATAAACCTGATGTGACCACAAAATACTAAATTAGAACATGGGCAGAACCAATCAACATTTTCACAGCTTTTAATTCAACTTTTTTTCAGGATTTTCATACATGCATACTGTCTTTATATCATGTTCATATGTCCTCTTCCCTCTCTTTCCATGTCTCCTTACTTCCTCTCAAGTTCATGAGTTCTTTAATTATTATTGTTTTATATATATATATATATATATATATATATATATATATATACCATATCTATCCATCTATATATACACTAATGATGAAAGCAATTAACTCAAAAAAATCCATGTTAAAAAAAATTTAAAACTAAGCCCAAAGAAAGGAAGTAATAGGAATATGGAGTGAATGGGTGGGAAGGGATGGATACTTTAGATGGCTTGGTAACGACTGCCTTTATGGAGACATTTAGACAAACATGCAAGGAAACTTGGAGATACCAGTAATGTCCTTAATTAACAATAAGCACAATTGACTTACGCCTTGACTCCACGATGAGAGGCAGTTTATTACAGGTCTTAATAGCAGGTGTGTATACAGAATGGAAAAATCATGCCTCTCTCTAAGGGATAAGGTCATAGATACAGCAAGTGTCGTGTGAATAGTCCCCTGGGGAAAATGATGACAGAGTGTAGGAAGAGAGCTCATTCTCCTGGAAACTGCTCAGCGCTGTCACCTGGTTGCCCCATGAGATGCGGCATCTGCAGTTTGTTTCGGCCCACACAGCACTGCACCTCTTGGGAGAAGCAGGGCTGTCCTCCCTGTTGCCAAGGGGACCTTGAGCCGCTTCTAGTCTAGAGGAAGTCTTGCTCATCCCCTTCACACTTCACGCCTGTTGATCACTATGCAGGTGCCTCTGCCTCATCACTCAGATTTGCCATAAGCTGATTGTTCTCCACAGTCACAGCATGGCCACCAATGTAGGCCATCCGTCTTCACCCAGAATTTCCCTTGCCACAATTCTGTAGCTTCACTCATAGAATCCAGCTTTCCTCACTAGCGTCCTTTGGGAAATCCACATGCTTCCTAGCACATCATTCTCCTTCTGTAAGTGGTGCTTACCCACTCATGTCTTACCTATTTACTCAGTTTTATCTGATTGTGTCTCCTCTACCTCTTCAAACTATAATCTACATTTCGGCAAGAACCTTCTGTATCTTGTTTACTACCATATACCTAAACACCATCAATGTCCACTTTTCTTAGGATCTCTATTGCTGCAATGAAACACCATGACTAAAAGTGACCAAGAGCAACTTAGGGAGGAAAGGGCTTATTTTGCTTACACTTCCACATCCTAGTTCATCATTGAAGGAAGTCAGTCAGGAACCTAGATGTAGAAGTGGATGTAGAGGTCACGGTGCGACACCCCTTATGGTTTGCTCAGCCTGCTTTATGAATGTACCCAGGACCACCAACCAAGGGGTAGAATCATGCACAATGAGCTGGACCCTTTTACATCAATCATTAATTAAGAAAATACCCTGCAGGTTTGCCTACAACCTGATCGTATGGAGGCACTTTCCCAATTGAGATTCCATCCTCTCAGTTGCCTCTAAGATGGGTCAAGTTGACCTAAAAAAATAGCCAGTGTATACTGTGTTATAGGAACTTAAATATGTTCAAACAGATTAGGTAAACAATGAATGAATTGCTCCCTAAATGCTCAATGAATCTTCTTTCCATGTGAAGGCTAGAGGGAAGATCATTAGCACTAATGTCCACTCTTTAGTGTAATTCTTCCATTTTAGAGCCTGTCCATGACTGTAGAGATAATGTAATGCATATCTCTCATGTCCATTTTTCTCTGCTACATGAGAATCACACTTCTGCATGCTGGCCCCATGCCCAGATTCAACAGACTATACTACATTGATTTTAGTTGGGGCAAGATGCCAGGCAACGACCATTTGGGAGAAATTTCCCACCATAGGCAAAAAGAGCCACCTCATTTGCAAGTGTAAACTGCTCTCAGTGGCAGGCAAGCAGGGCTACATGGGCTCTATCTGAGAGAGCACAGTGGGAGAGCACACCTGGGCATTCTGGAACATGACCTCAGCAGCCCAAATTATTTCTTGTTCAAATGCCAACCCGAGAAACCTAGAAAATCCACTCACACAGCAGGAAACTTCTTGTTTACAGTGGCCAGTTTACAGCCCCCAATTAGTCCCTGCCTCCTTGAAGGGTTTGCTCTTTGGCATGTGCTTATTTCAACGTTTCCTAAAAGTTCAACAAACAATATCCATGCTATTTTATTCACCTTATTTTTGATTTCTTGCAAAAAAAAAGGGATGTTTAATTGAGAAAAGATGACCACAGATTGGAATTTTTCTATTAAATGAACATTTCTATGAAATGTCAAATTTTATTACTTAAGAATGGGCCGTTGTTTTCTAGCTACACAGAGTGGCAACTGAAGAAGCAAAAGGAAGACTGGAGCCTGGGAAAGTTTGTGAGCACATCAGTCAGTGTTCTTCGAGGAGAGAGAAAGAGAGAGAGAGAGAGCCAAGAGATAACTAGGAGATGCACGGGCAGACTCTGGAAGATAGACACAACTTTAGAGGAAAGGAGATTTATTAGAAGTTTTGTAATACAAGATTATTTAGTACAAGAAGTCTTGTAAAGGCTCTATGCAATCTGAAGACCTCTGAAGTTCAGTAACAAGGCTCAGTCCAGATTCTGAAAGCCCCCAAAGCAGGTGATGTCATGCTATGACCTGCAGTCAGAGGCTAGAGGCCTGGGTGCCCTAGGCACCGCTGGTAGAATACTCAGGCCTGAGGGCTTGAGATTCTGGGGTTCAGGTCATCAAATTCAGGTGAAGAAGGCTATTCCATTCTAGCAAAGAGAGAAAGATAGGAGAAGAGAGGAGAGAATATGAGAGAGAGAGAGAGAGAGAGAGAGAGAGAGAGAGAGAGAGGGAATATTTTCCTTTACTTGTTTGTTCTAGCAGATTGCATGTGACCATCCCCCATGTTAAGGACAGAAACCTCCCCTAGTCCACCCACTCATTCAAGTATCAAGTCTCTGCCTTCACAGCTTTCTTGCTCTATTTTTTAAATCTCTAGAGTAATATTTATTTTTAATTTCTAAAAAATTTCTTCTTCGAAAATGTCATGTATTGATGTAAAATGTATCCTGATCATAGACACCATCCTTCTTCCCCTTCACAGCACCCCCACAACACATCTCCTTCCAAACTTCATGCCCTGCCCCTTTTTTAAATGCAGTCAAATTTCAACTAAAATTAACCATCACTGAAACATGAGCTTTTCTTCTGGATAGGAAAGAGTCTTAGTTAGGGTCTCATAGTAAAGAGACACCATAACCACAGCAACTTTTATAAAGCCAAACATTTAATTAAGATGGTGACTTACAGTTTCAGAGGTTCAGTCCATTATCATCATGACAGAGAGCACAGCATGATGGAGGCAGACATAAGTGCTGGTTACATCTTGATCTGAAGGCAACAGGAAATAGATTGAGACACTGGGTAGTATCTTGAGCATATATAAGACCTCAAAGCCCATCTCCACAGTGACACACTTCCTCCAACAGAATCACACCTACTCCAACAAGGCCACACCTACTCCAACAAGGCCACATCTCCTAATAGTGCCACTCCCTTTGGAGTGCCACCTCCCATTTCCTTCCAACAACCACATTCCACTCCCTGACCCCCAAAGGCTTGTAGCCATATCATAATGCAAAAATGCATTAGGTCCAACTTAAGAAGTCTTCATAGTCTATCACACTCTTAACAATGTTTAAAAGGTTAAATTCAAAGTCTCTTCAAAAAGCAGATCACATACTTCTAACATATAATGGCAGAAGATATACATTACCATTCCAAAACATAGGGAAGGGAGCATAGTGAGGAAATGCTAGACCAAAGCAAGACTGGAAACCAGCTAGGCAAACTATAAACTCTGCATCTTCATGTCTGATATCAAAACACTTTTCAGATCTCCAACTCCTTTCAGCTTTGTTAACTGCAATGTAATTCTTTCTCATGCTCTGTTTCCACTCCCTGTTAGCAGCTTTCAGGTATCCCACAGCTCTGGCACCTCCAACATCTTGGGGTCTGCAAAGCAATCCAGGCTGCAACTTCACAGCTTCTAGGCCTCCATTCAGGGTCATCCCAGACATATGCCTGGCCTCAGCATCTTTCCTTAGCCTCAGAGGCAATTTCCACACACACACACACCCTTTTGGAATCCTTGACTCTAAAGCCTCAACCCCATGGCCAAAGCTGCCACGTTCTCCTACTTACTGGGGCTGGAACATGGCTCCCTTGTTCAATTACATCCTCAACAGCTTTCTGCTTTTGATGCTTACCTTCACTGCCTAACCTTGGCTGTCCTTGAACTCGCTCTGTAGACCAGGCTGAGCTCAAATTCAGCGATCTGCCAGCTTCTGCCTTCCCAGGGTTAGTATTAAAGGTGTGCACAAAACCACATCTGGCTCTAAGTTTTTGTTTAATTCCTTTTGACAAGTTGGAAACTTAGCTGGGTGGGATCTTGCCCTGAGATCACTACTTTGTTTATTCCATTTCTTAATCTGTTTATCTCCTTGAATACAGGACTTAACATCATTAGGCCTATTACAGCAATATATCAGTCCCAACTTCTGTCTTAGTTAGGGTTTCTATTGCTGTGATGAGACACCATGACCATGGCAACTCTTATAAATGAAAAGCATTTCATTGAGATGGCAGCTTACAGTTTTAGAAGTTTAGTCCATTATCATCATGGTGGGGAGCATGGTGGCATGCATACAGGCAGACATGGTGCTGGCTGCATCTTGATCAGAGGGCAGCAGGAAGTGGACTAAAACATTGGACAGTGTCTTGAGCATATATGAGACCTAAAAGTCTGCCTTCACAGTGACACACTTCCTTCAACAAGACCACACCTCCTCCAACAAAGCTACAACTCCTAATAGTGTGACTCCCTTTGGAGACCATTTTCTTTCAAACCACCACAGATAGGTATGGGCTCAAAAAGCCAAACGGATTGTTGAATGATAATGAAGATAACTAGGGGGGCCGAGGAAAGAAAGCATCTTTACCCTTTCATCCAGGGGCAACGGCACTCTGAACAAAGCCCTGTGTCCCAGCCTTCAGCAATGCTAAGAAAGGCACTGATGAACTCATCAGGGAATCCTCTCCAGTTCTGACCCTAAATCCTCCATTCTTCCTCAATAGTTGATTACTTTAAACTGAGACAGTGATAACATTTAGTTAAGTCATAAGATTTGGAAAAAATGATTGATCACAATGTGAAATATCAATCTAGATATGTTATTAGTTGATATTTAATATTTCACACTGTTTCCCAGTACTGATTCAGCTATAGCTACATTAAAACATTTCAAACATCTCACCAAATAATTATGTTTACGTTGTAGCCCTCCTACGTCCAAAAGGAGCTTGAATTGGTTATAATGTAGGAGGCTTAAATATGATTTAATCAGGGATAAAAGCACAAAAAGACACATAATAGAAACACTCAGGCTCTGAGGGCATATAATAATTGAGCAAAACTCTTAAGCTTCACAATTTCCCAGAACCCAAGGGGAAATGAGACATGCTGGGGTGACCTTCAGTATCAAACTTTGAAATGCTTCACAATCTGGAAAAAAAACCCTAATTTTGTTTTCTGAACCACAAAATAGATTTTTGTCTTCAAATTTTTTACATTTTGTATGAACTGGGTACAATCACATATAGCTGGAGTCCCAGATAACCTGAGAGGCTACAGTGGCAAGATTTCTTAGGCCTGAAAGTTCACAGCCTGCCAGGACAACACAGATAGACACACATAAAAAAATAAAACAAAACAAAAATTTGTGTCCATCCCTGCCAATAAGTAGGCACATAGACAACAGTCAATAATCCCACACCATTACAATGGTGCTGAAAAATTCCTGTTGCCTAGTGACAGAGAAGACATTTTAATGTAACATACCTGTCTATGACGATGTTCCTGTGAACACTTCAATGTTCTCATGCTCTCTATTATATAAAAATGTAATATATACAATTTTGTACAACATATAACACTTAGGAATAAAAATAAATGAATACAATACTGGTTTATGTATTGACTATACTATGTAGACAAATTTCTAAATGGTCTTAATAAATAAAAAAACCATGGAGCCAGAAATTTGGGTTAAAGTCCGAGAGAGAGATCAGAGGAACAGGATAAACCATGAGCTAACCTCACCTCACTAACTTCGCAGCTTCTAAAGAGAGCATGACTTCCTGTCTACCCAGGCTTACCTGCCTTGCTGTTCTGCCCTCTGATTTGCTCTCTGTCTAGCTACAGTACTACATCTTCTATTGCTTATTATTAGTTTTTTTTTTAATGTGATAGTGTGAGAATAGAACCCAGAGCCTTGAAGATGCTAAGTGAGCTCTGAGACAGCACCAGCCCCTACTGCAATTTTAGTTCCTACTCCTATTTCTTTTAGAAAGTAATTTTCAAAATGAGGTTTGACTGTAAAATATTATCTTATTTTACTCTAGCATTGGCCTCACCTATCTTACAGTATCAATAGATATGACGAATGATTGGCATATGCCATCTAGGTCTCTGTAAGTATTTTATGATACCAACCAATGATAAGTTATCAGAAAACACATTTCTCAGTGTATCCCATTATTGTGCAATGAATGACTGTGCTTCTTTTAAAAGAGGATTTCTTCTAGCCTTTTGATATCTGCTATCCAAACTGATACTGGTGATAAATTTAAAGACAGGGAGTTTCACTTGATGAAAAACTCCTGTGCCATATGATATTGATGACTTTGTCAGTAAACCATAAAACCTCAAATTCAGGGATGGGCACCTACACCAAATTAGACCAAGAACTTGAGTTTTCAAACAAAACACCAAGGCCTATAGATATCCATGCCAGAACTAAGATGTTCTTTGTGCCTCTGTTGGCAATATTCTCCAGGTTGCCAGGGTTTCTACACCCTACGGAGTATTGACTCTCTCTTGTTCCATGGATCTCCTATCCAGAATCTACTTTTTCATTTGCCTTTTTACAGACTTAAATTAGTGAGCTCATTTTCCTTTCATAAATTAAAATTGTTAACTGATAGGATTCCATGATTATATGCCATGTTTTTACTACAGTGAAAGTCTAGGAAGTACCTTAGCGAGGGACCCCTCATTGCTCCCTACTTCTCACTCAATACTCCTCCTATAGAAGATGGCCTGATCAATGAGTCTGAAAGGGATTGAGTACACACAGTGCAAACTTTAGCCCCATTTTCTTTCTATAGTAAGTGCTGCTGAAAAAAAAAAGATGTGGATTTGTTCTGTTCTATCACCAATCACTTCTCTGTGTGCCTGCTTCCCTCCCTCCCTCCCTTCCTCCCTTCCTCCTCTTTCTCTGTCCATGCAGGTGCACGTGAATGCAGGTGCACACACTTATAAAAGCCAGAGGTCAATCTCGGATGTTGTCATACTTCTTGGGTTTTGGTTTTTGAGACAGGGTCTCTCACTGGCTGATACTCACTCATCGAGCTATGCTCTCTAGGCACTGAGCCCCAGACATTTGCTTGTATCTACCACGCTAGTATTGGAATTACAAACCATGCTATCATGCCTGGTTTTTTCACATGGGTCCTGGGGATTGAGCTGTCTCATCAGCCACCACTGCTTATTTGTTAACCATTCTAGCTCAATGTAAAGGAGAGCCTCAAAAACACACATCCACCATATTAGTCTACTGTTCGTGTCCACCATGTATCCAGTCTCCTAATTAATCTACTTCTTGGTTATTAATCTGTGATTTTAGGAAAAATACTGACA
This sequence comes from Peromyscus californicus insignis, assembly GCF_007827085.1. NCBI lineage: Eukaryota > Metazoa > Chordata > Mammalia > Rodentia > Cricetidae > Peromyscus > Peromyscus californicus. The sequence continues at coordinate 50,970,299 of NW_026294514.1, forward strand.
AAAATAACTTAAGGGAGAGTTTATTTTAGCTTATAGTTCTAAGTTACAGTCCATCACGGTAGGAAAGTTAAGGTGATAGCCACCAAAAGGAGCTAATAACTTCAAATTCATAGTCAAGAGCAGAGAAAAATGTATGCATACATACCCCTAGTGCTTAGCTCACTATTTTCACTCATGTTCAGTCTGTGAGGCCCTGCCCGAGCAATGGTACTGCCCACAGCAGGCTGAGTACTCCACATCAATTAATGTAATTAAGACAACCCCCCACAGACATACCCACAATCCAACCTGACAATCTTTCATTGACACAAGGTGATTCTAGGTTATGTCAAGTTGACAATTAAAACAAACTGCATAATCTACAGGATCCTCTTCCGCCCTCTCCTTTTCTTCCTCTTCTCCCTTCTTCCCTACCCCCCTACCTCCTCCCTCTCTCTCTTCTCTTCCTCTCCTGAGGGACCGGACTTAAATGGAAAAATAAAACAAAATTGGCCATTTTTACAATCTTGAAAAAAAATTGTGAATAAGCTGAAAACGTCACAGATGAAAAAACAGTGGGCTGGGAATTATACAGTGTGCTCATATAGTGACACTAATTCAGTGCTTAGGGATTTTAGGAAAACAGGGTAAGCAGGGACAAGTCCTAATGTTTGCTCCCTAATGTGCATGTTTTGTGGCTGTAAGGATACTGAGGACAGACCCCCTTTCCCCTCTGCTCTCTCTCTGTCATCAGGAAGGATGAGTGTAAGAACTCAGATTAACAGAATGTGTTCTCAGAATTCTGTCAATGACAGTTCAAAGAACAAACACTGTGTTATACTGTTGGGAAGACCTGTACTAGCATATTTTAACATAGTCTAAGTTTTGTTGTCCATGTATTACTGTTTCAGAAGAGAGCCTATCTAAAAATTGAGGCTCTTGGTTGAATCAAGAGCAGTATCACTGTACAATTGCAACAGCTATTGGTGTGAAAAGTACATTATACATATGTGTTGCTAGAGTTTTCCTGCCTGGCCCACAGTCAGGACAAATCTCTCTCACCTGCCAGTCCCACAGCCACTCAGACCCGACCAAGTAAACACAGAGACTTATATTGGTTACAAACTGTATGGCCATGGCAGGCTTCTTGCTAACTGTTCTTACAGCTTAAATTAATCCATTTCCATTAATCTATACCTTGCCACATGGCTCGTGGCTTACCAGCATCTTCACATGCTGTTTGTCATCATGGCGGCTGGCAGTGTCTCTCTGACTCAGTCTTCCACTTTCCAGCTTTATTCTCCTCCTTGTCCCGCCTACACTTCCTGCCTAGCCAATGGCCAATCAGTGTTTTATTTATTGACCAATCAGCAACACATTTGCCATACAGAACATCCCACACCACATATGTCTTTATTTTAAACTTTAATCTTGGTGTTTAGACCTTATGCTTTCACAGAATACTAACTGTTGCACAGATGCTATTGATTCACAAAATGAATAAAGTTAGAACCATACGGTAACTCTCTGTTCTGTCATTCCTCCATGTACAAAGTTTAGTCAGTCGCTTGATCCAAAAACTTAAAAGTGAGTGCTGTTTGCAGAACACATGTAGCTAAGAGTCATATAAATCTGAGTGCACAGATTCATTACGTATATTACAACTTCTCTCAGGCTGCATTTTAATTTTAGTAATTTTATACAAATATATTAGGCATCTTAAGGTTTTAGGCATCATGCGTAAAGTTGCAGGTTTTGAGGACGGAATTTCTTGAAGAAAAGTCAGGCACTTAGTCAATCTGCTTTCAAACTCTCCACTGTCTCCTTGATGTTGTGACTATTCTTTGAAATGCTAATAGTACTTTTCAGAAGTTTGAAATATAAACTGTAAATTTACCATATCTTTAACACAGAGGTCAATAATTTTCGGATTACTCAAGCATCCAAGCTTAGAGTGAGCAAGTGTCGCTGGCACACATAGTATCTTAGGAAACAAGTTGCAGCATGTGTTTAACTCTGAGAGCACATTTGCAATTCTCAGCTGTTTTTCAAACACCTTGTTTCCAAAAAAAGGAAAATCATTCCAAGTTGAAGAGCTAGAGGCAGCATTTGAAATCTTCACATGTCTAATCTAAGCTCTGTATTTCAAACAAATTCATCTTAAGACAAAACCTCTAAATATATCTTATACAGAATTTATCTTTCTTGGTGACAAAAACAGACTCAATTGCAGCTCCACCCCTGCCTCCATCAATCTGATCAAAGAATACCAGCCAAGTAATAATATTATGATTACAGAGAATATGCAACATTTCCCTCAGCATTAGTCATCCTGGAAAAGCATAAATCTGGGTTAAGACAGTGGAGATGCTAAGCAAACACAACTTCAAAACCAGCTCTGGGTCCTCTACCCAATCCCACTACTACCTTGCTTCTACAGACACTATGGGTCTACAATCAAGTGTAATTTAAGTATCTCAATTTTGTGAATAACAATATGCAGCAAATATAACCATGCCCACTAACCATAACAGTAACATAACAATGACCATAGATAAATATGACCAACTATACAAATACTTATCATACTTTGTAGTATTATTTTTAGTATTTAATCTCCCATTTTTATTAAATGGCATTTTCATGAAGTTCTTTGAACTTTTCTAGAAGTTGTTTTAGTGAAAGTATGAAAAATAATCCTATTGTCAAAGTTGACACTTCATTATGAACAAATGTGGTATGCAGACTAATTTTATCAAGTGGATTTTCCAATGATGAAATATACATCATAATTGATCGTAGGATACATTCTGGGGTGGTGGGGTATCTGTTTTGAGTCCCCTGATAATACCTATTGCTACTGATGCAGAAGATTTGATTACATCAAACTATAATTCTTTCCTTCTCTTTTTCTATTTTATCTTATATCTGGCCCACTCTTTCCTTCTTCTCCCCACCTCCACTGGAATTCATGGAAAACCATAGGATGTTGTGACTAGTACATAGTACACCTATTATAAATGAGCAGGAAGGGGCTAGGAACTTCCTTTAAACAAAGAGATAGAGGCTATTAAAACTACTGCAAAGTAAGATCAGTGTTCAAAGGGGGAAGTGAAGGTGTGAAATAGACAAACAGATGTGTGAGAATGATTGAGCACACAACCAAAACATGCCCAGGAGTCAGTGGTGTATGGGTGGTAAAGCCAGGATAAAGCAGCCATGGCTTGCCAGGTGTCTGCCTGACTCACTCCTGTCAGTGACTTTCGACCCATTAGGAAAAGAGAGATGAAAACAGTATTTTCTCCGTCTTCTTCAAGATTGTATATTTAGGGCTGGTCTGGGCATACATCTCTATAACACCATCACTGCAAAGGCTGAGGCAAGAGATTGAGAGTTGGGGGCTGGTATGGATGACAAAATAAAACCTTGTCTCAAAAAAAAAAAGACAAAAAAGAATATATTTAGCACAACTCATAACATGTATGCTAAAGTAATGTTTGGGTTTGAAATATTAAAATAAGCTTTGTCACTTTGATGATTGTTTAAAAGACACCTGCTCCCAGTGTCTAATTGGACATTCATAATCAAAGAAACAATGATGTCCAATGGTTGCCTCTATTCAAGGTCACCGAGAGCAAAGGGGAGGGTCATGGACTTCTCCATCCAAAGTCACAGCCACAGAGTGAAGGGGCTGCACACGGAAGAGTTGTGCTTGTGCCCTGTTGCTGCCCTCTCCGTGAGCAGCCCCATTTGGGAGGGATTAATTAACTGGAATCCTGAAGAGAGTAGGTGGCCTGAGGACAAGATTAAATGAAGCAAATGTTCCTTTGACACTGGGGAAAGAAGGTGTATGAACTGCAAAAATTCTAATTCCTCAAGGCTGAAATATTAACA